>NC_079198.1:72516241-72823741 GCF_029499605.1 Hyla sarda | reverse complement strand
ATGTTGCAAAACTGCAACTCCCAGCATGCCCAGATGCCAAGGGCTGTCTGGGCATGCTGGGAGTTGTAGTTTACAGGGTCCTATTACAGCAATGCATGTCTCTTTACGGCGACGTGCATTGCTGTAAAGGGCCCGACCGCGGCTGAAGATCAACTCACCTGTCGCCGCCGCCGCCGTCTTCATCGCCGGGATCCGGGTCTTCAGGGACGAGGTAAGTACCGGGGCCGGTCCCCAGCACTCTCCCGTCCCCCGCCGCGTCCTCCGGTCTTCCTCCCGTCCTCTTCGGACTTTCAGGGGCCGGGCAGGACGGAAGGAAGTAACCGCCCCCCCCTGCGATTGGTCGGTAAACTAACCAACGAATCGCAGGGGATCGGAGGAGGTGGCAGGCTTGCCACCTCGCTCCTATACTTTAGCATGGTCCTGGCTGTCTGTGACAGCCGGGATCATGCAAAATTACTGGGCGGTCGGGTCCCAGAGACACGATCAGCCCGGTATCGCCGCAGATCGCAAGGGCGATTTCCCTTGCGATTTGCGGCGATCGCCGACATGGGGGGCCTACATGGCCCCCCTCGACGTTTGCCCTGGATGCCTGCTGAAGCATTTCAGCAGGCATCCGCTTCCGATCTCTGCCCGGCGCGCGGCAGGGACCGGAAACCGCCAGGGCGTAAGTTTACGCCCTGGGTCCTTAAGTTCCAGGGCGCCGGGGCGTAAAATTACGCCCTGGGTCCTGAACAGGTTAAGGGGTTAAAGGAGGAGACTGTGTATGATTGGGCATGAATGAGGGTATGGTTAGGGGTATGACTGGGGTATGGTTAGGGTGTGGCTTAGGCTATGGGCTCTAGCCCCGGTCATTTGGAGACTTAGCAATGCCCCTGGTTCTATGTGATGTATTCTGTGTTGTGTGTGGTCTGTGTGATGTGTTTTGTGTGTGTTCTGTGTGTTGTTCTATGAGATGTGTGTATTTTATAAGATGTGTTTGATGTGTTGTATGTGGACTATGTGATGTGTTATATGTGATAGGGTCTATGTGTTGTGTGTAGTTTTAGTGATGTGTTCTATGTGGTGTGTGTTATATACTGTATGATGTTGCTCTGAGATGTGTGTATTCGATGTAATGTGTTCAATGTGCTGTGTGAGTTTTGTGTAATGTGTTGTGTATGTTCATTGTGATTAGTGTTGCTCACGAATATTCGCATTTCGAATATTCGTAGTGAATATCGTATATATTCGCGAATATTACGAATTTCGTGCTAAAAATTCGCTATTACGAATATTCGTCTTTTTTTCAAACTGTTTTAAAAACTGAGCACATTGTAGGGATCTCCTTCGACTGATAAATGCAATGCTTGTATCATTAAAGACCCAGGGATGAGACTGTGAGGCGAAAGGTTTATTCATGCGAATATTCACAATACGAATATTCGCAATGCGAATATTCTTTGAAATTCCACCCTACTTATGCCTGTGAGCCAATGAGAGTTCTGCAAGCACAGTTGTCAGAGCTTAGCAACCTCCCTAGCAACCAATAGAAGCTTGCTGGCACGACCAGTATATAACATCACTCCCCACCAGCATTCCTTTGCAGATTCACATGGTTGTTTAGAGAGGAGAGTGTTTCTGTGCTTTTGCTTGCGTCCTTTGTGCCTTGTATCCTGGGACAACCAATTGCTTTTTTTAAAGCAGAAGAGAACCCAATTGTTTTTTTTAAAAACAGAAGAAGCACAACTGATAACACAGTGATAACTCTCTGAGTACAGACAATGTAGTAGATGTGACCTGCAGTCCTATGTAATACCACAGATAACACAGTGCTCCAAAGTGAGAGTGCAATGTGCATTTGAGGACTAAATTAGGGAATTGCATAGGGGTGGACATAGGGGTATTGTACGCTAGTGATTCCCAAACAGGGTGCCTCCCTCCCAGGGAAACAACCTTGGTGCATTCTCACAGGACATCTCATACATCCCTGCTACCACAATCTCCCCTGGCTCTGGCACAGCCGGGTACACATGCTCCTTCTGGCCTTCCTATCCACAGGGTAGGCCATGTAATTCTCCACACTCTGCCCTTCCCATGGTAGGAATCCTATGTGGTAGGGATTGGTCACCAGTATCATCTGGCACATGCTGAGATAACAATTTACCTAAGTCAGTACCTAGTAATACATTTGTGAGAATGTTACCAGCCACCCCAACATCTCTGAAACCCTTCCCCGCTACCCCAGTCCAAATACACCCGTGCTATTGGCACTGCAGGTCATACTCCCCCAATTCCTCTCACTGCTAAAGACTTTCCTGGAATAAAATCCTCAGAGCTCACTAGCTCTGGGCACACAAGAGTTACATCCGCCCCAGTGTCTCGCAGGCCCAACCGTTACCTTATCGTTTACAATGACTGGTTGCATATTCACAATAGCGCTGTCCTTGGGTGGGAAAACAAACAAAACTGAAGGAGGAAATCCTGAGGGACGCCCCGCTGCAGGGGAGGGTCTGCGGGGCGCCCTTCAATGGTAGATGGGGTAGGCTTCCTTTTCTCCAGGCACATAGAACTAAGATACCCCACTTTATTGCAAACATAGCATCTGCGGTTATCTTTAGGTATAGCAATGGTAACAGCTCCCAATCTCCTTGGCGTATAAGCTGGTGCATAAGAAGGCACAGTAGGCTGGGTGATGGGAGTGGGAGGTTGTGGTGCAGGGGTCCTCCATCCCTTGGTAAATCCTCTGATCCGATCTGCGGATGCCCGGTTGGCCGTGTGTAAATCTGCCATCTCCCCAGCGTCCAGTGTTGTTTTGGGTTCCCGATCCAGCAGCCATTCCTGTACATCTGCTTGACACAGCTGTAAAAACTGCTCCTTGATGATCAGATCCGCCAGGCCTTCAAAGGTGTTAATCTCCAGCCCTCTGGTCCACTGTCCAAAAGTGGTGGTCAGGTGTCCCACAATAGAGAGGTGTAGCTGCAGACAGTGGCGTTGTGACCGGGGTGCGGCTGATGGGGTGACACCAGGTATGCCCCCGCTCCTCACTTGCGCTGCCTCTGTAATAGCACCCCTCACCCTCCCCCCCGTCCTCACTTTTTTGCTGTCTCACTTGTCTCCGTAGTAGTAGAAGCACCACCCCCCCCCCCCCCGTCACCTGCACAGTGAACCGGCCTGCGCCCCCACGTCTTCTGTTGCGCCGGCCCGACGTCACTCCGCAGGGCCGCGCAGGAGGACGTGACGTCACTCGCAGAGCGCCGCAGAGAAGGAGCGCTGCGCTGGATGGGTAAGTGATTGTGTGTCTGTCTCACTCTATCTCTGTTTGTGTGTCTCTGACTGTTGAGGCCCAATTAGCTCCTAGCAGGCTATAACTACCCCTCCCCCTTACTACAATAATTAATTAAATAATAACTGACACAACAACAATTCAACTTTTCCGTGGGTGGGGATCGGCCACAGCTTTATTTATAAAATTACTTATATAAATAACAATTTAACTGTAACAAAGACACCGATTGGCTTCTTACCAACCCGAGAGGTGCTGCCACACCGTCCTGTGTGGAGGTCTACCCCGGGTTGACCCCGCTTTCACCGTCTTCTTACCGCCAAGCTGTGACTTACAATAAACAGAGATACAAAAAAGGGAGGGAGGGAGGGCAAAACTCCGGGTCCTGGGCAGATTGAGGGGGGAAGGGAGGCACCACAGCTATAAATACCCAGGGGAGGGCCCCTGAAAGCCCGGGAAACTATTGAACCCCTGATTGGTGCACTCCTTCCCCCCACCCATGGGACATACCACTATAGCCACTGGCAAGTTTTACAGGTGGGGGAGGGGGCTAAAACATTGCCTGTATATTTCTTAACCCCTTACTGCTCACCAGTCAGGGGGCAAGCTAGTTATGCACAGCTTGCCCCACCAGACTGTTGAGACCCAATTAGCTCCTAGCAGGCTATAACTACCCCTCCCCCTTACTACAATAATTAATTAAATAATAACTGACACAACAACAATTCAACTTTTCCGTGGGTGGGGATAGGCCACAGCTTTATTTATAAAATTACTTATATAAATAACAATTTAACTGTAACAAAGACACCGATTGGCTTCTTACCAACCCGAGAGGTGCTGCCACACCGTCCTGTGTGGAGGTCTACCCCGGGTTGACCCCGCTTTCACCGTCTTCTTACCGCCACGGAGGAGACCAGTTAGCCCTACACTGGGCTCCGACCCCCACCCAAGAGATACTGGATAGCCAACACCTGGGGCCACCCGGACACACTCAACACATTTCCTCTCCAGGAAATCCGCTCAACACATTTCCTCTCCAGGAAATCCGCCCAACACATTTCCTCTCCAGGAAATACACCCAACACTTTTCCTCTCCAGGAAATCTGAGGTACCTGCCGCCAGGACCATTTTATTAATTTTTTTTTTTTAATTAAATAACTCGTGTGAACTCCACTCTCAGACTCGCCCATACAGCGAAGAGTGCCGCAGCACTCGTACCACCTTGTGGAAAGCCGCTCTCAAAACAAAAACACATATGGGAAACATCAAACTGGGCAAAAATAGCAACACAACATGCAGATCGCCCGCGCCCCATGCACAGCCACCTCCGCCGGCCCCGATACAAAAAGAGAGCAAATCCCGAACTCACAAAACCCCATCCTATCAAAGAAAAGCCAAAACCCAAAACAGACAAAAAACCTGGAACTGAATAATCGGGGGCGGGGAGCAAAAGAAAAAAGGGGAGGGGCCCCACCACCGCCGCCCAGTCAACAATAGGAGGACAATGGAAAAAACAGTCATCCGCGGACCCTCATGCAGCACAAGCTGCGTGACCCGGATCGCCTAAGCAGTCTCGGACCGACGGGCCTTTTTTTTTTTTTTTTTAACTTTTTCCGTGAAACCACAAGATAGGCACCCAAAAACACAGACACCCAAGTCCGATGGAAGGAGACGAGGAGAAAGGAAGTGCCCCATCCACATAGCCCCGAAAAAAGCTAGCGCAAAACCTCGGATCAGAGAAAACGACGCAAAAGCGACAACCAAAAACCCTACCCGCAGCCGCAACCAAGCGACCCAAAAACTGATAGGAAAAACCGGTCGCCGACAGCAAGGCCACCCACTCACGGGCCCAGCCCCTAGGTATACACCAACCGCAAAGCAGAAAAGAAAACACCCCCTGCCATGTGCCATGCGGCAACCGCACCCCACTGGATCGCAGCACAGCGGGAAAGCCACCCAATTTTTTTTTTTTTTTTTTTTTTTAATTAGCAGGTGATTCACATGAACAGGTGAAGATACCCAGCGTCACATACTAAGAATGTTATTTGGATTCACGGAGAACACAGCCCAAATCTCGAACCTCCTTAGAGAGGTGACACAGCAGTTAACGTCCGTTAACACAACCTATTAAAACGAAATAGGAAATCAAACATCAGAGCCTCGTAAGGTTACCACAAGGGGCATTCCAGGTATGAAAAACAAATCCCCTATCCACAGACCATTTGGAACCTCCGGGACCCTCCTCGGCTGTAGACATCCCGTCCTCCACACCAACACCAACCACTCGCAAGCGCCTTACCGTGAGTCGCAGGACCCACCAAAGCGGACCAAGAAATACACCACTCTGCACAATGACACATGGGCCAGCCACACAAGCAAACCTTCCAACTCCACCTAAGGGAGCAACCTCCGGAACCACTGCCAGAGAAAACGGGACAAAGCATCAACACCCAGTACCGACCCCAAGGAGCATAGCCCCAAAATAACTCGTAACTCCAAACAGCGAAGAACTGGGTGCAACAAACCGAGCACAGGAAGAAAGCCGAAAAAAAGATAATAGCAGAGACAACGCCCCGAATGTCAGGCCAACAACACACCACGATCACTCAAATCACACCCTAGAAAAGAAGAAAAGTATCACCAAATTAGAGCGCAACCAAGCGCAAAAGAGTCCTCTTGAGTCTGGCACCTTAGACCGCTCAGCCATGTTTTAGGGGCCACGCCAACCCACACAGTACCGTTACAATTCTAGAACATGAGCTGCCGAAGCAAGCACCCAAAGTCCCACAACCAATACCAAGGGAAAAGCGCATACAAAAAACCCAAGCATGGCAGAAACCCCCCGACTACTAAGACCCAGGGGTAAACCACCCCGCAGCACCACTGGGAAAACCAAACACCACACCAACAACCAACCAAACCAGCCACATCAGAGAACAGAGCAAGCTCCCCGTGAGCCGCAACCGGGGACTGAAAGCAGGCCTGTCCACTGCACAACTCACGAAAAACCCCAAGCAACTGAAACGTCAGCCCTTAGCGCACCCGGGGCACATATGCAGGGGCACAGACACCACACACCCTCGGCAGCCAGAGACAACCTGCAGGAAAAAACTCTGCCCAGAACCATAGTCCCCATGTAACATTCAGTAAACTAGCAAGGACCGGAACCAGGGCACCTACAAGCCCAGAGGAAACCAAAACAGAGAATTTATATTTTTTTTTTAAAACTTTTTAACGCAATCACTCCCTAACCACAGGAAAGCAGCAGACCAACACTCCGCAGGGCCGCGCAGGAGGACGTGACGTCACTCGCAGAGCGCCGCAGAGAAGGAGCGCTGCGCTGGATGGGTAAGTGATTGTGTGTCTGTCTCACTCTATCTCTGTTTGTGTGTCTCTGACTGTTGAGGCCCAATTAGCTCCTAGCAGGCTATAACTACCCCTCCCCCTTACTACAATAATTAATTAAATAATAACTGACACAACAACAATTCAACTTTTCCGTGGGTGGGGATCGGCCACAGCTTTATTTATAAAATTACTTATATAAATAACAATTTAACTGTAACAAAGACACCGATTGGCTTCTTACCAACCCGAGAGGTGCTGCCACACCGTCCTGTGTGGAGGTCTACCCCGGGTTGACCCCGATTTCACCGTCTTCTTACCGCCAAGCTGTGACTTACAATAAACAGAGATACAAAAAAGGGAGGGAGGGAGGGCAAAACTCCGGGTCCTGGGCAGATTGAGGGGGGAAGGGAGGCACCACAGCTATAAATACCCAGGGGAGGGCCCCTGAAAGCCCGGGAAACTATTGAACCCCTGATTGGTGCACTCCTTCCCCCCACCCATGGGACATACCACTATAGCCACTGGCAAGTTTTACAGGTGGGGGAGGGGGCTAAAACATTGCCTGTATATTTCTTAACCCCTTACTGCTCACCAGTCAGGGGGCAAGCTAGTTATGCACAGCTTGCCCCACCAGACTGTTGAGACCCAATTAGCTCCTAGCAGGCTATAACTACCCCTCCCCCTTACTACAATAATTAATTAAATAATAACTGACACAACAACAATTCAACTTTTCCGTGGGTGGGGATAGGCCACAGCTTTATTTATAAAATTACTTATATAAATAACAATTTAACTGTAACAAAGACACCGATTGGCTTCTTACCAACCCGAGAGGTGCTGCCACACCGTCCTGTGTGGAGGTCTACCCCGGGTTGACCCCGCTTTCACCGTCTTCTTACCGCCACGGAGGAGACCAGTTAGCCCTACACTGGGCTCCGACCCCCACCCAAGAGATACTGGATAGCCAACACCTGGGGCCACCCGGACACACTCAACACATTTCCTCTCCAGGAAATCCGCTCAACACATTTCCTCTCCAGGAAATCCGCCCAACACATTTCCTCTCCAGGAAATACACCCAACACTTTTCCTCTCCAGGAAATCTGAGGTACCTGCCGCCAGGACCATTTTATTTATTTATTTTTTTAAATTAAATAACTCGTGTGAACTCCACTCTCAGACTCGCCCATACAGCGAAGAGTGCCGCAGCACTCGTACCACCTTGTGGAAAGCCGCTCTCAAAACAAAAACACATATGGGAAACATCAAACTGGGCAAAAATAGCAACACAACATGCAGATCGCCCGCGCCCCATGCACAGCCACCTCCGCCGGCCCCGATACAAAAAGAGAGCAAATCCCGAACTCACAAAACCCCATCCTATCAAAGAAAAGCCAAAACCCAAAACAGACAAAAAACCTGGAACTGAATAATCGGGGGCGGGGAGCAAAAGAAAAAAGGGGAGGGGCCCCACCACCGCCGCCCAGTCAACAATAGGAGGACAATGGAAAAAACAGTCATCCGCGGACCCTCATGCAGCACAAGCTGCGTGACCCGGATCGCCTAAGCAGTCTCGGACCGACGGGCCTTTTTTTTTTTTTTTTTAACTTTTTCCGTGAAACCACAAGATAGGCACCCAAAAACACAGACACCCAAGTCCGATGGAAGGAGACGAGGAGAAAGGAAGTGCCCCATCCACATAGCCCCGAAAAAAGCTAGCGCAAAACCTCGGATCAGAGAAAACGACGCAAAAGCGACAACCAAAAACCCTACCCGCAGCCGCAACCAAGCGACCCAAAAACTGATAGGAAAAACCGGTCGCCGACAGCAAGGCCACCCACTCACGGGCCCAGCCCCTAGGTATACACCAACCGCAAAGCAGAAAAGAAAACACCCCCTGCCATGTGCCATGCGGCAACCGCACCCCACTGGATCGCAGCACAGCGGGAAAGCCACCCAATTTTTTTTTTTTTTTTAATTAGCAGGTGATTCACATGAACAGGTGAAGATACCCAGCGTCACATACTAAGAATGTTATTTGGATTCACGGAGAACACAGCCCAAATCTCGAACCTCCTTAGAGAGGTGACACAGCAGTTAACGTCCGTTAACACAACCTATTAAAACGAAATAGGAAATCAAACATCAGAGCCTCGTAAGGTTACCACAAGGGGCATTCCAGGTATGAAAAACAAATCCCCTATCCACAGACCATTTGGAACCTCCGGGACCCTCCTCGGCTGTAGACATCCCGTCCTCCACACCAACACCAACCACTCGCAAGCGCCTAACCGTGAGTCGCAGGACCCACCAAAGCGGACCAAGAAATACACCACTCTGCACAATGACACATGGGCCAGCCACACAAGCAAACCTTCCAACTCCACCTAAGGGAGCAACCTCCGGAACCACTGCCAGAGAAAACGGGACAAAGCATCAACACCCAGTACCGACCCCAAGGAGCATAGCCCCAAAATAACTCGTAACTCCAAACAGCGAAGAACTGGGTGCAACAAACCGAGCACAGGAAGAAAGCCGAAAAAAAGATAATAGCAGAGACAACGCCCCGAATGTCAGGCCAACAACACACCACGATCACTCAAATCACACCCTAGAAAAGAAGAAAAGTATCACCAAATTAGAGCGCAACCAAGCGCAAAAGAGTCCTCTTGAGTCTGGCGCCTTAGACCGCTCAGCCATGTTTTAGGGGCCACGCCAACCCACACAGTACCGTTACAATTCTAGAACATGAGCTGCCGAAGCAAGCACCCAAAGTCCCACAACCAATACCAAGGGAAAAGCGCATACAAAAAACCCAAGCATGGCAGAAACCCCCCGACTACTAAGACCCAGGGGTAAACCACCCCGCAGCACCACTGGGAAAACCAAACACCACACCAACAACCAACCAAACCAGCCACATCTGAGAACAGAGCAAGCTCCCCGTGAGCCGCAACCGGGGACTGAAAGCAGGCCTGTCCACTGCACAACTCACGAAAAACCCCAAGCAACTGAAACGTCAGCCCTTAGCGCACCCGGGGCACATATGCAGGGGCACAGACACCACACACCCTCGGCAGCCAGAGACAACCTGCAGGAAAAAACTCTGCCCAGAACCATAGTCCCCGTGTAACATTCAGTAAACTAGCAAGGACCGGAACCAGGGCACCTACAAGCCCAGAGGAAACCAAAACAGAGAATTTTTATTTTTTTTTTCAAACTTTTTAACGCAATCACTCCCTAACCACAGGAAAGCAGCAGACCAACACCAACGCGGCATGCGGAAGCCATGCTAATCTTTACTGTATCATTCCAATTATAACATACGTGCTGCCGAAGCGAGCACAAAATATGGAACACTTCACAAAGTTGCATGTCAGCCTTGCAGAAATAAACCACACCCCAACAAGCATAGAGCACTGGAGAATCACCCTCCGGAATACCACCACGAAAAGAACTCACAAGGGTGGACAAACGGATACTCAAGCAAAACCTACCCACTGAAGACTCAAGCAAAATCTACCCACCGCCACATCAGCTAAAGGACCCAGCACAACATACAGGAGTCGCAGCGGAGAGAGACTACAACCAAGATGGAGAGATAAATCAAACAAAAGGGGAGAAAACCAAAAGAAACAAAACCGTAACTCGGTGGCAACCATTGATCCAGGATAAGGAACAAGCCTCGGGAGCAAAGTCCGCCAAACCCCGGCCACCCAGAGTTTAAGGCCAAAAGACCACTCACCCAAGTGCACACCGCGCAAGATGAAACCCTACCAAAGCACCCCGTCAAGAAGAGACTTACCCAACTCACCACCAGAGACCAAAACAGACATACATCCATATCCGAGACCCAAACACAACAAACACACGGGAACAAAAGGACGAACACTAAACAGAACGTAGCCATAAGCACACAAACCGGGGAAGGGGCCAAGCCCCACAGCAGAACACTCACCAATTCCAGAAGATGGAGAAGCACAACAGCTGGAGGGACCACTTCACCACTGCCGCAGGCATGGGACAAGGCACGCTGGAGACCGCCGGGTAGCAGGCACTCGGCCGCCGCCTGAAACGGTGCTGGAAACCATGCCGGGAAACCAGCAGTAGAGGACTCCGAGGCACTGTATGAGGCAGAGGAGGATGAGGGAGAATCACTGCGGGAAGAACCGAAACACCTACTCCCTGCAGGTGAGCAGAAGGTCCAAAAAAATAAAAAATAAAAAAATAAATAAATAAATAAAAACGCCGCCTCCCAGGGCCAGAGCGAGAGCGGCGACGAATAAGTCTATGCTCCCATCCGGCCCCAGAGGGGGAAGAGCAACATGAAATCAGGGGAGCACTCCCTACCCCTCCACGAGGGGCACTGGAGAGGCAGGAGGAAGAAGGACAGCAGCGGCAGCAGGGGGGGGGGGAGGGGGGGGTTGGGAACTTGGGACGGGGAGGTGATAGGGAGGCGGGGGGGGGGGGGGGGGCGTGGTTGCAAGGATATGGGAAGCACTAGAAAAGCAGTGGGAGATGAGGGGGGGGGCGCTAGTGTGGTGGGGGTAAGGAGCTGGGTAAATGAGTGGGGACGATATGAGGGCTCATACAGTTTGCGCCGTGATCTGAAGTCGTCCGTGGTACCAGCATCATTTTGATCAGATGATGAGATCACTGTTTATACATATTTACAGTGCAAAAAGCGATCAAAAACACGCTAATTAGGACTGTGAAATATATTTATTCAATTATTTATATTTGTAGCTATTTATGTATTGTATTTATTTAATAATTTTTAATTAAAAAAATTTTTTTTTTTATGTATTAAATTATCTTTTTTTTTTATTATTATTATTATTATTATTTTTTTATTTATTTATTTATTTTTTATTTTATTTATTTTTTTGCACATACGCCATAGACGGAGCGCTTCAATTGATGATATATTGTTATATTTCGGACATGTACGCACGTGGCGATACCACATATGTGTGTGTTTGTTACAATATACAGTACTTAATTTATGTGCACACACACACATATATATATATATATATATATATATACATATACATACATATATACATACAAACGTTTATTGAAAGGGTTAAACTTAACTGTTGAAATATTTATTTATTTATTTATTTATTTTTTTTGCACTGACATAGCTCCCACAGGGGGCTATAACACTGCACTCACTGAACCTGACACTGATCACTTGCCATGTATTAACATGGCAACGATCAGTGCTAACAACGATCGATTGCTCAAGCCTGAATTTCAGGCTTGTAGCAATCAATCACGAGCGGACGCGCAGGAGGCAGGTGAGTGACCCTCCTGCTGCGTCCCAGCTGATCGGGACATCGCGATTTTATCGCGATGGTCCCGATCAGCCCGACTGAGCAGCCGGGATGCTTGCAATGGCACTTTCAGACGCGGCGATCAACCTTGATCGCCACTTCTAAAGACGCAATGCCGGACATCTGCCCGATCGGCGATGTCCGGCATTAGCATGAGTCCTGGTTGCTAATAGCAACCGGGACTCACAGCTATGATGCGCACTCGCCTTAGGAGCGCGCATTACAGCTGGGAACGCGCAAATGGACGTTAATAAACGTCCATTTGCGCAGGAAAAAAGGGAGGTTAAGCCAGCAGCAGCCACCCAGGGGCCGCCACCTCCAGAGACGGAGGGGACAACAGGGGAAGGGGACAACAGGGGGGGGGACAAGAAGGAAACCAGAGCATGCTCATAAGGAGCACGCCTGGGGAGAGGGATCAAGGTACAGGCAGGGGAGAGGGCTCGGGGCAGGGAAGAGGGCAAAAGGAGCGGGTGGGACAGGCCGCACAGGGACTACAGGGGAAAGGAGAGCGGGACTGAGGAGAGGTCCGCCAGCCTCCCGAACCCAACGCCGGCGCAACAGGAGGGGAGGCCAGCTCAGCCACAAGCGAGCATGCCAGCCCTCACCCTCCTGCTCCATCCGGGCCATAAATAAGGGGCAGTAACATACCAACCAGCAGACAAAACTCCGGGTCCTGGGCAGATTGAGGGGGGAAGGGAGGCACCACAGCTATAAATACCCAGGGGAGGGCCCCTGAAAGCCCGGGAAACTATTGAACCCCTGATTGGTGCACTCCTTCCCCCCACCCATGGGACATACCACTATAGCCACTGGCAAGTTTTACAGGTGGGGCAGGGGGCTAAAACATTGCCTGTATATTTCTTAACCCCTTACTGCTCACCAGTCAGGGGGCAAGCTAGTTATGCGCAGCTTGCCCCACCAGTCTGTGTGTCTGTGTGTGACTGTGTGTGTGTGACTCTCTGTGTGTGTGACTCTGTGTGTGTGTGACTCTCTGTCTTTGTGTGTGTGTGTGTCTCTCTGTCTGTGAGTGTGTGTCTCTGTGTGTATGTATGTGTGTGTGTGTTTGTGTGTGTCTGTCTGTCGCTATCTCTGTCTGTGTGTGGCTCTCTGTCTGTGTGTGACTCTCTGTCTGTGTGTGACTGTGTGTGTGACTGTGTGTGACTCAGTCTGTGTGTCTCTCTGTCTGTGAGTGTGTGTATCTCTGACTGTGTGTGTCTCTCTCTCTCTATCTATCTGTGTGTGTATCTGTGGTGTGTGTGTTTTTTTTTGTGTGGGGGAGGGGGGGGGGGGGTTTGTTTGAACCAGCGATCTAATGTGGGGAGACTTTGACCTATTGTGGGGAACATGCAAGGGAACCTGCGGCCTAATGGGGGGAAACTACTACCAAATGTGGGGAATCTATGCTACCTAATGTGAGAAAACTGCTACCTAATGTGCAAAAGCTGCTACATAGTGTGGGAAAACTGCTACCTAATGTGGGGAATCTGTGCTACCTAATGTGTGGAATCTGTGCTACCTAATGTGTGGAATCTGTGCTACCTAATGTGTGGAATCTGTACTACCTAATGTGGGGAAATTACTACCTAATGTGGGGTAACTGGTACCACATGTGGGGAATCTATGCTACCTAATGTGGGGTAACTGCTACCTACCCAATGTGGGGGAACTGCTACCTACCTTAAGTGGGGGAACTGCTGCCTACCTAATGCTCCCCCCTGGCAGTAGCACCCTCATCATCCACCAGCAAACCCCCCCAGCAGCACCTCCATCAGCAGATCCTGATGGTGGATGATGGGGGTGCTCCTGCCAGGAGGACGATCCTGCCAATGGATGATGGGGGTGATACTGCCAGGAGGGATGGCCAGTAGCACCCTCATCATCCTCCAGCAACACCCCCCCAGTGCAAGCACCCCCATCATCCACTAGCAACACCACCAGATTTATATTCAGAGAGTACAGTATGTGGCAGATTTATATTCAGAGGGTACAATATGTGTTGGTATTATATTCAGAGAGTACAGTATGTGGCAGATTTTTATTCAGAGGGTACAGTATGTGGCAGATTTATATTCAGAGTGTACAGTATGTGTTGGTATTATATTCAGAATGTACAGTGTGTGGTAGTATTATATTCAGTGGGTACAGTGTGTGGCGGTATATTCAGGGGTACAGTATGTGGTAGATTTATATTCAGAGTGTACGGTATGTGTTGGTATTATATTCAGAATGTACAGTGTGTGGTAGTATTATATTCAGTGGGTACGGTGTATGGAAGGTTTATAATCAGAGTATAGTGTATAGTAGTATTATATTTAGAGGATACAGTGTCTGGCAGGTTTATATTAATACTTGTTTTCATATAGAGGATGAGAATGCGCTGACATAGTGAGGAGACGTCTGGGCGTCACATTCTGCAGAGAGAAGTTTTAGCTGGACCCGGCGGTATGTACCATCTGAATTAGATAAGGAAAGACTATAGAGAAGACGTCACCTGTAGTCACTGATATCATTGTGTATTCTCCTCACTATAGAGAAGATGTCACCTGTAGTCACTGATATCATTGTACATTCTCCTCACTATAGAGAAGACGTCACCTGTAGTCACTGATATCATTGTGTATTCTCCTCACTATAGAGAAGACGTCACCTGTAGTCACTGATATCATTGTCCTCTCTATGTCCTATCAGAGCTGTAGTCGCTTGTCAGTTCTACAGTTAGGTCAGTGAATCTCAACTCCCAGCATAACCTCACCACTGTATAAAGGGGTACTCTACTGGAAAAAAAAATGTAATCAACTGGTGCTACAAAGTTAAACAGATTTATAAATTACTTCTACTTAAAAATCTTAATCCTTCCAGTACTTATTAGCTGCTGTATAAGCAATTCACAGGAAGTTCTTTTCTTTTTTAATTTATTTTCTGTCTGACCACAGTGCTCTGTGCTGACACCTCTGTCCATGTCAAGAACTGTTCATAGTAGGAGCAAATCCCCATTGCAAACCTATCCTGCTCTGGACAGTTCCTAACATGGACAGACAGAGCACTGTGGACAGACTGGAAAGAACTACACAACTTCCTGTGGAGAATACAACAGCTTATAAGTACCGTAAGGGTTAAGATTTTAAATAGAAGTAATTTAAAAATGTGTTTAACTTTCTGGCACCAGTTGATATAAAAGTAAATGTTTTCCAGTGGAGTACCCCTTTAAGTAATTCTGGGAGCTGTATATTTAAATGGTGAAAACTTCTTTAACACTTTCCCATTCTGTGGCAACTGGTATATCTGATTATTATACTGGAATTTCTCACAATACACTACAACAGTGGTGTCTGTCACAACAGGCTAAAAACGTGCTGGGGGGGGTATGGGGTGACACCATTTTCTACCGCACCGGGTGACACCAACCCTAGCAACGCCACTGGCTGCAGACGTACACCGATGTCTGTTGAGTCCACATATTTTAAAACAGTTTGTAAATAAAAGTCCAAGGGATCTGTAGATCTTGGTGTATTACTGAGGACAGCTGTAGGTATCTCCGCAGGTATCTCTGCAGCAGTATTGCAGGCCCTCTGGGCAGCATATACAGTGTATCATAGTCCTCCAATGCTTGTATAAGTTCCTCTTTTTTCCCCCGACAGGGGATCAGTCATCCTCGGCAAAGCTGCTTCAGCGCACTCCTGGACTGTGCTTGGTATGTATCCATATTGCAGTAAAGCCAAACAAAAGATAGGACAGAAAAGCAAAGACGGGGGGGGTCTGTTATGGTGAAACTTATTTAAATGTACTGAGTAGTGATGAGCGGCATTGCCCATATTCGAATTTGCAATATTTCACGAATATATAGATGAATATTCGTCCTATATTCGCGAATTTCACGTATTCGTTATATTCGCATATTCGAGGAAGAAAACAGTGGGCAACTTTACTATTGGTTGCTAGGGATGTTGTTGATAACCTCTGACAAGTGTATTTGCATCATTCTAATTAGCCCACAAGTGAAAAGAAGGAATATGCGAATATTCACATATGCGAATATGCGAAAATGCAAATATACGCATATGTGAATATGCGCAAATGCGCATATGGTGAAAAAAGCGAATATTCGCAATTTCGAATATATAGCGAATATATTCGCAATATTCGCTATAAAAATTCAAAATGCGAATATTCGTGCCCAACAGTAGTACTGAGTTCCGCCTTTGGAAATTAGAAGACAATTTCTTTTCGGCTAAGTTTCTATTTGTTTTTTTGTCCTGCATTTTTTGGTTTGAAAAAAACAAAAAAAGCAAGAAAAGATGCCTGAAAAAACGCCAGTGCAATTTCCTGCATCTGACGTTTTTCCTGGCGTTTTTTCATTTGTGTGGAAATTGTGTGGTGTCCCGGTACCGTACCTTGTACCGTACCTTGTGTGCTAGTCCCCAAAGTCAGAGTTCCTGTGTATCGGTAGGATCCTCCTAGTGGGATAACCCCTTGTCACCTCTTCCTTCTTTAATTTTATATGTTTGATGTGTAAATTGTATATAATATATATAGATATGTGTTGGAGAGATCGTTGAATATACACCAGTCCAGAGTTATAGGGGTGAGTGGTCTGCAGCGGTCACGAGGCCAAATAACCCCACGCAGATCCCTATCAAGAATTTCCCCTCCGATGACTGGGAGACGGATCCACATAGACTGAGGCCGAAGAGGTCCATCCCTATTGCCTCCAACAAGAAAGATTTCTTCCCACAGCACCCGGATGTCTCCATGCCATGTAATGTACCCAGGCCTACTCCTATTGAGGAGGTTTGGCCTAAACTGCTGGTACCAACCACAGTGCCGTGGCCTACTCCTGCTGAGGAGGTTTGGCCGGACCAATCGGCACCAACAGGAACAGCAGCCGTCAATTTCATGGTGAATGTAAACCCCACGGTGTCCTAGTCCACTCTGTCTAATGTTGTATGGGAAATCACCATAAACCCCGTCAGCTCATCCTGACTCCCAGAGGCGCAAGAGTGTCACCAATAGGGGAGGGCGTTTCAGGAGGGGGTTTATGTGAAGCCTGCCTTGACTTTGTTTTTTTTTTCTCATTTGTTGCTGTTGTCCAACTCTACCTCAACAGACTGCAATGTTTAAGGAAGCACCTAGCAGGACTATGCTAAGACAGTTCCAGTTATTTCTGCAACCACCAAGTTTGTGCCTTGCCCTCGGCCAAGAGACTCCTAGTTATTAGGAGATTCGTAAGTGTGTGCCCGGCTAAATGTGGTAGCCTCTTTTGTTGGACACCTAGCACAGGTGGACTGTCAATCCTTGTGCGTCTGTTTACTTGTACATAACACAAAAGTAATATATTATTTTCTTATATCAGGTGAATGCACTTCTATCAGGTGAATGTACCTGAAAATTTCTGCACTTGCTAATAAATGTGTGTCCAAAGTTTAAACCAATGTAAATGGTTGTTGTGCAGGGATTTCAACTCTGTACACATGTACACAAAATTTTAAGGGTGTTGTAGTAGCTGTATCCAGGTGACTCTCTCAGCTCCACTTAGAGTAGCTTTAATGTCACTCACCACTAACACCTACTCAGTGTAATCTACCCCTTAGATATCAAGATTGACTTCCAAATAATTTCCTGTACACATAGTACATAACTTCACTTATTTAGTGTACCTACCTCATGTTAATTATAGTACACAAAATTAATATCTCACACTCTAAACAACTTAAGAAAAAAAAAACTTTAGGGACTGTCACATGTCATTACCCAGTCCATACCACTGTTTGTACACTAATTTGTTCTCTGTTCTCTCTACGTGTTCAGGATGCTCTTCCTGGCCAGAAAGCGCTCCTGTAAGCCTAAGTGTACACACGTATTCAATAAAGGTAACCTAGGTAAGCTTTATGTAGAAAGAGTTCTAGGGATAAGTGCGTGTAGCCAATGGACCCTAGTAGCTAGGTATTGGTCAGACAGCCTCAGGCAAGCCAGCACATTATCAGTGTACGAAACAGACAACTCATGTGATATACATAAAAATGTAATGTGAGATTTATAATGTATTAGTATGTAGTAACTTCCAGGCTATCATACATACTAATAACAGTTCTAGTCAGTTAAAGTAAGAAAAAAAAAGTAAATAGATACTAAGTTGTATTTCTTGCATAATAATGTCATCCTGTTCCTAAATTCATGGACAATACATTCTTGTTCGTGAGTTTACCAGTACTTATGTCTGTACATTAAAGTTTAAGTAACCATGTTGATATAAAAATAAAAATAAAATAAGTTTATTCAGAGCTTGCAAGGACATTTTCATGCGTAAAGACTCTCTCATTGTGTATTAATACAGCCTGATAAAAGGACATTTGAAATTATGCCCAGGACTGTTTCAGAACTTTAAGTACTTCGTCCCTCTGCCTTAGGGGATGGTCGTCGAGGTCGACTTATCTCAAGTAAGGGGGTTTGTGGTGTCCTGGTACCGTACCTTGTGTGCTAAGTCCACAAAGTCAGAGTTCCTGTGTATCGGTAGGAGCCTCCTAGTCGGATAACCCCTTTTCACCTCTTCCTACTTTAATTTTATATGTTTGATGCGTAGAATTGTATATAATATATAGATATGTATAGTATTTCCAGGACCTTAGGTCACATGATGTACCACAATGCTTTGTGAAAGGACTGACAGTTGGTGGGAACCAATAAGCTTTGAGCCTGCCCCTTGCCATATAAGGGCACTGTTACCCAATCATCGCTATCTTTCCCCCGGGATATGACAGCGAGCAGAGCCCTGCGCAAATTTAAAGACGTTAACTGACGTTAAATTTAAAGCCTGCTAACTTCAGCAGAATACAAAACCATGAGTTCAACTAAACTCAATCCTAAATCTATGTGACTACTGAACCTAAAACCAAACCCTAAAATCAGTAAAACAGCGTAAAGCAAGCCTCAGAGCTTATATTCCCTACAAGGTCCCAACAAACTGTGAGGAACCTAAAGTCCAGTCCTCTGTATAGACTGTTACTACCTGTTAGCCTGCATAAAGGTTGCAGTAAAGTTATTTCCAGTTTACTAAACCTCCGGTTGTGGACAATCCTTTATTCCTCCCTATCGTTCCTGGGACGGGTGGCGGTAGGATATATACATATAGAGGAAGAACCCGCACCCTGGCATCACGACAGTTAAGGGTTCATCAAACACCCTTTCATCACTGCACAGCTACACTCTACCTACCCTACATCCCCACAAGCTTACCACAATTGCATTTTTGGCCCTTTGGTGTTTATTTTTTATTTTTTTTGGTACCCAAAATTTGTTGGGCACAAAAAAAAAAAAAAAAAGGATGCAGTAGTGATGGAAGAAAAAATTTATTTAAGGAAATTTTAGTTTTTTATAAGAAAATTTTAATTCATTTTTTTTTTTTTTTTTAAACTTTATTTATAAATTTTCATATAACAAGAACAACAGTAAGGTCCTCAATATATGATGTATAAAACAAGGTATGAGAGACCACCATTACAATCATAATCATAATACACATATCATAATACACATATCAGAGTGAGATACATCGTGCATATACGGTTAGCTAATCTACGACCCTAATTGAGGTCGAGCATCTGTCCGTCCACTGGGACAGAGTAGCTATACGGCTATTAGAAGCCCCACATCTCTTCGCTATCAATCCCTCCAACACGAGGTTACTATGCACCTCCGCCAGAATGGCAGGAAGACCCGGCACCCCAGTCGACTTCCACCTCCGAGCAATGTGAGCCCTCACAACTATCAGAATATGATATAAAATGGTCATATAATGCGGGGGAACTTGTTCTAGGGACAGAAATAGTAGTGCACTCTCTGGGCCCCATGGGAAGGGGCAATCCACTAGGTTGTCCAATAACTTCTTAATTTCGGTCCAAAGAGGAGCAATTAACGGGCAAGTCCACCACACGTGTAGCAAGGTACCACTTTCCCGGTTACATCGCCAACATACTGGGGAGGTGGTAGGGTATATTTTAGCCAGACGAACCGGCGTGTAGTACCATCGATATAGGAGCTTCCTAGAAGCTTCGAAATGATTAACACATTTAGAATATTTTTTGTGCAAGTCAAAGACAAAGCTCCACTGCTCAGTCGTGAATCTGCGTGCCAGGTCCTCCTCCCATCTGGACTTAAACGTACTGTCCATTCCCCCCTCCTCCTCAGTCAAAGCTACATAAGCAAGGGAAATACCCCTAGTAGAGGAGTCCCTGCACAGAAAGTGATGTTCATACGCAGTGCGAGGCCGAGAGCTATCCCAAGGGAGGGATCTCAAAAAATGTCTAAGCCTCAAGTATTTGTAAAAGTCTTTCTGTGATATAGAGAATATGCGTACAATATCAGTGAAAGGCATTAACCCATTAGCATCGCTAATCAATGCCACCGTGAGGATGCCCGCATCTATCCAGGGCTTAAAATCTATATCTAGGATATAATCTCCTATAGCAGCTAAAGGGATATCCTTCACTCTAGGTGGACAAAGACTTTTAATTCGCGCCACCTTACTCCACAACCTGATAGCAGCCGCAATAGTAGAGAAAGGAGAAGAGGGAGCAAAGGTAGGGTTAAAGCGCAATGCCCAGAGAAAGTTATTGAAAGTAGAAACATTGAGGACAGCAGCTTCAATATCTACCCACAGGGGGGGAGCGTCCTGCCACCACCATTTTTTAAGCTGATCGAGTAGAACAGCGTGATAGTACATTTTAAGGTTCGGCACCCCCATACCCCCCTTATGTACAGGGCGATACAATATATTCGCACCAACCCTAGGATGCTTACCATCCCAAATAAATCGTAAGAGCATTCTCTGTAGTTGCGATAGGAAGGAGGCGGGAACTATCATCGGCAGGCATCTAAAAAAATATAAAATTTTAGGGAGCAGCATCATCTTAGCAGTGGCAACACGTCCCGCCCATGAGACAGGAAGCTTGGAGAAGTGATCAATTTCTTTGGTAAGCAGGGACCTCATAACAGCAAAATTAGAAGCAATTGTCTTATCAGGCAACGCAGTAAGGACTATGCCTAGGTAAGGAATCTGGTCAGTGACCCATTGGAAGGGATATTTAGCTTGTAGTACTCGCTGTTGCTCAGAGGGTATCTGCAATGGTAAGATACACGACTTTGTGGGGTTAATCTTATAAAAGCTAACTCGACTAAAGGCATCAATAATGTCCATAACTGGGCCTAAAGAGCTCAGGGGGTTGGAGAGACTAATGATAACATCGTCGGCGAACAAGCCAATCCTGTGGTCTACTTTACCTATTTGAATGCCCGCAATGTTTGGGGAGTCCCTGATGGATTGAGCAAGCGGCTCCATAACTAAGGTAAATATAAGGGGGGATAGTGGGCACCCCTGTCTAGTCCCATTGCTAAGTGAGAAACTATTAGAAAGGGTACCCATCGTGTAAATTCTAGCAGATGGGAGCGTATATAGTGCCATAATGGCGGATTCTAAAGAGTGGGGAAAACCAAACTTACGCAGCACACTCCGCAAATATCCCCAGTGCACTCGATCGAACGCCTTCTCCGCATCAAGGGATAGCAAGAGAGAAGGCGTCCGATCAGAATGCGCTTTTGTGATGATGTCGAGAAAGCGTCTCGTACCATCCACCGTTTGACGACCCTTGACGAAGCCAACCTGGTCCCTGTGAATTAGGTCCGGCAAGACCCTATTCAACCTGGCAGCAAGAGCCAGGGCATACAATTTAATATCACTATTTAGGAGAGAGATTGGTCTGTAATTTAGGGTAGAGTCCAATGGCTTACCAGGTTTAGGTATGGTAATGACCAGAGCATCCAACATCTCCTTAGGGGGCACACCGTTCTCCTTAATATGGTTAAAGGCTCTGGTCAAAAAGGGAGCCACGGAGAGGCCAAATCTCTTATAAAATTCATTTGTAATACCATCAGGGCCAGGTGACTTCGAGGGCTTGAGGGAACGCACACATTCAAGAATTTCTTCTGTGGAGAAGGGAGAGCAAAGATCAGATGCTTGGTCCGCGGACAGAGAGGGGAGGGACATAGAGGACAGAAAAAAAGAGATAACTGCTTCATCAGGCTGTGGAGTAGCAATGTCATGCTGAAGATTGTACAATTTACTATAAAAATCTGCAAAACAATTGGCTATACTTTGAGGGTCAGTAACTATAGAACCATCAGATTTAGTAAGGAAGGGGATTCTCCCCTTATCCTGACGTTTTTTAAGTTGTTTAGCCAGTATAGAGCCAGATCTATTACCCTGCCAATACCATGTCATTTTGAGCCTTCTCAGTGCCATCTCATAGCTGTGTAAGGAGAGGGAGTGTAGGGTAGCACTAACCTGAGAAATTTCTCCTACTAGTGATGGAGAGTACGAGGTCTTATTACGCCTATGTAATTCCGCAAGGCGCTGCTGGAGTTCTAGTGTTTTGGTCTGGCGGAGCTTCCTGTCATAGGCTGTTTGGCTAATAAAATGGCCCCTAATTGTAGCCTTAAACGCACACCAAAGCATGGGGTCTGTAACATCACCAGTATCATTAATGCGGAAGTAGGCATCAACCGCCAACCTGGTCGCTTCAGAGTATTCAGGATTATGGAGTATTAGAGGGTTAAGTCTCCAGATACGGGTCGGGCGGGTGCTATGCGATTCTTTAATGGTTACGCTTATGGGGGAGTGGTCCGACCATTCTATGGGCATAATTTGGGCCTCTGAAACCAATGATAGGAGAGAGCGGGAGGTAAGGGCGTAATCTATTCTGGTGTATATCTTATGTACATGAGAAAAGAAGGTGAAGTCCCTTTCCGTGGGGTGGGATATACGCCAAACATCATATAGGTCATTTTGGGACACACTAGTGAAGAAACCTGTGGGTTCTTTCTTCAAACTGGGCGAAGTAGAATCTACACTAGGCCACATGGTCATATTAAAATCTCCTAGCAGTAGGCAGTGTCCCTTTCTCAAGGACTCCAATTTGCGCAAGAATGCCCTGAGGAAGGTACACTGTTTCGCATTAGGCGCATATAAGGAGCCTAAGGTATATTGGACATTGTTTAGTAAGCACACAATAATTATAAAACGACCTCTATCGTCTATCACAGAGTGCTGGACAGTAACCGTCAAGGTGTTCTTAAATGCAATCGCCACTCCTCCCTTTTTGTGAACAGCATGCGCTTGATAGATATGTGGGTATCTCTTATTTTGGAGTCTATGGGCATCTAGGGCTAATAAATGGGATTCTTGTATACAGAGGACATCGGCCGCCAGGCGTCTAGCCTCCGTCCACACCAGAGACCTTTTATACGGTGAGTTAAGACCTCGTACATTCATAGACACAACCTTAATAACCATATGTGAAGTATACATCAACGCAAAGCAGAACCATTAGCACAGTAAACTGAAAAGGAGCAGGTACTCCCGTCGAAGAGGATACATCTACACTTAGCAGCTCGCAAGAGGAGCCTCTCATATCTATTATCAGAGAAAGTGAGTGATGGAGGACCAACAGGACAGAAAACAAGTAAACAGAACGAACAACAAAGAACAAATAAATTGAGCAAGCAGTAGTAAAGACCATGTGGTAGGTCTTAATGGGGGTAGGAAAGTACATTCAACTGCAGTTAGGCCGAATGTTTAAGCATTCAGGAAAAGTATCCAGAGCACTAAGAGGATAAGTAACCCAAAAGATGGGGAAGGATACCCCAGTCGCAAGCCAGTGAGACAAGTCGGACAGGCCTGTCTAAAGGCAGAGGAACAGTTCATGTCTTGATCTTTTTCTTGCGGTGGGAGACAACCTTCCATTCTTCAGCTATCTTTGCAGCATGTGGTATGTCCAGGGACCTCTGAGCAGTTAGATCAACAGGCAGGTTCCATTCCGCACACAGTTGCAGAAGGGTCTCCGGGGAAGAGACTACATGTTTGGACCCCTTATTGGTGATAATCAATTTCACAGGGAATCCCCATTTATAAGGGATCCCTTTTTCTCTGAGAGCTTTAGTCCCTGCACTGAACTCACGTCTCCTGGCTAGAGTGGCAGCAGAAAGATCCGTGAAAAGTTGGAGTCCCGAATAACCCTCTGGTAGGGAGGGTGAGGAGCGCGCCACCAACATCAATTGCTCCTTAATGTGGTAAAAGTGAAGGCGCAGAATCACATCTCTCGGTGTAGCAGCAGGTAGGGTTTTGGGCTTAGGAAGCCTGTGGACTCTGTCCATTAGCAGATCTAGGGTGGAAGCCTGAGGCAACAACAATGCAAAATAATCCGTTAGGAAGGTGTTGAGGTCCTCCGTTTTCACAGACTCCGGCACCCCTCTCACCCTTAAGTTGTTACGGCGAGACCTGTCCTCCATATCAGCTATCTTAAGTTGAAGAGCGGCAACCTCATCCTCCAGGCCATTAGCTAAGTCCACTACTTCATTATGAGAGGAGGTGAGTTCCGCCATCTTGTTCTCAATGTGCGAAGTGCGGTGACCAAGAGAGGAGATCTCATGCTGTATATTGGACACGGCTGTCTTAATGTCACCCTGAATGGAGGTATGTAGCTCAGCGAGAAGCCCCCTCATAATAGGTTCAGTTAGGGGCGCCGACGGAGAGCTCCCATCAGGGCCTCCTGGGCCTCTAGTATGCAGTGTCCCCGCTCCCAGTGGCTTGGAGGAGATCGGGGAAAACGTTACCTGCGGGTCCTGCTGCACCGAGGGCGACCAGCCTGTCAGGAGAATCGGAGGAGTTGAAGGAGAAGCCTCTAGGGCGCAGCCCGTCTGAGAGGATGAAGACGCTGGTGAGGCACTTCCAGTAGCCGGAGACGCTGATCCGCACTGAGCCGCGCCATCTTGTGAGGCCTCTGCAGCAGGAAAGAACGCCGTGAGCTTCAGTGGGCTCTTTTTCCCTCGCCTCCGGGTCATCATCAGGTGCCCCGATAGTTCAGGTACCGGTGGGCACAGTTGCCGTAGCGATATGCTCAGGATCAATGCTGTGTAGCCGCTGTTAGGCCTGGGCTGCAGCGGAGCACAAGGTTTATGCGACCGCCGCCATGCACTGCAGGACACGCCCCCGGAAATTCCTCAATTTTAATTCATTTTTAATAAAGTGTGTGTTTCACTTTTTTTTCTCTATTTTTTGACATTTTCTAGGTAGTACTACTTCTCCCAGCATGGAACAGACTGTACCATGATAGGAGTAGTAGTACATGTACTAATAGACATATCGCCCGTTGCAATTGTCCATTACATAACAGAGATGCGGAGCGGCTCTATACACCGCTCACATCTCTGCTCTGTACTCCGGCCAGTGATGTGAATAGAACATCACTCATTCCTATTTTCCGCCCAGAGTGGTGATTGGTCGGATGGTTGCAGCCAATCACAGCTCTCAGCGGGAAATATGAATGAGTGATGTTCTATTCACATCACTGGCTGGAGTATAGTGCAGAGATGCGAGCGCTTTATAGAGCCGCTCCACATCTTTGCAATAGAAAGGACGATCACATTGGATGTCAGGAGTGATATCCGCTGTGATCTGTCCTTAACTGCAGGTACTACTACTCCCAACATGGAGCATGCTCTGTTCCATGTTGGGAGCTGTAGTACCTGCAGTTAAGGAAAGGTCACAGCGAAAGCCCCTCTGACACCCGCTGTGATCCTCCTGTTTAATGTATAGATGCGGCCGGCCATTCTTCTATGATCCACTGCACTGATGTATATACTGTATACACCATTCATATTTCCCATTGAGAGCTATGATTGGCTGGAACCATCTGGCCAATTACAGCTCTCTGCGGGAAATATGAATAGGTGTATACATACAGCAGTGCAGGGGACCATAGAAGAGCGGCCGGCCGAATCTATAATTTATACAGAAGGATAGCAATGGACCAGGGGCGATCTGTCAATTAGTACAGGTACTACTACTCCCATCTTGTAACAGTGTGTGTTCCATGCTGGGAGTAGTGGTACCACATAAAAAATAAAGAATAAAAAGTGAAAAACACACACACACACTACATTTTTATTATTGTCGGCTATATTTTTAGTGCCCTGCTCGCCCACATAAATTAATCCCTGTTTAAAAATTAATAAAAGTTTTGTTATAAAAAAGATAAATTTCGTTAGATACAATTTTTTCCTTCACTACTGTATCTTTTTTATGATTTTTTTTTAATGGTACCCTACGAAATTTTATTAAAAAAGGTATCTCCATCACTTTTTGGGATTGCTAAAGTCCAAAAGAGAATAAAAAGTGCCTGAAAAAACGCCAAAGTTAAAACCCACAAGGCATTTTTCTTGGCTTTTTTTTTTTTACTCCCATAGACTTCTATGGGAGAAAAATGCCACGATTTCAGGGGAAAAAAACACCAGTGGCTCAATATGCTGAGATTTTGGAAAACCGCCAAGGAGCTGAAAAATACCAAAAAAGAGTGAAAAAACGCCTAAAGGAATGAAAAAATGCCACAGTGAAAAATGCTAAGTGGAATAAGATTTTTGTGATTACTCATTGATTTACAGTTAACACCTGGCTGCAGCGTTTATTGGCCAAAAAAATGCCATGCAGCAGAATTGGCATTTTTCTTGGCATTTTCTCAAAAAAAAAAAATAAAAAAAATAAACAAGTAAAAACTTAGCCTTGGCTTCTGGATTCGCAAATCTAGCATAATAAAATAATGATAAAAAAATCCCTCTTACACCACCCAATTTAAAGGTATCGCTGCCACCACCTGTCAATTTCAAGCCGACAGGAAGCTATCAATCCAATCTGGATATACTACAATTCCCAAATATAATCTGCTATCCCCTGTAGTATATACAAAAAAGGAAAAAGATTAATCCAAATCTATAATGTAGCCGAACAGGTAATAATACTATAACTTAGCTCTCTGCACGGACAATGTGCGTCCGTTTGACCAGACAGACGGGACTTATTAAATGAATGATTTATTATGAAAGAAAAAAATTCACAGTACATATAAAAACAGATATTAACAAGACCAAGTTTCACCACACAGAAAATAAAAATAAATGGGAAAAAACTAGAATCCTTACTTACAAAATGGCATCTGGCATCCAAAATTAGATCTTGTCCCCCATGCAAGCGCACCCTAGCCCCCCAGTCCTGTAGTTTTATACCCTGCTATGGACAGGTGATCCCTCTATGTTCAGCCCCTGTGCAGGACAAGGAGGAGAGATAGATGTTTCCTTATCAAACCTTTATGCCCAAAGAATAGGAAATGTCCTCTACTACCATGGGCCAGGCACCCACATCCTTTTCTTATATTTGGGTTCTCTATCAAATCCTCTCTTTAGGGGTAGGGCAGGGATCAATACACAAGGGTCATGTGATGACTCACTTTAAAGGTAGTATGATGGGGAATCTAACTGTATAAGATAGGGGCTGCAGACATAATTTCCTGACTCCCATAGTTAACCTCCCTGGCGGTATGATTCTGTCTGGAAATTTGTACCAAAAGCGGTACAATTTTTTGCATTGAATTTCACATCTCCCCCCCCCCCCCCCGCCCATTTCACATCTCCCCCGTCAAATTCCCCCCCCCTTGTCACATTCTCCCCCCTCCTTGTCACATTCTTCCCCCCCTTGTCACATTCTCCCCCTTGTCACATCCCCCCCTTGTTACATTCTCCCCCCTCCATGTTACATTCCCCTCCCCCCTGTCACATCCCCCCTTGTCCCATTCTTCCCCCTTGTCACACCCGCCCCCCCCTTTATGTCACATTCCCCTCCCCCCTGTCACATCCCCCCTTGTCACATTCTTCCCCCTTGTCAGATTCTTCCCTCTTGTCACATTCCCCCCTCTGTCACATTCTCCCCCCCCCCCTGTCACATTCCCCCCTGTCACATTCTCCCCCCCCCTGTCACATTCCCCCCTCTGTCACATCATCCCCCCCCAGTCACATTCCCCCCTTGTCACATCCCCCCCTCTGTCACATCCCCCCCCCCCCTGTCACATTCATACCCCCCCCCCCCCTTGTCACCTTGTCCTGCAGCAAATACACTAGATTTGCCGGCAGATTTCAAACCTAGTGTATTTGCTGCAGAACAAGCCCTTTCCCCTTCAGCCAATCACAGGCTTTACACCACTGCGGCCTGTGATTGGCTGAAAAGTGAAAGGTCCTGTTAGATGAATAGTGAAGAGAGGACACCCCGGACCGCACGGAGGGGAACGGCATCTGCAGGGACCGGGACTAGGTGAGCAAAAGGTTTTTTTATTTTACTACTTTTTCCTTTTACACTTAGCTCAGTGTTTTTCTAACAGGGGGCCTCCAGCTGTTGTGAAACTACTACTCCCAGCATGCCCGGACAGCCTATGACTGTTCGGGCATGCTGAGAGTTGTAGTTTTGCAACAGCTGGAGGCCCTCTGGTAGGGAAACACTGACTTTTAGTATTTTTCTTTACCTGCTCTGCCGACCCGAGCAGATAATCGCATGTTTTCCCGGGGGCCGCATCGCTATATCGCATTGCTTTTGCGATATATCGTGCAGCCCGGCCGGGAACTCTGTAATTCTACCCCGAGCGTGACTCGGGGTTACCGATCCTGGCAGGGAAAATTAACCCCGAGTCACGCCCAGGATAACCGCTCAGGAGGTTAATATTGGAAGACATGGCATTTTCACAGGGGGATACTTCCCATACCTCTCTGTCATCTATGGACACCAGGTCTTGGAGTCTCTTTGGCTAGTGAAGGTGTCAAATTTACCATCCAGGCAAACAGTGTCCATTAATTGGCACAGTTATGTTATTAACCCCCAACTGGCCACTGGATGCGATAGCTTAGACTGTCGTCTCCTGGTAGTTTGATCAAACAGGATGGATTCTTTGGAATGTTAAACTAACACATATAAGGGTAATGGAATTAAAAGTTGTACATACCGAGGGACATTTATGCAGGACATATATCACCAGTAATGAAGGACAAGCAATCACAATGCAACATGGATACATATTTTAGCCATTGCATATGACATATATGATGTTGCTCTATGAGATGTGAGTATTCTGTGTAATGTGTTCACTGTGCTGTGTGTGTTTTGTGTAATGTGTTCTACTGCAGTATGTGTTGTGTATGTTCATTGTGATTCTGTTCTATGCAGTGGCGTACCTAGGGGGGGGGGGGGGGGGCGCGGCCCACTCTCAAAGGGGGTGCCAGGGGCGGACTGATTCGCCGCCGCAAAATTAAAGTATTTTTTTTTTTTACACTTTGCTGCCGCCCGCGCTGTGTGCCGCGGCCCGCGCACTGTGTCCGCCAGCAAACACCACCCCCCAGAGCCGTGCCCCCAACCCCCAAGCCCCCCCCCCCCCCTTTTCCTTACCTCCCAGGCCCTACAGAACCGCTGTGGCTGCCTAGGAGAAGCGTCATCACGTTAGTGAGGACGCGTGAGACGTGGTGCCGGCAGAGAGGAGCGCGCTGGAGATGAGCATGCGCCCTCCAGCAGTTTTGTCTGTTCCTGTAGAATGTTGCAGCGCCAGGCCTCCCGCTACTGTGGCCGTACAGGTAACCCCCCTCACCACCTGCATGGCCTCCCTCCCATCACCCACCACCATATAGGTAACCCCCCCACCTGCCTGCCCCCCTTCTACCTCCCCCTTCAACCCCTTTGGCTGTCCGGGCATGCTGTGAGTTGTAGTTTTGCAACAGCTGGAGGCGCCCGGGTTGACAAACACTACCTTAGGGCCTAACCCAGTGTTTCCCAACCCGGGGGGCCTCCAACTGTTTCAAAACTACATCTGCCAGTATGCCCGAAGAGCCTTTGGTTGTCTGGGCACGCTGGAAGTTGTAGTTTTGCAACAGCTGGAGGCACCTGGATTGGCAAACACTGCCTTGGGGCCTAACCCAGTGTTTCCCAACCAGGGTACCTCCAGCTGTTGCAAAACAACAACAGCCAGCATGCCCGGACAGCCAAAGGCTCTCCAGGCATGCTGCCAGTTGTAGTTTTGCAACAGCTGGAGGCGCCCGGGTTGGCAAACTCTGCCTTAAGGCCTAACCCAGTGTTTCCCAACCAGGGAGCCTCCAGCTGTTGCAAAACTACAACTGCCAGCATCACCGGAGAGCCTTTGGCTGTCTAGGCATGCTGGGAGTTGTAGTTTTGCAATAGCTGGAGGCGCCTGGGTTGGCAAACACTGCCTTAGGACCCAGAGTATTGTATTATACTCCAGAGGTGTACTCACTATTCTGCTGGTGAGATCACTGTGAAACAGAACCACTTTTTTTACATTTATTATTTTATTATTATATAGATGTATAGAGGGTGGGGTGTAGCTCTGCATATACCTATGGGGAAGAAGGGGGGGGGGGTGTAGCTCTGCATAGGTATATGCAGAGCTACACCCTCCCCCCTCTTCCCCATAGGTATATGCAGAGCTCCCCCCCCCTCTTTCCCATAGATATATGCAGACCTACAACCCCCATCTTTCCCATAGGTATATGCAGGGTTACCCCCCCCTTTTTCCCCATAGGTATTTGCAGAGTTACCCCCCTCTTTCCCATAAGTATATGCAGAGCTACACCCCCCCCCCCACTTTCCCATATGTATATGCGGAGCTACACCCCCCCTTCCCCATAGGTATATGACCTATGGGGAAGGGGGGGTGTAGCTCCGCATATACATATGGGAAAGAGGGGGGAGGAGTGTAGCTCTGCATATACTTATGGGAAAGAGGGGGGGGGGGGTAGCTCTGCATATACCTATGGGAAAGAGAGGGGGGGGTAACCCTGCATATACCTATGGGAAAGATGGGGGTTGTAGGTCTGCATATACCAATGGGAAAGAGGGGGGGGGGTGTAACTCTGCATATACCTATGGGAAAGAGGGGGGTAGCTCTGCATATACCTATGGGAAAGAGGGGGGGGGTAGCTCTGCATATACCTATGGGAAAGAGGGGGTTACCTGGCTACCTACCTACCTGCCCTTTTACTGTGCAGGACACCAAGGAGGGCATTATTACAGTTTGTGGGCCTATAGATGGAAAGATTGTAGAGGAGGGGAGGGCACTGAAAAAATGCAGAGTCTGACATGTTTTTCCTGCAGATGTTAAGAGATCCACATTGCGGTCTTATCTGGGCAGAGAAGAAAAAGAAAGAGGACGCCGCTGATCAGAAAAGACGTAATTGTGAGTCCCAAAATGTAACTGCAATCACTTATATGGCATACACATCCTGTGTACAGCTGATATCTACCGCCATATGGTCCTGTATATAATCACTTATATTGTATACAGATCCTGTATAGTATACTGGTCTGTGTATAGTGGTTTTATACAGTACAGTATGGCGGTATTATCCAGTTATTGTGTGGTGGTATATATTTACTCCATGTATACCAGTATTATTGGTCATTGAAATTTACCTACGTTAAAGTGTTTCTTACATATATCAATTTTAATTTATTGTGTGTGGGATTTGGGTGGAATAGGAGCGTGGCAGAAGATTGACGAGCTGCAGAGACAAGCAGGGGCCCTTGCCTTCTTTTTGGTCCGGGGGCCCGAGTGTTGTCAGTCCGCCCCTTGGGGGAGGGGAGGGAGGGGGTGTAATTAAGGGGGGGTGCATGTGTGTGTGTGTGTGGGGGTGCCAAACAAAGGGTCCGCCCCGGGTGCCAAATGTTCTAGGTACGCCCCTGGTTCTATGTTATGTGTGCTCTGTGTTGTGTCTGGTCTATGTGATAGATATGTTCTATGTTATGTGTTCTCTGTGTTGTGTCTGGTCTATGTGATAGATATGTTCTATGTTATGTGTGCTCTGTGTTGTGTCCGGTCTATGTGATAGATGTGTTCTATGTTATATGTGCTCTGTGTTGTGTCTGGTCTATGTGATAGATGTGTTCTATGTTATATGTGCTCTGTGTTGTGTCCGGTCTATGTGATAGATGTGTTCTATGTTATGTGTGCTCTGTGTTGTGTCTGGTCTATGTGATAGATATGTTCTTTGTTATGTGTGCTCTGTGTTGTCTCCGGTCTATGTGATAGATGTGTTCTATGTTATGTGTGCTCTGTGTTGTGTCTGGTCTATGTGATAGATGTGTTCTATGTTATGTGCGCTCTGTGTTGTCTCCGGTCTATGTGATAGATGTGTTCTATGTTATGTGTGCTCTGTGTTGTGTCTGGTCTATGTGATAGATGTGTTCTATGTTATGTGTGCTCTGTGTTGTGTCTGGTCTATGTGATAGATGTGTTCTATGTTATATGTGCTCTGTGTTGTGTCTGGTCTATGTGATAGATATGTTCTATGTTATGTGTGCTCTGTGTTGTGTCTGGTCTATGTAATAGATGTGTTCTATGTTATGTGTGCTCTGTGTTGTGTCTGGTCTATGTGATAGATGTGTTCTATGTTATGTGTTCTCTGTGTTGTGTCTGGTCTATGTGATAGATGTGTTCTATGTTATGTGTGCTCTGTGTTGTGTCTGGTCTATGTGATAGATATGTTCTATGTTATGTGTGCTCTGTGTTGTGTCCGGTCTATGTGATAGATGTGTTCTATGTTATATGTGCTCTGTGTTGTGTCTGGTCTATGTGATAGATGTGTTCTATGTTATGTGCGCTCTGTGTTGTCTCCGGTCTATGTGATAGATGTGTTCTATGTTATATGTGCTCTGTGCTGTGTCTGGTCTATGTGATAGATGTGTTCTATGTTATGTGTGCTCTGTGTGGTGTCTGGTCTATGTGATAGATGTGTTCTATGTTATGTGTGCTCTGTGTTGTGTCCGGTCTATGTGATAGATGTGTTCTATGTTATGTGTGCTCTGTGTTGTCTCCGGTCTATGTGATAGATATGTTCTATGTTATGTGTGCTCTGTGTTGTGTCTGGTCTATGTGATAGATATGTTCTATGTTATGTGTGCTCTGTGTTGTGTCTGGTCTATGTGATAGATATGTTCTATGTTATATGTGCTCTGTGTTGTGTCTGGTCTATGTGATAGATGTGTTCTATGTTATGTGTGCTCTGTGTTGTCTCCGGTCTATGTGATAGATGTGTTCTATGTTATATGTGCTCTGTGTTGTGTCTGGTCTATGTGATAGATATGTTCTATGTTATGTGTGCTCTGTGTTGTGTCTGGTCTATGTGATAGATATGTTCTATGTTATATGTGCTCTGTGTTGTCTCCGGTCTATGTGATAGATGTGTTCTATGTTATTTGTGCTCTGTGTTGTGTCTGGTCTATGTGATAGATGTGTTCTATGTTATGTGCGCTCTGTGTTGTCTCCGGTCTATGTGATAGATGTGTTCTATGTTATGTGTGCTCTGTGTTGTGTCTGGTCTATGTGATAGATGTGTTCTATGTTATGTGTGCTCTGTGTTGTGTCTGGTCTATGTGATAGATGTGTTCTATGTTATATGTGCTCTGTGTTGTGTCTGGTCTATGTGATAGATATGTTCTATGTTATGTGTGCTCTGTGTTGTGTCTGGTCTATGTAATAGATGTGTTCTATGTTATGTGTGCTCTGTGTTGTGTCTGGTCTATGTGATAGATGTGTTCTATGTTATGTGTTCTCTGTGTTGTGTCTGGTCTATGTGATAGATGTGTTCTATGTTATGTGTGCTCTGTGTTGTGTCTGGTCTATGTGATAGATATGTTCTATGTTATGTGTGCTCTGTGTTGTGTCCGGTCTATGTGATAGATGTGTTCTATGTTATATGTGCTCTGTGTTGTGTCTGGTCTATGTGATAGATGTGTTCTATGTTATGTGCGCTCTGTGTTGTCTCCGGTCTATGTGATAGATGTGTTCTATGTTATATGTGCTCTGTGCTGTGTCTGGTCTATGTGATAGATGTGTTCTATGTTATGTGTGCTCTGTGTGGTGTCTGGTCTATGTGATAGATGTGTTCTATGTTATGTGTGCTCTGTGTTGTGTCCGGTCTATGTGATAGATGTGTTCTATGTTATGTGTGCTCTGTGTTGTCTCCGGTCTATGTGATAGATATGTTCTATGTTATGTGTGCTCTGTGTTGTGTCTGGTCTATGTGATAGATATGTTCTATGTTATGTGTGCTCTGTGTTGTGTCTGGTCTATGTGATAGATATGTTCTATGTTATATGTGCTCTGTGTTGTGTCTGGTCTATGTGATAGATGTGTTCTATGTTATGTGTGCTCTGTGTTGTCTCCGGTCTATGTGATAGATGTGTTCTATGTTATATGTGCTCTGTGTTGTGTCTGGTCTATGTGATAGATATGTTCTATGTTATGTGTGCTCTGTGTTGTGTCTGGTCTATGTGATAGATATGTTCTATGTTATATGTGCTCTGTGTTGTCTCCGGTCTATGTGATAGATGTGTTCTATGTTATTTGTGCTCTGTGTTGTCTCCGGTCTATGTGATAGATGTGTTCTATGTTATATGTGCTCTGTGCTGTGTCTGGTCTATGTGATAGATGTGTTCTATGTTATGTGTGCTCTGTGTTGTGTCTGGTCTATGTGATAGATATGTTCTATGTTATGTGTGCTCTGTGTTGTGTCCGGTCTATGTGATAGATGTGTTCTATGTTATGTGTGCTCTGTGTTGTGTCTGGTCTATGTGATAGATATGTTCTATGTTATGTGTGCTCTGTGTTGTGTCCGGTCTATGTGATAGATGTGTTCTATGTTATGTGTGCTCTGTGTTGTGTCTGGTCTATGTGATAGATATGTTCTATGTTATGTGTGCTCTGTGTTGTGTCCGGTCTATGTGATAGATGTGTTCTATGTTATGTGTGCTCTGTGTTGTGTCTGGTCTATGTGATAGATATGTTCTATGTTATGTGTGCTCTGTGTTGTGTCCGGTCTATGTGATAGATGTGTTCTATGTTATGTGTGCTCTGTGTTGTGTCTGGTCTATGTGATAGATATGTTCTATGTTATGTGTGCTCTGTGTTGTGTCCGATGTATGTGATAGATATGTTCTATGTTATGTGTGCTCTGTGTCGTGTCTGGTCTATGTGATAGATGTGTTCTATGTTGTTTGTGCTCTGTGTTGTGTCCGGTCTATGTGATAGATGTGTTCTATGTTATATGTGCTCTGTGTTGTATCCGGTCTATGTGATAGATGTGTTCTATGTTATGTGTGCTCTGTGTTGTGTCTGGTCTATGTGATAGATATGGTCTATGTTATATGTGCTCTGTGTTGTATCCGGTCTATGTGATAGATGTGTTCTATGTTATATGTGCTCTGTGTTGTGTCTGGTCTATGTGATAGATGTGTTCTATGTTATATGTGCTCTGTGTTGTATCCGGTCTATGTGATAGATGTGTTCTATGTTATATGTGCTCTGTGTTGTGTCTGGTCTATGTGATAGATGTGTTCTATGTTATATGTGCTCTGTGTTGTGTCTGGTCTATGTGATAGATGTGTTCTATGTTATATGTGCTCTGTGTTGTATCCGGTCTATGTGATAGATGTGTTCTATGTTATTTGTGCTCTGTGTTGTCTCCGGTCTATGTGATAGATGTGTTCTATGTTATATGTGCTCTGTGTTGTGTCTGGTCTATGTGATAGATGTGTTCTATGTTATATGTGCTCTGTGTTGTGTCTGGTCTATGTGATAGATATGTTCTATGTTATGTGTGCTCTGTGTTGTGTCCGGTCTATGTGATAGATGTGTTCTATGTTATGTGTGCTCTGTGTTGTGTCTGGTCTATGTGATAGATATGTTCTATGTTATGTGTGCTCTGTGTTGTGTCCGGTCTATGTGATAGATGTGTTCTATGTTATGTGTGCTCTGTGTTGTGTCTGGTCTATGTGATAGATATGTTCTATGTTATGTGTGCTCTGTGTTGTGTCCGGTCTATGTGATAGATGTGTTCTATGTTATGTGTGCTCTGTGTTGTGTCTGGTCTATGTGATAGATATGTTCTATGTTATGTGTGCTCTGTGTTGTGTCCGGTCTATGTGATAGATGTGTTCTATGTTATGTGTGCTCTGTGTTGTGTCTGGTCTATGTGATAGATATGTTCTATGTTATGTGTGCTCTGTGTTGTGTCCGATGTATGTGATAGATATGTTCTATGTTATGTGTGCTCTGTGTTGTGTCTGGTCTATGTGATAGATGTGTTCTATGTTGTTTGTGCTCTGTGTTGTGTCCGGTCTATGTGATAGATGTGTTCTATGTTATATGTGCTCTGTGTTGTATCCGGTCTATGTGATAGATGTGTTCTATGTTATGTGTGCTCTGTGTTGTGTCTGGTCTATGTGATAGATATGGTCTATGTTATATGTGCTCTGTGTTGTATCCGGTCTATGTGATAGATGTGTTCTATGTTATATGTGCTCTGTGTTGTGTCCGGTCTATGTGATAGATGTGTTCTATGTTATATGTGCTCTGTGTTGTATCCGGTCTATGTGATAGATGTGTTCTATGTTATATGTGCTCTGTGTTGTGTCTGGTCTATGTGATAGATGTGTTCTATGTTATATGTGCTCTGTGTTGTGTCTGGTCTATGTGATAGATGTGTTCTATGTTATATGTGCTCTGTGTTGTATCCGGTCTATGTGATAGATGTGTTCTATGTTATGTGTGCTCTGTGTTGTGTCTGGTCTATGTGATAGATATGGTCTATGTTATATGTGCTCTGTGTTGTATCCGGTCTATGTGATAGATGTGTTCTATGTTATATGTGCTCTGTGTTGTGTCTGGTCTATGTGATAGATATGGTCTATGTTATATGTGCTCTGTGTTGTGTCTGGTCTATGTAATAGATGTGTTCTATGTTATGTGTGCTCTGTGTTTTGTCTGGTCTATGTGATAGATGTGTTCTATGTTATATGTGCTCTGTGTTGTATCCGGTCTATGTGATAGATGTGTTCTATGTTATATGTGCTCTGTGTTGTGTCTGGTCTATGTGATAGATGTGTTCTATGTTATGTGTGCTCTGTGTTGTGTCTGGTCTATGTAATAGATATGTTCTATGTTATGTGTGCTCTGTGTTGTGTCTGGTCTATGTGATAGATGTGTTCTATGTTATGTGTGCTCTGTGTTGTGTCTGGTCTATGTGATAGATGTGTTATATGTTGTTTGTGCTCTTTGTTGTGTCCGGTCTATGTGATAGATGTGTTCTATGTTATGTGTGCTCTGTGTTGTGTCTGGTCTATGTGATAGATGTGTTCTATGTTATGTGTGCTCTGTGTTGTGCCCGATGTATGTGATAGATATGTTCTATGTTATGTGTGCTCTGTGTTGTGTCTGGTCTATGTGATAGATGTGTTCTATGTTATGTGTGCTCTGTGTTGTGTCTGGTCTATGTGATAGATATGTTCTATGTTATGTGTGCTCTGTGTTGTGTCCGATGTATGTGATAGATATGTTCTATGTTATGTGTGCTCTGTGTTGTGTCTGGTCTATGTGATAGATGTGTTCTATGTTATGTGTGCTCTGTGTTGTGTCTGGTCTATGTGATAGATGTGTTCTATGTTATATGTGCTCTGTGTTGTGTCTGGTCTATGTGATAGATGTGTTCTATGTTATGTGTTCTCTGTGTTGTGTCTGGTCTATGTGATAGATGTGTTCTATGTTATGTGTGCTCTGTGTTGTGTCTGGTCTATGTGATAGATGTGTTCTATGTTATGTGTGCTCTGTGTTGTGTCCGATGTATGTGATAGATATGTTCTATGTTATGTGTGCTCTGTGTTGTGTCCGATGTATGTGATAGATATGTTCTATGTTATGTGTGCTCTGTGTTGTGTCCGATGTATGTGATAGATATGTTCTATGTTATGTGTGCTCTGTGTTGTGTCTGGTCTATGTGATAGATGTGTTCTATGTTATGTGTGCTCTGTGTTGTGTCTGGTCTATGTGATAGATGTGTTCTATGTTATGTGTGCTCTGTGTTGTGTCCGATGTATGTGATAGATATGTTCTATGTTATGTGTGCTCTGTGTTGTGTCCGATGTATGTGATAGATATGTTCTATGTTATGTGTGCTCTGTGTTGTGTCCGATGTATGTGATAGATATGTTCTATGTTATGTGTGCTCTGTGTTGTGTCTGGTCTATGTGATAGATGTGTTCTATGTTATGTGTGCTCTGTGTTGTGTCTGGTCTATGTGATAGATGTGTTCTATGTTATGTGTGCTCTGTGTTGTGTCCGATGTATGTGATAGATATGTTCTATGTTATGTGTGCTCTGTGTTGTGTCCGATGTATGTGATAGATATGTTCTATGTTATGTGTGCTCTGTGTTGTGTCTGGTCTATGTGATAGATGTGTTCTATGTTATGTGTGCTCTGTGTTGTGTCCGATGTATGTGATAGATGTGTTCTATGTTATATGTGCTCTGTGTTGTGTCCGATGTATGTGATAGATATGTTCTATGTTATGTGTGCTCTGTGTTGTGTCCGGTCTATGTGATAGAGGTGTTATATGTTGTTTGTACTCTGTGTTGTGTCTGGTCTATGTGATATGTGTGATCTGCTGTGTGTTAGATTTGCTCTATGTTGTGCATGTTCTGTGTGATATTGTTAAATGAGATGTGTTCTGTATTACATGTTTTTTGTGTTGTGTGTGTTCTATGTCATCTTGTTCTCTTAGATATTTCTGTTTTATGTGATCTGTTCTGAGTGATGTGTCTGTTCTATATGTTATGTGTGTTCTATGTGATGTTTGTGTCCTACTGAATGTTATGTGTGTTCTATGTTGTATGTCCTCTGTTTGATGTTTTATGAGATGTGTGTTTTATGTGACTTGTTTTGTGTTGTGTGTGTTCTATGTCATCTTGTTACATTAGATGTGTGTTCTAAGTTATGTATTTTATGTGCTATGTGTCTGTTCTGTGTGATATGTTCTTTGTTATGTGGGTGTTCTATGTGTTATGTGTGATCTATGTGATATGTTATATGTGTGGTGTGTTCTATGTGATGTGTGTGTTCAAGGAAAATGCACCTGTCAGTAGTAATCTGTTAATAGGTAACTCTATGAATCAGCTAGTTCCCCTTTCCATCTTAACCTTTCCTTTACCTGTGTAGCAGTCTATCACTTTCATCAGGTGTCACAGGATCCCACATGCTCACTTACAGAGGATACTTTCTCATGTCACTGGGAGACTCACTCTAATTTTCATGATATTTAAAGAACTTGTTATTTGATATTTTTTCCAAACCTCAAGGATAAACATTGAAAACATTTGAGTCACATACAAAACCAATTAATGGATCGCTTGATCCCCAATATCCCATCTTATAGACCTCATATCTCCCTTATCAATAATTGTGAGCCGAGGCTTTTGTTAGTTCAGTCCTTTATATGTGACTTAATAGACATTAGTGACTGCGTTCAGGGGTGGCTTCATACGCAGCATTTTGTCTCAGTTTTTCGTGGCAGTTTTTCTGGCCAGACATTCCGCAGACGATTTTTCCTGGCGGACTGCTCCAAAATGTGCTTTTTCATAGATGGCAATGCAAGAACAGAAATGTCTATTTTTTCTGCGTTGCCAGAAATTGGGTTTTCCGCGGCAGAGACATCTGCCACAGAAATTTCTCCGTGTGCACAGTGCAGCAGAATCCCATTAAAATCAATGGGACTCTGCTGCAGTGGATTATCCATGTGGAAAATTACAGCAGATTTTCACTCAGAAATTCCGCCTTAGTGGCATTTTCCTACCATATACCTTCATTGGTCTAACGCATGGAAATAAATGCATTGTGTGTGGATTTTCTATTGTGTTTTCCGTGGTGGTTTCTTTTTTACTTACCTCATGAGAAAACCTTGAATAACATGACTGTAATGGGGTAAACAAAACAGAACTCCCCCCCCCCAAACAACAAAAAAATAACACAAAAAAAACCAGGTGTACTAAAGCACATTGTTTAGTAAAATAAACACCACAAAACCTGCATGATGAAGTAACAGCAACAAAAAAAAAGTGTATGGGGCAGATGATGTAGCCCAGGGGCAGATGGTGTTAACCCCTAAATGTTTGTGACTCCAGGGCGTGGTTTTACCGAGAACCACCCAAACGGTAGCACCGCTAGTCCTAGTTAGGCATGGCAAATAAGAGTCCAAGGCCAGGTCAGGGTTAACGGTAGCTTTACTGAGGTAGACAGATGGTACAGTCTTTACAGCTAGGCCAGGATCCCAGAGAGGGGACTAGTAACACAGGGGACCTTACAGATTGCTGGGACTTGCAGTCACTTTGACAGACTTTAGGACAGCCACGCTGATTATAATAGACTTGACTTGATAGTAACAGCAGACAGATATGACTTGACTTACTGGCTTGTGGCTGTAATTTAGGCTTGAGGCCTCCAGGTGTGCTGGACACCGGCTTTGAGACGTCTGGACTGGACTTGACCTCAGCAGAAAGTGTGGTGGAAGAGAGAGATGGTAGTACCTCCCCCTCTTATAAAGGGGGGCTGAGCAAGGAGCCCATAGGCTAACTGTGGGCCATTTGGTCACCTGGTGCTCTCTGGGTAACAAAACATGGGACTTTAACATGTGACAACCATTATCATGTGATAAATAACCATGTGACCATATAAAAGATCCTTTACACATAATATACAATTATACAGATTATAGGGGTAAAGTGCAGGTGAGCCTGGTGGATGTGCAGGGACTCAAGCTGAAAGAACTGTGAGATTCATATCCCGTACTGGGACATCACAAACCCCCCCTACTTAACTAAAGTTGCCCTCGATGTCCATCCTGGAAAGCTTTGAGGAGCGAAACAGCCACAGGGCCACATGCAGTCCTGGAGCATTGTAATTAACGTCCATATCCAGGCTGTTGACAAAACTGACAATGCAATAGAGTCTCTGTATCAATGTCCATACATGCTCTGATGAATTGTATAACAAAGAATAAGGTTTATGCATAAGAATAACAAAATATCTATGACTATAGTATAACATGATTTATGGACTATGACTATGTATATCATAACATTAGACTATGACTATGCATAATATGACATTTGACTATGCATACTGTGACATTTGACTATGCATAATAACACTTTATACATTACTAAGACACAACACTGGCGGATTGGGTTGCCGGAGGCTTTCTGCCCAATGCCTTGGATACTGGGGTCCCTTGGTACTACACACTTCTCCCCAGAACGCTAGTTATTTTTATGCTAGACATTTTCTTATGCTAGACATTTTTTTAGATAATGTTTGACATTTTGTTAACTTTGACTTTTTGTTGCATGCTTTTGTGGGTAACAGGAATACCTTCTGGCCAGCAAAGTATCCTGGGCACGTGGACACAAAAATTTCATTAGACATTTTAGACATAGGTCATTTGTACGGACTGTGTTGTGGTGAGTGTTAAAGCCCTAATGTACATGAGAGATGTATACATGACTTTATGTGTACTTATGACTTTGAGTAGTACATGACTTTACTCTGTATTAAACTTTAATCTTTACGGTAAATGCAGGAATAGCGTTCGGCACAGCACTGCTTATTGTGGCTTTTGGCAAGTTCATATGCACCTGTGTTGAAGGTAGCAACTGCAGTGAATCCGACCTGGGGTGCTCAATTTATTTGAAAACAGTCGATATGAATGCAGCAATGAAAGAAGGTAAATGGCACTCACCAGTGTCGTAGTATAACAAACTTGTTTATTCCATAAAGTGCAGCATCATAACAGACAAGGCAAGGGAGGACTTGGACGCCGTCCACGTAGCGGTGATAGCTATTTCGTGTGCGAGGCACACTTCCTCAGACCAACTTTAATCTTTGTATCTGGCTGGTATTTGACCTTGCCAGGACCGTTGGGACCTATGCAGCACCACGTCTTGGGATTCAGGAACACTTCCCTCTTCGGGAGCTCTTGGCATGACTGAAGGGATAGTTTTGCTATTGCCTCTGTTGAGCCTCGCCCATCTTTTTGTTGACAATCTCTTTTGCTTCCTGGATCCTTTTGTGGTTGGGGACCCACTCCATAGAAGCCTGTGGAGAGTTGTTGAAGGAAGCTTGTAGTCCAAATGTCAGGTCTTTTGGCAGCTCTCCGTGTCGACCCATCATGAAGTAGAACAGGGTGTATCCTGTAGTACAGTGAACTGTGTTATTGTAAATTTCCAGCAATTCGGGTAACCACCGGGCCACTCTTCGTGCTTTGACATCGACGCTGCTCGCAGTATGTGGATAAAAACTTGATTGATGCACTCACAGAGCCTGCTCCCTTGAGGGTGATAAGCAGTAGTCTGGAGTTTCTTGCAGGCATGAAACTGACACAGTTCCTGGAAGAGCTGGGCTTCGAAGGCCATTCCTCGGTCTGTTAGGACAGACTCCGGACACCCAAGGATTTGCACCCAATGAGAGTGGAACATCTGGGCTGTGGTTTTGGCAGTGAGGTCTTTAAAGGTGTATTCTGGGCAAAACATCTTATCCCCTATCCAAAGGATAGGGAATAAGATGTCTGATCGCGGGGGGCCCGCTGCTGGGACCCCACATAATCTCCCTGCAGCACCCACATTCTATGCAGGGCTGAATCTCCAGAAACCCGGAGGTTTCCGAAACTGGAGATGCAGCCCCACATAGAATGTGGGTGCTGCAGGGAGATAGTGGGGGGTCCCAGCATCGGACACCCTGCGATCAGACATCTTATCCCCTATGCTTTGAATAGGGGATAAGATGTTTTTACCCGGAATACCCCTTTAACTGGCACTATGACAACCCACTTGGAGTAGTGATCCACCATGGTGAGAGCATAAGTGTACCCGGACCGGGCAGGAGACAACTTGACATGGTCTAGCACGACCAACTGGTTAGGCCTTTAACTCTGAATGGAATGGAGGGGTGCTCTGGCGTCCTTGTGCCCGTTCTTTGTGACATTGTAGATGGCACACTTACTGCACCATTTCTCAATGTCGCTCCGCATCCCAATCCAGTAGCTTCTGTCTTGTGGACTCCAAAGTGTCCCGACTGATCATGGTATCTCTTCGAGGAACCAAGATCTAATGATGTTGATCACCTGAAACCGGATCCAAAGAATTTCGGTACAACAGTCCCTTGTGCACCAACAGTCACTTCCTCTGTCGCCACAGACGCTTCAACTCGTAGTCACTCTGGGCCCAACGTAGACGGGTTGGTACCTCTTTCATCAAAAGGTAGTCCAACAGATCCCCCATGACTCGACTTTTGTCTTGTAGAGACTTCCAGGTGTATTGGTCTTCCTGGACCTTCTCAGACCTGGGTTCACCCTCTTCAAGGGTGGTCACAGTATTCTGACTCACGAACTTCTGGTAAAATGGGGGCATCTCCACGTCTTCCCACTCGTCTTAGGCAGGTGGTTCTTCGCAGGGGGTCATTCGAGATAGTACATCGGCGTTGACATTGGAATTGCCGCTTCTGTTCTTGATGGGGAAGTTGTAGTTGGCCAATCTCGAGTCCCAATGCTGTTTGATGCCACCCAGTTTGGCAGTATTCAGATGGGCCAATGGATTACTTTCAATGTAGACAGTGAATGGTGTGGCAGCCAAGTAGTCTTTAAACTTCTCAGTTACGGCCCACATGAGGGTTAGGAGTTCCAGTATAAAGGAGCTGTATTTGGCATTGTTCTTCTCTGCTCCTCACAGATTATGACTGGCATAGGCTATCACTCGCTCTTGCCCTTCTTAGACTTGGGACAGGACAGCTCCCAGACCTTCAAAACTGGCATCAATATACAACTGGAATGGCTGACTGTAGTCTGGATATGCCAGGATGGGTGGCTCTGTCAACAGGTGTTTAGGAGCTTGGAATGCTGTTTCTTGCTGTTCGGCCCACTATACAGGTAGTCTTCCACTGTAATTCTCCTTCGCTGTACCTCGTAAGAGAGCTGTGAGGGGTTCTGCAATCTGAGCGAAATGAGGAATGAAGTGGCGGTAGTAGCCGGTAAATCTTCCTGACATCTTCCACTGTGCGCGGGGTAGGTCAGTCCTGGACAATATCTATCTTCTCAGGATTAGGCTGGACTCCCTCGGTGCTGACAACATGACCTAGGTAATGTACCTGAGGTTTAAGCAGATGACACTTGGATGGCTTTATCTTCAGCCCATGTTGGATCAAGACTTGGAAGATGTCTGAAAAATGATCCAGGTGCTCCTGATAGGACTTGGAGTACACAATGACATCATCTAGGTACAACAGGACGCTCTGAAAGTTGAGATGCCCCAGGCACCACTTCATCAGACGCTGGAAAGTAGCAGGGGCATTGCACAACCCGAACAGCATACTCTTGAATTCAAACAGTCCCATGGATGTCACGAAGGCTGTCTTCTCTCGGTCTTCCTCAGCTATAGGCACTTGCCAATACCCACTGGTTAAGTCCAAAGTGGAGAAGTAGGCAGCCGACCACTGTTAAGATGTCCCCTCGATTCTAGAAGATACAGCTTGGCGACTGGAGTGTATTTAGGTAAGACTGTAGCCACATAGGACAGATTAACCAACCAGACTGGAACTCTCCCTTTGGTAACTGTGACAAGGTTTCTTGCAGCTTGAACTAGGGGATGGTCTTCCAACTGCATAGGTTCTAGCAGGGCACATTAGTTACAATCACTCTCTGCCATCTAAGTATGTGCTCTCCCAACTGAATGATTGGCTCCCAATATCCATGTATGGGTATTGGTTGCCTGTTACCCAGCACTACTCTCAGGTCAACATCATCAGGTTCACACAATAAAAGAGTATCCCAATACTTATAGAATTTTTATAGGTATAGTAGACACTTGTGACCCTGTATCTATCAACGCCTCCAACTGTACACCTTACACAATAACCTTTACATAGGGGCAAGAGGCGACATAACATGATAGTCCTGACTTGGGTGTTCGTCAGTTGTGACTGCTGGCTGTTTTCCTGGGGGCCGGTCCTAGACCCCAGAGGGAATTCCGTTTAAACTCCAACAGTGCATTGTCCAGTGTCCAGAATTAGTACAGTGGGTACAGAAGGGTCTATTACTCCCAGAATATTTAGCGGGTGAAGGAGCATAGTAACTGGGATTACATGGGGCAGGAGCAGAGGGGGTTTCTCTCGGCAAGGATTTTTCACGGGAGAGGGGAGCTGGCCAGGTGACGAGCTCCTGGATAACCTTAGTCAATTGTGCAATGTCTTGTTTAATACACTGTAGGTCTGAATCTGTAGTGACTGACAGGGTTGCTTGGACTACAGTGACTGGCAAAGTACATGACATTGGGGTGGGGACAGGTGACAGTGGTGGTATAGGTCTGGATACCACCTCTAGTGGCTCTTGGACGGGTGTAAGGGGTGTACAAACTTCCTCTAACTCAGTCCCGGACTCAATCACTTATATAGCCAGTCTCTTGAAAGCGGGAATGGATGTTGGGATTTTGGATCCCTAACATTCTCATTTGGGCTTTGTCCCACTTATTATGAGCCCCATCAATAAATCTGTCCATTAACACCTTGTTGCCCTGCTCAGGAGTTATACTATCAAATTTTTGGACAGTCTCTAGGGCATTCTGCAAGTCTATGGCATAAGCTCTCAAGGTCTCACCTGGCTTCTGGCGCCTTTCATACAGCCGGAGTCGTACCTCTGATGGAGAATATGACTCAAATACCTGGTACAAGCCTTCACAGATCTGCTCTACAGTCACCTTCTTGGAGGCGGGCCAGGTGCTGACTTCTTCTAATGCTGGCCCCTGGAGTTGTCCTGTGGGCAATTGCACCTGTTGATTAGGAGGGAGAGAGTAAAAGACAAACAAACTCTGGATCTTCTCTTTGAAATCCCTCAGGGTGAAGGGGTCTCCGTTGTAATTAGGGAGGACAGGGTTCCCCATGAATATCGGTGCAGACACTGGAACATCAGGACTGTTGACGTTGACTGTAGGCAGGGCTGGCAAGATCCTCCTGGCTGCTGGGGATGAGCAGTTGGTGCCTGGTGGGCCGGCCAAACCTCAGTAACAGCTGGAGTAGGCCGAGGCACTTCTGTTGGTGCCTGCTGACTAGGTCAAACCTCCTCGCTCCAAGGAGTAGGCCTGGGCACACTCTCAGATGACTTGGGACTTTCCCCTTCTGGGGTTGCTGGCCAGTCGTCGTCCTCCGGTAGCGGGATCAGGTGACAGGCCTCTTCAGCCCCGAGGGACAGCGAAATCTGGGAAAAGTTGCACTGTCTCTTTAAGAGGATTTGAGTGCGCTGTTGCTTTAGGATGATTTGAGTGCTCTGTCTCTTTAAGAGGCTTGGTGATGTATTGCAGCAGCTGAGTCTGGCTTGGCTGAAATACCCTGGGTGGCGCTCCCCCACTAAATGACAAGTACCCGGGATACTGCTGGGCACTTCGGGGTTACTGTGACTCACCACAAGTACTGGAGGACTACTTGCAATCATTGGTGTCTGCAGAGTCTGCGATGCAGCGGGTATCCGGTCAGAATTCGCAGAGCCGGATGCAGCCACTGGGATCTCCAACACGGCTGCGCACATGGGACTTCCTGTTTTGGTCCCTGCTGCAATGGGCTCCGGTAAAATGGCTGCCGGTCAGAAGGACTTCATCAGTACAGCGCTGACTTCTGGTCCCCCGGCAACAGTAGGGGGATCTTTAGCTCCTCCTCACACACTGAAAAGGCGACACCACTGGGGACTGACATGGCAAAGCTGCGACCACTCCCTTGCGTGGGAAACACCAGCCTATGTTTACAGGTACTGACATATTCTGCAAGGGCAATTAAGAGTCTTTCTTTCACCTCCCCCTCTTCTTCAACAGCGCCTGCCAGTAACACTTTGCAATTAGAACAGTCCCGCACTTTTCTGGAGAAACTTTTTCATATCGGCAGGCAATTTTTCTTGGACAGTTCAGACTCAGACGAGGGGGGAGGACTTATGGCTTTATGGCAAAGGCACACACTCGTATCCTGTTCGTGATGCCAAAGTTTTGTGGTGCACCACGGGGGTGCAATGTAAGGTGTATAGGGCAGATGTTGTAGCCCAGGGGAAGATGGTGTTAACCCCTAAATGTTTGTGACTCCAGGGCATGGTTTTACCAAGAACCACCCAAACAGTAGCATCCCTAGTCCTAGTTAGCCAGGGCAAATAAGAGTCCAATGCCAGGTCAGGGTTAATGGTAGCTTTACTGAGGTAGACAGATGGTACAGTCTTTACAGCTAGGCCAGAATCCCAGAGTGGTGACCAGTAAAACAGGGGACCTCCCAACTTGCTGGGACTTGCAGTCACTTTGACAGACTTTAGGACAGCCACGCCGACTATAATAGATTTGACTTAAGATAGTGACAGCAGGCAGAGATGACTTGACTTACTGGCTTGTGGCTGTAATTTAGGCTTGAGGCTTCTAGGTGTGCTGGACACTGGCTCTGAGACGTCTGGACTAGACTTGACCTCAGCAGAAAGCGGGGTTTGAAGAGAGAGAGAGATTGTAGTACCTCCCCCTCTTATAAAGGGGGGCTGAGCAAGGAGCCCATAGGCCAGCTGGTCATCTGGTGTTCTCTGGGTAACAAAACATGTCACTTTAATATGTGACAACCATTATCATGTGATCAATAACCATGTAACCATATCAAAGGTCCTTTACACATAATGTACAATTATAGGGGTACAGTGCAGGTGAGCACTGGGGACGTGCAGGGTCTCAAGCTGCTAGGACTGTGAGATGCATATCCCGTACTGGGACATCAAAGTATGGTCTCATTTACAGCTGTGTCAGGAGCACCTTTGGGGGCCTCCGTCGCAAATTCCATTCAAGGTCAAAAAAATTGATTTGGACACAATGGACATCAACAAATCCCAATGAATTCCATTGACTTTAATGGTCGAGTTTTTAAAGATCTGTCAAGTTTTTGTCTGGTTTCCGTTTTTTTAAGCAGGATTTCTCTGGACCAAAAAACACTGCTTGTATACAAAGCTGCAATTTTTGAGGCATTTTTATGCAAAAAAAAAAAAAAAAAGAAAAGAAAGGAAAGGAACAAAACTTGCCTATTTTGCAGTCACTTTCCCAACCACCCTCCATTAGCATAGGAGTATAAGAGATCTGCATGACAACCACAGAAGGAGATGAATGGAAAAAAAATAAAATAATATATATATATATATATAGCTAGCAATATTTGAACAGAATTATTAACTAGACAGAAAACGACAACTCAATGGCCTATATTTGCAGGCGGTTTTTCAGATTTTTGGGGGAGGCGCCATTTAAAGGCGAGCTTGGCTTCTCAGAGGTTTCACGCACTCTTAGTTAAAATCTTCCTGGTTGCTACTTAGCAACTGACTACAAACCGCCTGCTCATGAGCTTGCTGTGTAACTAATTTGCATGCAAACACCATTGATCTCTATGGCATTTGTTGCCAAAAAAAATGCTTCGGGAAAAATGTCTGTTCACAGAGCAGAAGGACTACTGTGTATTCTATCGCACATCTTCTGGATTTTTCTCTGTTAAATTTTATTTTTCATTCTACAGGACAGATGTTTAGGCAGCGTAATCACATTTTTATAGCACTGCACTCGCTTCATTACGGAGTGGAATGAGCCTGCAGATTCTAGTCTCTGCCTCCCCCTAGTGGCGCCATGCTGTATTAACCTCACCCCTGACACTGATCTTTCGGTATGTCCCTGTGGGGATGTCACTGAGTTGTTCTTCTGTCAGTCTTCCTGCTGGAGACTATGTAGAGCTGTACTACATTGTAATCTGTGCCATTTTCCATCTTGTCTCTGGTGCTGAGTGCTAGTCAGTGTTATATTATTCTTTGTTCACGGACGACGTGCTGCTGTAAAGTGCTATCCAGCTTTATCAGGTAGCTGCGCCATATACACAAATGCCATTAGCATCGACATGTAAAACAGCATCGGAGATGATTTGTGCTGTGCCAGTATTCTGCCACAGCTCCCAGAGGTATAATGTGAATAGGATTTCATCAATGGAAAGAAAAAACATGAAAAAAACATTGATGCTAGGTTCTCGGTCAAAGATTAAACCTGATGAAGGACCATAATTGAAGGAGACAAAGCCACAAGCTAAATATCTTTGAAAACATAGGGAAGGCAGATTGTAGGATCTAGAATCATCACAAAATAGTAGCTGTGGATTTTCTTTCACTTAAAGGGGTACTCCGCTGCTCAGCATTTGGAACAAACTCTTCCCAATACTGGGAGCTCTTGACGTCATAGCCCCGCCCCCTCAACGCAAGTCTATGGGAGGGGGCATGACAGCCGTGACACCCCCTACCATAGACTTGGATTGAGGGGGGGGGGGGGGGGTTGTTACGTCATGAGGGGGGCAGGGCTATGTCACAAGCTCCCTGTGCCGGCTCCAGCGTTCAGAACAGTTTGTTCCAAATGCTGAGCAGTGGCATACCCCTTTAAGGGGTTATCCCATTAAACATATAAATGTCATGGGGAGAGGTCTCCTGCTCACTAAGGCCTCCTTAAAATCCAGAGGGGAAGGCACTACAAAAGTCTCCTGAAACCCAATGAAGAATATTTCTCTTGTTGTCTAATGCAACTCCCACAAAACAGCTGATCGCTGGGTGTTCAAGCCCATAGACACTTGAAGAATTCTAATTTGGCGGCTACGGGCAATGTAGAGGGTTATGCTGATTGTAGTAGTCCCTGTTGTACTGTATATATCACATGGTAGAGATGGACCAACCTAAATATTCCTCTGTGTACCCTACAATTCTTTCTGAAAGACATAGACACCCCTGTGTAGTTTTATCTCTCTTGAAAGACAAAATTCTCCATCTTAAGGTTGAGATGTAATAGAACATATCCTGGAAGTGTGGGCTGGAACAGTGTCCTGGAACAACATGATAGTAGATTAGACATGTAACATGACAGGTATATGACCTATGTGTAAGATATAACTGACTTTACTGGAACTGATGTCCACTAGGCCTGGTCTCCTCAGGGAAAGCAGAGCTGAGGGACGCACATGTGTTGCTAAACCTAGAGCCAGACTAACTAGATGAGATTTAAGTCCTCCCACTCCCCCAGGAAAGGAAAGTGGGGCCAGGGACTTTATTCTGCATTTATTGGTTAGGAGCTGACATGTGACTAGATGACTATTCAGCTGTACTCAACCGGCAATTACTATGACAGTTGCCAATTGATATACCTGCTACGTTGCCTATGTGTGAATTGTCAGATCCTGCACATACCACACGGCTGTACATGTATTTATTTAACTGCCTTTCATAGACATGTCCAGTGGCTGAATTCTCCTTCGAATTGCGCAACAATTGAACTACCATGACTCCTGAATATTGTTAGGACTTCTGGATGTATATAATTAATTTTTTTAATTTTTGCTTTTATATACCTACACCTAACCAGTATGTATTTGATGAAACATAGCTTCTATACCAAATGTATGTATACTGTGTACATATTTAAGTTACCTAGTCTTATGCTTTGAACGATAGGGAATATATTCCCTGATATAGTAGCATAAATCCTCCATCATTATTTAACCTCTTAAGGACGCAGGGCGTATGGATACGCCCTGCATCCCGAGTCCTTAAGGACCGAGGGCGTATCCATACGCCCGTGGGAATTCCGGTCCCCACCGCTAGCCGGTTGGGGACCGGAGCCGGATGCCTGCTGAAATCGTTCAGCAGGCATCCCGGCATATCGCCCAGGGGGGGTCATTATGCCCCCCCATGTCGGCGATCGCCGCAGATCGCTGGACAATTCAGTCCAGCGATCTGCGGCGATTCCGGGTCAATCGGGTCTCCAGTGACCCGGAATTACTGGCTGTTCGGGGCTGTCTCTGACGGCCCCGAACAGCCAGAGCCTGCAGGGGTGAGGTGGCACTGGTGCCACCTCACGATCGCCCTGATTCGTCGGCCGGATTACCGGCCGACCAATCAGGGCGCCTGCTGCGGGTGTCACCCCCGCACCCGCTCCGCCCCTCTTCCGGAGGGCGTGAGCGGGTGCGGGAAGACGACCCCGAGTGCTGGGGACCCCGATCCCCGGCGTCCATGTTGGGATCGGGGCCCCAGGAGCGACGGCGGCGGCAAGGGACTTTCCTGCGATGAAGCAGCAGCAGGAGGTGAGTGACAGCCTCCTGCTGTTGCTTAGCAACAGCTCCCAGCATGCAAAAAGGGCATGCTGGGAGCTGTAGTTATGCAACAGCAGGAGGCAGGCCACCACAACTCCCAGCATTCCTTTATGGACATGCTGGGACTTATGGTTTTGCAACAGCTGGAGGCACATTTTTTCTATGGAAAAGTGTACCTTCAGCTGTTGTATAACTACAACTCCCAGCTTGCACAAACAGCAAAAGTGCATGCTGGGAGTTGTAGTGGTGCATCTGCTGGTTGCATAACTACAACTCCCAGCATGCCCGTTGGCTGTCGGTGACTGCTGAGAGTTGTAGTTTTGCAACAGCTGAAGGCACACTGGTTGTGAAACTTAGAGGTTTTTTTTTTTACCTAACTCAGTGTTTCACGACCGGTGTGCCTCCAGCTGTTGCAAACTACAACTCCCAGCAGTCACCTTACACCATGCACCGTACATGCTGGGAGTTGTAGTTTTGCAACAGCTGGAGGCACACTGGTTTTGAAACACTGAGTAAGGTCACAAACTCTGTGATACATAACCAGTGTGCCTACAGCTGTTGCAAAACTAAAACTCTCAGCATGTACAGTCTGTCAGCGCATGCTGGGAGTTGTAGTTTTGCAACAGCTGGATGTCCCCCCCCCAATGTGAATGTACAGGGTACACTCACATGGGCGGAGGTTTACAGTAAGTATCGGGCTGCAAGTTTGAGCTGCAGCAAATTTTCTGCAACAGCTCAAACTGCCAGCGAGAAACTACTGTGAACCCCCGCCCGTGCGACTGTACCCTAAAAACACTACACTACACTAACATAAAATAAAAAGTAAAAAACACTACATATACACATACCCCTACACAGCCCCCCTCCCCTCCCCAATAAAAATGAAAAACGTCTGGTACGCCACGGTTTCCAAAACGGAGCCTCCAGCTGTTGCAAAACAACAACTCCCAGTATTGTCGGACAACCGTTGACTGTCCAGGCATGCTGGGAGTTTTGCAACAGTTGGAGGCACCCTGTTAGGGGTATTCTACGCCAGTGATTCCCAATGTCCACCTCTATGCAATCCCTAATTTAGGCCTCAAATGCGCATGGCGCTCTTAATTTGGAGCCCTGTCGTATTTCAAGACAACAGTTAAAGGTCACATATGGGGTATCGCCGTACTCGGGAGAAATTGGGCTTAAAATTTTGGGGGGTATTTTCTGCTTTTACCTTTTTTAAAAATGTAAAGTTTTGGGAAAAGAAGCATTTTAGGTAAAAATTATTATTTTTTTTTTACATATGCAATAGTCGTGAAACGCCTGTGGGGTATTAAGGTTCACATTACCCCTTGTTACGTTCCCCGAGGGGTCTAGTTTCCAAAATAGTATGCCATGTGGTTTTTTTTTTTGCGGTCCTGGCACCATAGGGGCTTCCTAAATGCGGCATGCCCCCAGAGCAAAATTTGCTTTCAAAAAGCCAAATGTGACTCCTTCTCTTCTGAGACCTGTAGTGCACCAACAGAGCACTTTTCACCCCCATATGGGGTGTTTTCTGAATCGGGAGAAATGGGGCTTCAAATTTTGGGGGGTATTTTCTGCTTTAACCCTTTGTATAAATGTAAATTTTTTGGGAAACCAATCATTTTAGGTACATTTTTTTATTTTTTTTTACATATGCAAAAGTCGTGAAACACCTGTAGGGTATTAAGGTTCACTTTACCCCTTGTTACGTTCCCCGAGGGGTCTAGTTTCCAAAATGGTATGCCATGTGTTTTTTTTTTGCTGTCCTGGCACCATAGGGGCTTCCTAAATGCGGCATGCCCCCAGAGCAAAATTTCCTTCAAAAAAGCCAAATGTGACTCCTTCTCTTCTGAGACCTGTAGTGCACCAGCAGAGCACTTTTCACCCCCATATGGGGTGTTTTCTGAATCGGGAGAAATTGGGCTTCAAATTTTGGGGGGTATTTTCTGCTATTACCCTTTTTAAAAATGTAAAACTTTAGGGAAACCAAGCATTTTAGGTAAAAAATTATTATTTTTTTTTACATATGCAAAAGTCGTGAATCACCTGTGGGGTATCAAGGTTCACATTACCCCTTGTTACGTTCCCCGAGGGGTCTAGTTTCCAAAATGGTATGCCATGTGTTTTTTTTTGCTGTTCTGGCACCATAGGGGCTTCCTAAAGGTGACATGCCCCCCAAAAACCATTTGACGCTCCTTCCCTTCTGAGCCCTCTACTGCGCCCGCCGAACACTTTACATAGACATATGAGGTATGTGCTTACTCGAGAGAAATTGGGTTTCAAATACAAGTAAAAATTTTCTCCTTTTTATCCCTTGCAAAAATTCAAAAATTGGGTCTACAAGAACATGCGAGTGTAAAAAATGAAGATTGTGAATTTTCTCCTTCACTTTGCTGCTATTCCTGTGAAACCCGTAAAGGGTTAAAACGCTTACTGAATGTCATTTTTAATACTTTCGGGGGTGCAGTTTTTATAATGGGGTCATTTATGGGGTATTTCTAATATGAAGACCCTTCAAATCCACTTCAAACCTGAACTGGTCCCTGAAAAAAAGCGAGTTTAAAAATTTTGTGAAAAATTGGAAAATTGCTGCGGAACTTTGAAGCCCTCTGGTGTCTTCCAAAAGTAAAAACTCATCAATTTTATGATACAAACATAAAGTAGACATATTGTATATGTGAATTAAAAAAAATTATTTGTAACATCCATTTTCCTTACAAGCAGAGAGCTTCAAAGTTAGAAAAATGCAAAATTTTCAAATTTTTCATCAAATTTTTGGATTTTTCACCAAGAAAGGATGCAAGTTACCAAAAATTTTTACCACTAAGTTAAAGTAGAATTTGTCACGAAAAAATAATCTCGGAATCAGAATGATAACTAAAAGCATCCCAGAGTTATTAATGTTTAAAGTGACAGTGGTCAGATTTGCAAAAAATGGCCGAGTCCTTAAGGTGAAAAAGGGCTCAGTCCTTAAGGGGTTAATATACTGGAATAGGTGATTTACCAACTCTCGCAACATTGATCTTAGACCGGTGTTAATCTAATACTAGGTATATTGGAATATACAGTGACCCCCCGACCTACAATGGCCCCGATATACGATTATTTCAACATACAATGGCCTCTCAGAATCCATCGCATGTTGAAGGCAGCATCAACATACGATGCTTTTGTATGTCGGGGCCATCGCATAAACGGCTATCTGGCAGCGCAGACTGCTTCAGCTGCCACCGGATAGCCGTTTACGATGCCCCGTGTGGTCCGCTGACGATCACTTACCTGTCCTCAAGGCTCTGGCGCGTCCTCTTCGAGATCCCCTGCATCGTCGGTGCTCTCCATCGTCGTCATCACGTCGCCGCCGTCCCGTCATCCAATAGGAGTGGCGTGCGTAGCGATGTGGTGGCAACGGAGAGCGAGGATGCCGGGGAGGCAGAGGCCTTGCCGGAGCGTCAGGGACACCCCGGGAACGCGGCGACAGCGATCGAAGGCGACATCCAGGGCAGCGGTGACGAGCGGTGACAGTCCGGAGCGGCAGGTACACGTCAGTAGAACTTCCAATGCCAGTGGTCTTCTACCTGCGGACCTCCAGATGTTGCAAAACGTTGGCTGTCCGGGCATGCTAGGTGTTGTAGTTTTGCAACATCTGGAGGTCCGCAGGTTGTAGACCACTGTCCTATACTTTACATTGCACGGATCCCTCAACATATGATGGTTTCAACAAACGATGGTCCATTTGGAATGGATTACCATCGTATGTTGAGGGACCACTGTACTTACTATTATATCCCATATAACAATATTGGAGACTTTTTGCTTGTATTTGGTACTTTTTAGGCGCGTCTTTTTCTCCCACTATCTTCGGCCGCAATAATGGGAGTTATAACGGGCATTAGAGGAATCCCATTCAAGTGAACAGGATCCTCTTTCCCCGTTATGACTCCCGTTAGGCTCTGTTACAGTAACAATGAAAAATAAAAGTGCCCTTAATGTCCGTTTGCAACGGAGCAACTTTCACAAAGTGAAAGAAGCCTTATTTGTGATGCTTTATTCCTTTTTTTCTTCATACTGATAATACATATATGTTAACCTCACAGATCTCTGAGTAAGGTCAGACATAAGGACCAAAATTTCAGTAACTGTAAATAAGATTGCGAGTAATAAATCCTTCATATTTCATCAATTTGTCAAGACGGGTTGGGGACCTACTTGTGCACCAAATGTGGTGTGGCACGGGGTGTGAGGTGAGGTGTAAGGGGCAGATGGAGTTGCCCAGGGGTAGATGGTATTAACCCCTTTGTGTTCGTGATGCCAGGGCGTGGTTTGCCTATGTAACCACCTGAAGGTAGTACCACTAGTCCTAGGTTTGGAAGGGGCAAATAATAGTTCAAGGCCAGGTTAAGGTTAATGGTAGCTTTTACTAAGGTAGACAGATGGTACAATCTATACAGTTCGGCCATGATCCCAGAGAGGTGACCAGTAACACAGTAGATCTTGCAGCTTGCTGGGACTTGCAGTGACTTGACAGACTATAGGTGCAGGCCACGGTGACTACAATTGACTTGACTTGAAGATAAAGACCGATGATAAAGACGACTTGACTTACTGATTTGTGGCTGCAATTTAGGTTGAGGCCTTCAGATGTGCTGGACACTGACCCTGAGATATCTGAACTGGACTGAACTTCAGCAGGAAAGAATCACAAGAGAGCGATTGCAGCTTCTCCCAATCTTATAAAGGGGGGCTGTGCAAGGAGCCCATAGGCTACCTGCGGGTCACCTGGTACTCTCACGGTAACAAACATATGACTTAAAACATGTGACAAACATTATCATGTGACTAACAATCATGTGATCAACATCAAAGGTCATTAACACTCAATTTACAACCTATTCACATTATGGGGGAACACTGCAGGAGAGCCCTGAGGATGTACAGGGACTCAACCTGACAGGACTGTAGGAGCATATCCCGTACTAGGACACCAAACCCCCCTACTTGAGTAAAGTCACCATTGACGTCCATCCTGGAAGGCTTGAGGAGCAAAACAGCCTGGGGCTGCAGGCAGCCCTGGGGCATTTCAATTAACATCCATATCCAGGCTGTTTTTGACAAAAACTGATAATACTAGAGTCTCTGTATCAATGTCCATACATGCTCTGGCAAATTGTATAACTGAATAACCATAGGATTACTGCATTAATGCATATTATGAAATGTGACTATGAATATGCATATTATGACATTTGACTATGCATATAACAATACTTTCTACATATGGTTAATACATAACACTGGCTGATTGGGTTGCCGGAGGCTTTCTGCCCAATACCTTGGCATTACACACTAGTTATATAGACATTTATTAGATAACATTAGACACTTGTTACCTTATACTTTTTTAGGTACGTGCTTTGTGGGTACAGGAATGCCTTCTGGCCAGCATAGTATCCTGAGCACGTGGACACAAGAAAGTTACATTAGACATGTGAGACATAGGACACTGAAAGACATTTGAATGGACTGTGATGTAGTGAGTGCTACAGCCCTAATGTACATTAAATATGTGTACATGAATTTATGTGTACTTACCGATTATGTGTAGTACTAGACTGTACATGGTGTTAGTCTTGCGGGTAACTGACCCTGGGTAGACCGTTGGGATCTACGCAGCACCACCTCTTGCGACTCAAGAACACTTCCCTCTTCGGGAGCTCTTGGTACGACTGGAGTGATAGGGGCCTCTTGGATATCAAATTCCAGAGTTGGAGATGGTTCTGGACTTTCTGGACTCGGACTGGACGGCAGAGATACTGGAGACCTGGGAACTGGGGTGTAGACTGGTGCCAATGCTGACAGGACTTGAGCTGGTGAGGCGACTAGAGTTGGTGGCACCGGCCCCTGAGATGGCATAACACAGAAAATTGCAGGTTGGCTGGGAGAGAACATAGGGACATCCATGGATGGGCGGAACCCCAGCTTGTGGAGGAGGTACAGGAGGTTCAGACATGTCTTCCTTGCAACATAACTTTATCCGGTTACGGTGGACAACGTGTGGCTCGTACCCTGGTTTCTGGATTGCGTACATATCTGAGTCTGGGTAGGGTACAGCCATCACTGTGTAGGGCTCCGTTTCCCAGATGGAGTCCAGTTTGTGGGTCCTCTGGAACTTCCGCAGCCAGACCTTGTCGCCTAACTGGAGGGGTTTGGTGGAGGCATGATGGTTGTAGTCTTGCTGTAGCCTTTGCTGAGCCTTGCCCATCTTTTTATTGACTATTTCTTTTGCTTCCTGGATCCTTCTTTGGTGGTCAGAGATCCATTCCACAGAAGCTTGCAGAGAGTTGTTGAAGGAAGTCCAAACATCCGGTCTTTTGGCAGCTGCCTGTGTTGACGCATCAGCTATTAGAACAAGGTGTATCCAGTAGAACAGTGGACTGTGTTATTATACATTTCCAGCAATTCGGGCAACAACCGAGGCAACTCTTCATGCCTTGACACAGATGCTGCTCGCAGCATGTGGATAAAAACTTGTTTGATGCGCTCACAGAGCCCATTCCCTTGAGGGTGGTAAGCAGTAATCCGGAGTTTCTTGCAAGCGTGGAACTGACATAGCCCCTAGAAGAGTTGGGCCCCAAAGGCCGTTCCTCGGTCCATTAGGACAGACTCCGGACACCAAAGGATTTGCACCCAATGAGTGTATAACATCTGGGCCGTGGTTTTGGCTGTGAGCACCTTAACGGGCACTATGACAACCCACTTGGAATAGTGGTCCACCATGGTGAGAGCATAAGTGTACCCGGACCGAGTAGGAAACAATTTGACATGGTCTTGCACAACCAACTGGTTAGGCCTTTCACTCTGGATGGAATGGAGGGGTGCTCTTGCGTCTTTGCACCTGCTCTTGGTGACGTCGCAGACAGCACACTCATTGCACCATTTCTCAATGTCACTCCGAATCCCAATACAATAGAACCTTTGTCTGACAGTAGCCTTGGTCTTGTGGACTCCAAAGTGTCCCGACTGATCATGGTATGCGTTGAGGGAACCAGAATCTGATGAAGTCGATCACCAGAAACTGGATCCAAAGAGTTTTGGTACAACAGTCCCTTGTGCATGAACAGTCACTTCCTCTATCGCCACAGACATTTCAACTCGTAGTCACACTGGGCCCGACGTAGATGGGTTGGTACCTTTTTCATCAGAAAGTAGTCCAACAGATCCCCCATGACTTTCATTTTGTAGAGTCTTCCAGGTGTATATGTCTTCCTGGACCTTCTCGAACCTGGGTTCACCCTCTTCAAGGGTGGTTACAGTATTCTGACTCACGAAACTCTGGTAAAATGGGGGCATCTCCACGTCTTCCAACTTGTCCTCGACACGTGGTCCTTCGCCGGGGGTCATTCGAGACAGTACATCGGCATTGACATTTGACTTGCCGCTTCTGTACTTGATGGTGAAGTTGTAGTTGGCCAGTCTTGAGGCCCAATGCTGCTCGATGGCACCCAGTTTGGCAGTATTCAGATGGGCCAATGGGTTATTATCCATGTCGACGGTGAACAAAGTGGCAGCCAAGTAGTCTTTAAACTTTTCAGTTACAGCCCTTACGAGGGCGAGGAGTTCCAGCTGGAAGGAGCTGTAGTTGGCATCGTTCTTCTCTCAGATTACGACTGGCATAGGCTATCATTCGCTCTTGCCCTTCTTTAACTTGGGACAGGAAAGCTCCCAGACCTTCAAAGCTGGCATCAATATACAACTGGAATGGCTGACTGTAATCTGGATATGCCAGAATGGGTGGTTCTGTCAACAGGTGTTTAAGAGCTTGGAACACTGTCTCATGCTCTTCGGCCCACTCAACAGTCTTCCACTGTAGTTCTCCTTCGCCGTACCCCTGAGGAGAGCCGTGAGGGGTTCTGCAATCTGAGCGAAGTGGGGAATGAAGCGGCGGTAGTAGCCGGCAAATCCCAGGAAGCTCCTGACATCTTTCACAGAGCATGGGGTAGGAGAGTTCTTGACAATCTCTACCTTCTCAGGATTAGGCTGGACTCCATCGGCGCTGACAAAATGACCTAGGTAGTGCACCTGAGGTTTAAGCAGATGACACTTTGACGGCTTAATGTTCAGCCCATGTTTGATCAAGACTTGTAAGATTTCTGACAGGTGACTAAGGTGCTCCTGGTAGGACTTGGAGTACACAATGACATCATATAGGTACAGCAGGACACTTTGAAAGTTTAGATGGCCCAGGCACCACTCCATCAGATGCTGGAAAGCAGCAGGGAAGTTGCACAGCCCAAACAGCATACTCTTGAATTCGGACAGTCCCTTGGGTGTCATGAAGGCAGTCTTCTCTCGGTCTTCCTCGGCCATAGGCACTTGCCGATACCCACTGGTTAAGTCCAAGGTGTAGAAGTAAGCTGCCGACCTAAGGGTTGTAAGTGACTCTTCAATTCTTGGAAGGGGATAAGCGTCCTTATGTGTGACATTTTTCAGTTTCCTGTAGTCGACACAAAAATGGATGGTCCGATCTTTCTTCTTGACCAAGACAAGGGGCACCGCCCAGGGACTCTGACTCTCTTGAATGACGTCAGCATCCTTCATGTCAACCAACATTTTCTTAACGGTTTGACACATGCCTGGCGCGACCCAACGGTGTCTTTCTTTGATAGGTAGGCTGTCGCCTGTCAGGATCCTGTGCTGGATCATGGACATGCATCCAAAGTCTGTGGGGTGTTTACTGAAAGCCTCGTGGTACCTCTTGGCGACATTGATTTGATCTCTCGAGTGGTCTCGTCTGTCACTTGGAGTTGTGCCCACCAGGGCTCAGGGGAACTTGCAGCAGATCTCAGAGTCACTTGGGCCGCCCGATGTTGGGCCACCTTGCGTTCTGTTAAGATGTCCCTTGACTCTAGAAGATACAGCTGGGCGACTGGGGTATATTTAGGCAATATAGCAGCAACATCCGAAATATTGACTAACCGGACTGGGACTCTCCCGTTGGCAACCGTGACAAGGCTTCTTGCAGCTCGTACAAGGGGATGATCTTCCAGCTGCATAGGCTCCAGCAGGGCTTGATAGTCCTTGTACCTTACTCCAGGATGTCCACGGCACCAGATGATGGTCTCTGTATTGGGTTGTAAGGTCACCGACCTAATGTCTTGAACCCGTACTCTGTTCTCCGTACGATGTTTATCCCCAATATATACTCAGCAGACCCCTTATCTGACACATTAGTTACAATCAGTCCCTGCCCTCTAAGTATGTGCTCTCCCAACTGAATGATTGGCTCCCAATATCCATGTCTGGGTATTGGTTGCCCGTTACCCCCCAGGTGCTGCAGCAGTTTAGTCTTGACTGACGGGGACACTCTTGGTGGCTCTCCCCCCCCCGATGTGGTAAGTACCCGGCTGGGCACTAGAGGGTTAATGCAGGGAACCACTGGCACCAGAGACTTACTTGCGATGATCGTTAGTATGTGCAGAGTCTGCGCTGCAGCGGATACTTGACTGGGAACAGTGGAGCCACTGAAACCTCCAATATGGCTGTGCCCGGGGAACTTCCTGTTTTGCTCTGGTCGGTAAAGTCTGCCCCTGTGCAACACAGGGCAGACATTCAATTCCTCCTCGCAACACTGAACAGGCGTCGCTGCTGGGGACTGACGGGGCAGAGCTGCGACCGCTCCCGCAGGCGGGAAACACCAGAGTACGTTTAACCATTTCAGGTACTGACTTTGCACACTCCACAATAGCAGGTAACAGTCTCCCCCCCCCCCCCCCCCTCTGATTCACCAGTGCCGCCAGTAACACTCTGCAGTAATAACAGTCCCGTACACTTTTCTGGCACAAATTTCTGTTACATCGGCATGCAAATTTTCTCGGACACAGCTCAGACTAGGAGGGAGGACTTGTGGTTTTGTGGCATATGGCACACACCCAAATCCTGTTCGTGATGCCAAAAGTTGTGGCGTCGGCACGGGGTGTGAAGTGAGGTGTAAGGGGCAGATGTGTCGCCCAGGGGTAGATGGTATTAACCCCTTTGTGTTTGTGACGCCAGGGCGTGGTTTGTTTATGTGACCACCCGAAGGTAGTACCGCTAGTCCTAGGTTAGGCAGGGGCAATAGTCCAAAGCCAGGTTAAGGTTAATGGTAGCTTTTACTGAGGTAGACAGATGGTACAGTCCATACAGTTTGGCCAGGATCCCAGAGAGGTGATCAGTAACATGGGGGACCTCACAGCTTGCTGGGACTTGCAGTGACTTGACAGACTATAGGTGCAGGCCCCACTGACTACAATTGACTTGACTTGACTGAAGATGATGACATATGATAAAGACAACTTGACTAACTAACTTGTGGCTGCAATTTAGGTTGAGGCCTCAAGATGTGCTGGACACTTACCCTGGGACATCTGGACTGGACTGAACCTCAGCAGGAAAGAATCGCAAGAGAGCGATTGCAGCTCCTCCCTATCTTATAAAGGGGGGCTGTGCAAGGAGCCCATAGGCTACCTGCGGGTCACATGTCATGGTGCTCTCTGGGTAACAAACATATGACTTAAAACATATGAAAAACATTATCTTGTGACCAACGTCAAAGGTCCTTTACACTTAATCTACAACCTATACACATTATGGGGGAACACTGCAGGAGAGCCCTAAGAATGTACAGGGATTCAACCTGACAGGACTGTAGGAGCATATCCTGTACTGGGACACCACACAAAGATTCAGGAGAGTGACATATTTATCTTTCTAAGGAAGACTTTCTTATCAGTCTTGTTACCTGTCCCTCTTGGTAACAGATATTCTCAGTGCATACACACTAGGGGTAATCGATGTGGCTGCTATGCTGCCATCGAAAAGAATAAACCCAGTGCCAGGTGGCCCCACAGCCCTTGCTATTTGGTAGCAAAAATTATTTTTTTCCTACAGAGGTATTGCATTATTGCATTATTAGCAATCAAATGAGCAGAGACTTGGCCCAGGAATCATTGGAGAGACATGTGGGGAAAATAAACACAAACTACAGTTAATAAAATAATTACAGTGGTCCCTCAACATACGATGGTAATCCGTTCCAAATGGACCATCGTTTGTTGAAACCATCATATGTTGAGGGATCCGTGCAATGTGAAGTATAGGACAGTGGTCTGCAACCTGCGGGCCTCCAGATGTTACAAAACTACAACACCCAGCATGCCCGGACAGCCAACGGCTGTCCGGGCATGCTGGGAGTTGTAGTTTTGCAACATCTGGAGGTCCGCAGGTTGTAGACCACTGGTATTGGAGGTTATACTCACGTGTCCCCGCCGCTCCGGACCGTCACCAGTCGTCACCGCTAGTGTTGAGCGGCATAGGCCATATTCGAATTCGCGATATTGCTCGAATTTATGGACAAATATTCATCATATATTCGCTAAATTCGCATATCCGCAATATTCGCGTTTTATTTTCGCATATGCTAAAATTAATATATGCGAAAATAAGCATATGAAAAAATTAGCATAAGCGAAAATTCACAAATGTGAAAATTAACATATGCAAATTTTAGCATATGCGAAAATTAGAGCACCAGTCTCACACAGTAGTATTAGAGCCTTCTTTACACCACACAAGCTGGAAGCAGAGAGGGGTGATCACTGTGATGTGTACTGTGAAGAAAAAAAAAAAACGAATATTCGTAATTACGAATATATAGTGCTATATTCGCGAATATGCGATATTCGCGAGCAACACTAGTCACCGCTGCCCTGGATGTCGCCTTCCATTGCTGTCACCGCGTCCCTAGGCCGCCATCACATCGCTACGCACGCCGCTCCTATTGGATTACGGGACGGCGTGCGCAGTGACGTGATGACGACGATGGAGAGCGCCGGCGATGGAGGGGATCCCGAAGAGGACGCGCCGGAGCTCCGAGGACAGGTAAGTTATTGTCAGCGGACCACACGGGGCACCGTAAACGACTATCCGGTGGCAGCTGAAGCAGTCTGCGCGGCCGGATAGCCGTTTATGCGATGGCCATCGTAGGTCGGGGGGGTCACTGTATTTGTATACTGTAGGAGGCTTTTTACTAATTCTACATTAGGATAAAAAATATAACACATTGTAGTCAGTAGCTGCCAAGGTATGAGGGACAGGTGGAAGGAAGAAAGGTAACCCATCCTTGCTGTTGCTGCAGCCCTGCCCATAGCACTCATAGTGTAGCTTTTCATATAGAAATCAATGTAAGCTCAGCCCATCTGAAAGGGATGCACATAGACCGCACATTAGCATTCGGAGAGTCTAATAGATATGAACAGTAGTTTTCCTAGTCATTTTATACAAGTTTCTTTTGTACATATTTCATGTGATTGTCTCTGTAAGTGCCTGCCAAGGTCTCCTATGATAACATAAATAAATAGATTAGAGAAGAGTATGTCACACTTTACATTTTCATTCAACAGTCAGTTCTGTACTCAGTGGCCTTGGAACAAATTAGTATAGTTACAAAAAAAAGGCATAAAGATTGGTTGGTGAGGCTCCCTGTTATAGATAACACAGTAATAGTATAATTCTGTAATAGTAAGAAGGCAAACAAGTTTTCCACGGGAGACGTGCAGAACAATCATAAAATGGCTCGAGACCTACTTAAACCAATTTGTATGACCATTACAGCACACAGGTAGCAGCATGGTGCACATCACACCAAGAGTTTATCTACAAAACTCTACCTTCTTATAACATTGTTCCTTAGTCAAGCAAACCACAACAATAAAACATATCTATTCATAGATATTAAAGTCTGCAGATTTTAAAGATCTTACAGGGATGTAAAACTATGCTTTACTATATATAATGCATGGCAATGCATGGGGGACATACTTACCTAGTCCAGCTGCTCCGACTGTAATCACGCCCCCTCAGTGTGATTGACAGCCCTCGTCACCCATCTGCTCCCTAAGCAGACAGAGCATAGCGATGATGCAAGCCTTGGCCGGGCTGTCAATCACGTGGAGGCGGCGTGATTACAGCCAGAGCAGCGGGTTTAGGTAAATATAGCTCCCTGCTCAGGGGACTACTTATGGGGCCAGCGGTGGACACTTTTAAATTAGATATCCTCACATCCCTGTGGGCAGTAATGTCTCCCGGGGATGGCGAGGAAAAAGATTTTATCATATATAATGCAATACCATGTATTGGATATGGTAAAATCTGATTCAATTCTTTAAGCAGTTTGTTCATGATATGATTATTGTACCAAGGGGATGATGGGTGTTGTAATGCAGGCTTCCTGAGAGTAGCAATCCGGTAGGGAAGCAGGTGATAGTGTCGCTTGGCAGGGTGTTGTAGCTAACCTGGGGTTCCTTGTAAACCCATAACCTATTTGTCAAACAAGTTGCCTATGTAGTACAAAGTGCAGGAATAAGAGCTCAAGCACCAGGATTATGTAAAAAAAAAACAGCTCGAGCACTTTGACGAATCCTCTGTGTGAACACAAATACACTACAGTCTTGTCTAGACAGAGTGGAATGTTATAGGATTTAGAGCAGGATAATATTTGGTCACTGTACCTTTAAGAGTTGCTTTTACAGCAGTTATACTGAATGTCTTGTGGTTTTTCCATGTGTGAAGTTCATAATATAGATGCAGTTGTAGACAGAATACCAACAAGATACTGTCCATTTGGCCTGCACTTTACTTTGGAAGGCCTACACAGGATGGCTTACTGTGGTACAAATACTGTACTTTTTACTCACTGATTTTGTGGCCCACTACCCAGTATGTAGGGCATATGCAGAAAACTTTTAAATGTGATAGCCACACAGCACTTAGTCCGACTGTAGGTTACTTAAGAGATTAGTTTACGCAGAGGGACCCTTGTTCAGCCTATTCTCCTCTGGCTAAGACGTTACCCTTTCTTAATGCTGAAGACTTGATCTTTTGGGAAAACTCCCCCGTGATCACTGGACATGCAGCCTTCATCTGTCTCAGAGAATGGAACAACTGGAATAGGACAGTCCCTTACTTGCAGCAGGTTTTATCTTCAATAAGGTTAAAACTATGTCTATGTATGCAGCAGAGCTAGGAGATGTTCACACTTTTCTGGTTAGAGCCAGACTGAGATCAGTTTTAATCCATCCCTCTGGGAACAGGAGGCTGAATTACCCCAGGACTCTTACCACAAGCTTTTAGAAGTTTCTGTACAGAAACGGGCTGGAAAGTATCATGTGGCCAAGGCATCAGTTATGAGATACAAGGCATATGCAAATTTTTAACTCTTACACTCTTGTTTTAACTTAGTATATGCTAGTAATACAATGCAATGTATAAAACAGTGTAGTAAGTTAACAAAGTATCCCCACATACAGATTTATGCAATTTAAGAAAAGTTTTTTCACAGACACTCAAAAACTTGTAGACTGTAGATTACAGTTATTCCTACAAACCTCCTTTTCCCAAAACATTTATTGGCAAGTGTAGCGCTTGCATCTAGCTGTGTACTGTGTGTTTTTCACTCACCACTGCCGAGCAGCATTCTTTGCTCCACGTCTCCACTGTAGGCCTCAGGTTTTCTCCTCTGGGCTCACTCCTGCTGCTTCAACCACTGCTGCAGTTCCTGATTTGCCCTCTAGGGGTCATGCATGAGCATGCGCTTTAACTTAATGTGTCAGTGCACGCTCTTCTAAAGTTTCCCTCATCAATCCCTGTCAGGTACCACATAAATAAGATTTCTCCACCCATCTTCTGTTGCCTGAGCAATTGTGTAGTTTACTACTAGCAAAGGTGTCTGAATTCTGCTCTGGTGATATGTGTTTCTGACCTGTGTCTGTTTTCCTAATGTCTCCTTTGTCAGTAATAAAGTCTATCCCTCAGTACCTTGCTGATTTTTCATGAATCCAGACTGTCGACCATGCCAATGTTCTCATCAAGCCTGAACCACCTTGTTGCATCTGAGCTTCTAAGCTTTGCAGTGCTTTGGACTTAGCACTGCTACAATACCATTTCAGCTCTACTCTGTACTTTGCTGTGCTGCACTACTACGTCAGCTTGCCTCTCCTGCCTGTATCCTTGATGCTTGGCCTGCCTGGCCAGTTGCTACTGTGGTGAGCTTGTGGGGATGTAGGGTAGGTATGGTGTAGCTGTGCAGTGATGAAAGGGTGTTGGATTAACCCTTAATTGTCGTGACACTAGGGTGTGGGTTCTTCCTCTATATATAAATCCTACCGCCACCCGTCCCAGGAACGATAGGGAGGAATAAAGGATTGTCCATAACCGGAGGTTTAGTAAACTGGAAATAACTTTACTGGCAATTTTATGCAGGTTTACAGTAGTAACAGTCTTTACAGAGGACCGGACTTTAGGTTCCTCACAGTTGATTGGGACCTTGTAGGGAAATAAGCTCTGAGGCTTGCTTTATGTTGTTCCACTGAATTTAGGGTTTGGTTTTAGGTTCAGTAGTCATGTAGATTTAGGATTGAGTTTAGTTGAACTCACAGTTTTGTATTCGGCTGAACTTAGCAGGGTTCAGGCCTAGATTTGTCTTGAAGGTATACACGGAGCTTCTCTATCTCTGCTAGTCCGGAACCCAAGAGAGTATGTGGAGAAGAGAGCGATCATTGGATACAGCGCCCTTATATTGCAAGGGGGCAGGCTCATAGCTTATTGGTTCCCACCAACAGTCAGTACTTTCACAAAGCTTTATGGTACACCATGTGACCCACTCACGTGACCTGGAAGGTCCTTAACCCCTTAAGGACCGGGGTTTTTTCAGTTTTTGCATTTTCATTTTTTGCTCCTTGCCTTTAAAAAATCATAACTCTTTCAATTTTGCACCTAAAAATCCATATGATGGCTTATTTTTTGCGCCACCAATTCTACTTTGTAATTATGTCAGTCATTTTGCCCAAAAATCTACGGTGAAATGGAAAAAAAAATCATTGTGCGACAAAATTGAAAAAAAAAAACGCCATTTTGTAAATTTTGGGGGCTTCCGTTTCTACGTAGTAAATTTTTCGGTAAAAATTACACCTTATCTTTATTCTGTAGGTCCATACGATTAAAATGATACCCTACTTATATAGGTTTGATTTTGTTGGACTTCTGGAAAAAATCATAACTGCATGCAGGAAAATTAATACGTTTAAAATTGTCATCTTCTGATGACCCCTATAACTTTTTTATTTTTCCGTGTATGGGGCGGTATGTGGGCTCATTTTTTGCGCTGTGATCTGAAGTTTTTAACGGTATCATTTTTGCATTGATAGGACTTATTGATTTATTCATTTTTAAATGATATAAAAAGTGACCAAAAATGCACTATTTTGGACTTTGGAATTTTTTTGCGCGCACGCCATTGACCAAGCGGTTTAATTAATGATATATTTTTATTTTTATTTACACTGTGTTTTTTTTTTTTATTGGAAAAGGGGGGTGATTCAAACTTTTAATAGGGGAGGAGTTAAATGATCTTTATTAACTTTTTTTTTTCACTTTTTTTTTGCAGTGTTATAGGTCCCATAGGGACCTATAACACTGCACACACTGATCTTCTATGCTGATCACTGGTTTCTCATAAGAAACCAGTGATCAACGATTCTGCCGCATGACTGCTCATGCCTGGATCTCAGGCACTGAGCAGTCATTCGGCGATCGGACAGCGAGGAGGCAGGTAGGGGCCCTCCCGCTGTCCTGTCAGCTGTTCGGGATGCCGCGATTAGCCGCAGCTATCCCGAACAGCCCGACTGAGCTAGCCGGCCACTTTCGGTTTCACTTTTAGCCGCGCGGCTCAGCTCTGAGCGCGCGGCTAAAGGGTTAATAGCGCGCGGCGCCGCGATCGGCACTGCGCGCTATTAGAGGCGGGTCCCGGCTTCACTATGACACTGGGCCCGCCGTGATATGACGCGGGGTTACTGTGTAACCCCGCGTCATATCAGGAGAGCAGGACCAAGGGCGTACCTGTACGCCCTTGGTCCTTAAGGGGTTAAGCTTAACCTAGCAGTAGAATTAGCAGTCATGTGACCTAAGGTCTAGACGCGACCACCAATAGCAGATCGGGGGCGGGGGGGTTTACTTTAGTTTTCCCCGTCCTGCCCACCCACAATAGGCGGGGCATGACGGGGAAATCGGCTGGGACCGGCGCCGAAGATCCACTTACCGATCCGGAGGTTGCAGGAGACGGTGATCGGCAGGCGGCGATGATGTGCGGCAGAAGAGGACGGCTCCCTGGATCCTACGGAAGCCGGTAAGTTGCCTAGCAACATCTGGAGGGCTACAGTCTGAGACCATTATACAGTGGTCTCTAACCTGTAGCCCTCCAGATGTTGCAAAACTACAACTCCCAGCATGCCCAGACAGCTGTTTGGGCATGCTGGAATATGTAGTTTTGCAACAGTTGGAGGGGTACAGTTTGAGACCATTATACAGTGGTCTCTAAACTGTATCCCTCCAGATCTTGCAAAACTACAACTCCTAGCATGCCCACATAGCTGTTTGCTGTCTGGGCATGGTGGGATGTGCAAATCCCAGCATGCTCAAACAGCTGTCTCGGCATGCTGGGAGTTGTAGTAGCCTAACCTCCAGCTGTTGCATTACTACATCTCCCAGCATGCCCTTCGGCGATCAGTACATGCTGGGAGTTGTAGTTTTGCAACAGCTGGAGGCACACTGGTTGGAAAATACTGAGTTAGGTAACAGAACCTAACTGAAGGTTTTCCAACCAGTGTGCCTCCAGCTGTTGCAAAAGTACAACTCCCAGCATGCACGGTCTGTCAGTACATGCTGGGAGTTGTAGTTTTGAAACAGCTGGATGTTTGCCCCCCCCATGTGAACGTACAGGGTACATTCACATGGGCAGGTTTACAGTAAGTTTCCTGCTTCAAGTTTGGGCTGTGGCAAATTGTTCGCTGCAGCGCAATTTCCTAGCGGGAAACTCACCGTAACACGCCAGTGCGAATGTACCCTAAAAACACTACACTACACTAACACAAAATAAAGGTTAAAACACTACATATACACCCCCTTACACTGACCCCCCCCCCCCCCCCCCAATAAAAATGAAAAACGTATTGTACGGCAGTGTTTCCAAAATGGATCCTCCAGCTGTTGCAAAACAACAACTCCCAGCATTTCTGGACAGCCACTGACTGTCCAGGCATGCTGGGAGTTTAGAAACAGCTGGAGGCACCCTGTTTGGGAATCACTGGTGTAGAATACCCCTATGTCCACCCCTATGCAATCCCTAATTTAGTCCTCAAATGCTCATGGCGCTCTCTCATTTTGGATCCCTGTCGAATTTCAAGGAAACAGTTTAGGCCACATATGGGGTATCTCCGTACTCGGGAGAAATTGCACTACAAATTTTGGGGGGCTTTTTCTCCTTTTACCCCTTATGAAATGGAAAAGGTGAGGGTTACATCAGCCTGTTAGTGTAAAAAAAATAAAAAAATTTACACTAACATGCTGGTGTTGCCCCATACTTTTTATCTTCACAAGCAGTAAAAGGAAAAAAAGACCCCCAAAATTTGTAACACAATTTCTCCTGAGTGCGGAAATACCCCATATGTAGGCGTAAAATGCTCTGCGGACGCACAACAAGGCTCAGGATTGAGAGCGCACCATGTGCATTTAAGGCCTAAATTGGTGATTTGCACAGTGGTGGCTGATTTTACAGCGGTTCTGACATAAACGCAAAAAATAAATACCCACACGTGACCCCATTTTGGAAACTACACCCCTCACGGAATGTGACAAGGGGTATAGTGAGCCTTAACACCCCACAGGTGTTTGACGAATTTTCATTAAAATTGGATGGGAAAATGAAAAACACATTTTTTTTCACTAAAATGCTGGTGTCACCCTAAATTTTTCATATTCACAAGGGAAAATAGGAAAAAAGCCCCCCAAAATTTGGAACCCCATTTCTTCTGAGTAAGAACATACCCCATATGTGATTGTAAAGTGCTCTGCTGGCACACTACAATGCCCAGAGAGAAGGAGCGCCATTGGGATTTTGAAGAGATAATCTGTCCGGAATTGAAGGCCACGTGTGTTTACAAAGCCCCCATAGTGCCAGAACAATGGACCTCCCCACATGTGACCCCATTTTGGAAACTACACCCCTCACGTAATGTATTAAGGGGTGCAGTGAGCATTTACGCCCCACAGGTGTCTGACATATTTTTGGAACAGTGTTCCATGAAAATGAAAAATTACATTTTTCATTTGCACAGCCCACTGTTCCAAAGATCTGTCAAACACCAGTGGGGTGTAAATACTCACTGCACCCCTTATTAAATTCTGTGAGGGGTTTCCAAAATGGGGTCACATGTGGGGGGGTCCACTGTTCTGGCACCACGGGGGGCTTGTAAACACACATGGCCCCTGACTACCATTTCAAACGAATTCTCTTTCCAAAAGCTTAATGGCGCTCATTCTCTTCTGAGCATTATAATTCGCCCGCAGAGCATTTTACGTCCTAACATGGGGTATTTCCATACTCAGAAGAGATGGGGTTACAAATTTTGGGGGGCATTTTCTCCCATTACCCTTTGTAAAAATGGTAAATTTGGGGAAAAAACTGCACTTTAGTGAAAACATTTTTTGTTCATTTACACATCCGATTTTAACGAAATATCGTCAAACACCTGTGGGAAGTTAAGGCTAACTGGACCCCTTGTTACGTGCCTTGAGGGGTGTAGTTTCCAAAATGGTATGCCATGTGGGGTTTTCTGCTGTTCTGGCACCATAGGGGCTTTCTAAATGTGACATGCCCCCCAAAAACCATTTCAGCAAAATTCCCTTTCCAAAATCCCACTGTCGCTCCTTCCCTTCTGAGCCCTCTACTGCGCCCGCCGATTACTTGACATCCACATATGAAGTATTTCCTTACTCGAGAGAAATTGGGTTACAAATTTTGGGGGGCTTTTACTCCTTTTACCGCTTGTAAAAATTCTAAAATTCAGTCTACAAGAACATGCGAGTGTAAAAAATGAAGATTTTGAATTTTCTGCTTCACTTTGCTGCTATTCCTGTGAAACACATAACGGGTTAACACACTTACTGAATGTCATTTTGGATACTTTGAGGGGTGCAGTTTTTATAATTGGGTCATTTATGGGGTGTTTCTATTATGAAGGCCCTTCAAATCCACTTCAAAACTGAACTGGTCCCTGAAAAATTCTGATTTAGAAAATTTAGTGAAAATTTTCAAAATTGCTGCTGAACTTTGAAGCCCTCTGATGTCTTCCAAAAGTAAAAACATGTCAACTTTATGATGCAAACATAAATTAGACATATTGTATTTGTGAATCAATATATAATTAATTTGGAATGTCTATTTTCCTTACAAGCAGAGAGCTTCAAAGTTAGAAAAATGCTACATTTTTAAATTTTTCATCAGATTTTTGAATGTTTCACCAAGAAATGATGCAAGTATCGACGAAAATTTACCACTACCATAAAGTAGAATATGTCACGAAAAAACAATCTCGGAATCAAATTTATAAGTAAAAGCATCCCAGAGTTATTAATGCTTAAAGTGACAGTGGTCAGATTTGCAAAAAATGCTCCCGTCCTTAGGGTCATAATGGGCTCCGTCCCCAAGGGGTTAAAGGGGTTATCCAGGAAAAAACTTTTTTTTTATATATCAACTGGCTCCAGAAAGTTAAACAGATTTGTAAATTACTTTTATTAAAAAATCTTAATCCTTTCAGTACTTATGAGCTTCTGAATTTAAGGTTGTTCTTTTCTGATGACAAGTGTCTCGGGAACCACCCAGTTTAGAAGAAAATCCGCATAGCAAACCTCTTCTAAACTGGGCAGTTCCCAAGACACGTGTCATCAGAAAGCACTTAGTCAGAAAAGAACAACCTTAACTTCAGAAGCTCATAAGTACTGATAGGATTAACATTTTTTAATAGAAGTCATTTACAAATCTGTTTAACTTTCTTGAGCCAGTTGATATATAAAAAAAAGTTTTTTCCTGGATAACCCCTTTAAGGTACACAGTGATGTCACTACACCATACAACAAATCCATACTTCAGGCAGGAAGGAGGAAGGAGGAAGAAGGCCCACATTCTTGCCATTGAAACAGGGAGCGGTGAGTTCAAGTTTTTTCTTTTTGATGTTCATTTAGGTAAAGGTGGGTGCAGATATTAATGTATATTACTATATGGGACTGAGGTACCCGGGTGGTGTAGTGCAGGTAGTAGTAGGGACAGGTGGTAATAGCCCAGGGACAGATGGTAATATAATCCCTTGTAGTGTTTTTGACACCAGGGTGTGGTTGTTTGGTGTAGGGCAACACTGGCAACCAACCCAAAAACAGCATATGTTAAATGAGAGTCCAAAGCAGGTTTTGAGGCAACTGGAACTTTACTGAAGAAGGCAGTATACCAGTCTTTACAAATAGCCAACTTCCACAGAGGTGACCGGGACACAGGGAACCTCTCAGGCTTGCTTGGACTTGTAGTAGTAATAATGATGATGCAGCCACTCTGCTACTGTTATGACTTTGGTAGGGACAGTAGAGACTTGACTTGCAGACATAGATGAGACTTACAGATTAGATGTGGCTGCCGACTTGTATGCTTTGGCCTACCTGTACGTTGTGTGTTGGCAACCTGGACAACTGCCCAGCCCCCATCCTCAGTGGGGTCCTCTGAACAGATGTATGGCTGCAGGCACATTACAGCATTTTGCTTGAATTTGTGAAAAAATTACAGTAAAGCACTGAAATTTTGAGAAAATATTATTTTAAAGGACATTGTAAAGCACATTGTATCTTAATGGACATTCCAGAGTGTGTCACTTTGGTCCTTAAGCCCTTAAGGACCGAGGGTATTTCCATTTTTGCATTTTCGTTTTTTCCTCCTTGCATTTAAAAAATCATAACTCTTTCAATTTTGCACCTAAAAATCCATATGATGGCTTATTTTTTGCGCCACCAATTCTACTTTGTAATGACATCAGTCATTTTGCCCAAAAATCTACGGGGAAATGGAAAAAAAATCATTGTGAGACAAAATTGAAAAAAAAAAACGCTGTTTTGTAAATTTTGGGGGCTTCCGTTTCTACGTAGTACGTTTTTCGGTAAAAATGACACCTAATCTTTATTCTGTAGGTCCATACGATTAAAATGTTATCCTACTTATATAGGTTTGATTTTGTCATAACTACATGCAGGAAAATTAATACCTTTAAAATTGTCATCTTCTGACCCCTATAACTTTCTTATTTTTCCACGTATGGGGCGGTATGAGGGCTCATTTTTTGCGCCATGATCTGAAGTTTTTAGCGGTACCATTTTTGCATTGATAGGACTTATTTTATCCATGTTTTCATTATATAAAAAGTGACCAAAAATGCACTATTTTGGACTTGGAATTTTGCATGGGACTTTAAACCAAAACCCCGACCCTCACAAATGGGGGGGGGGGTAGTTAAGGGTTAAATTAACTATCCTATATTTTAAGTGGACATATAAGTAACATGTGACCAAGTATTATCGAAATATCTCCAGCCGTTTGGAAGTTATGCAGTAACATATATTTCCCATTGATTTGCATGGGACTTTAAACATAAACCCCGCCCCTGGCAAATGTGGGTGAGTAAGGGTTAAATCACCTATCCTATGTTTGTTGTTGTCATATAAGTAACATGTGTGCCAAGTTTCATGTTAATATCTTTAGCCGTTTGAAAGTTTTTGTGGAACATACACACATACATACACACACACACACATACATACATACATACACACATACACACATACATACACACATACATACACACACATACATACATACATACACACACATACACATACACACATACATACACACACACATACATACATACATACACACATACATACATACACACACATACACATACACACATACATACACACATACATACACACACACATACATACATACATACACACATACATACATACACACACATACACATACATACACACACACATACACACATACATACATACATACATACACACACACATACACACACACGTTGAGTTTTATAAATATAGATAATACGTTTCAATCTACTTGGTGCAAGCTACATATGTAAGGTTTTAGCACATTGCAGGTCTCTTATGTTTGTTGTTGCTGTTGACCATTGGATGTTAGTTCCTCTTGCCCTTTAACCTTTTAGTATTTTATTGCATCCGTTTAATGTGTTTTAGTATGTCGGAAGAAGAGGTCAGATTGACCTTGAAACACGTTACATGTAAATAAATAGTGTTTTTTATTCTACTGACTCCCTGCTCCCTGGCGGCACTGATATAACCCTAGAAATTCAGTATCTCTGGTACGAAATCTATCCACACCAGGGACAGGGAATTGACTCTCAAAGACGTGGCAAAGCTATAGAAACCTATAAAAAGTGGTATGAGGTAAATCAAATCTCTCCTGGAGGATTGGAAAGGTAGAGAAAGCCCCGTCCTTATAGACATCCTTGAGGAAGCTGTCCCCATGATGACATATTGAAAAGGCAAGTTCTAAAGCCCCATTAAAGTGGGGAAACAGCAAATTACCGTATATACTCGAGTATAGGCCGAGTTTTTCAGCACGATTTTTCGTGCTGAAAACACCCCCCTCGGCTTATACTCGAGTGAACTCCCCCACCCGCAGTGGTCTTCAACCTGCGGACCTCCAGAGGTTTCAAAACTACAACTCACAGCAAGCCCGGGCAGCCATCGGCTGTCCGGGCTTGCTGGGAGTTGTAGTTTTGAAACCTCCGGAGGTCCGCAGGTTGAAGACCACTGCGGCCTTCAACATCATCCAGCCCCCTCTCACCCCCTTTAGTTCTGAGTACTCACCTCCGCTCGGCGCTGGTCCGGTCCTGCAGGACTGTCCGGTGAGGAGGTGGTCCGGTGGGATAGTAGTTCCGGGCTGCTATCTTCACCGGGGAGGCCTCTTCTAAGCGCTTCGGGCCCGGCCTCAGAATAGTCACGTTGCCGTGACAACGACGCAGAGGTGCGTTCATTGCGAACGTAATTCTGCGTCATTGCCAAGGCAACGGCTCTATTCCGGGCCGGAAGCGCGGAGAAGAGGCGCCCCCGGTGAAGATAGCAGCCCGGACCACCTCCCCACCGGACCACCTCCCCACCGGACCACCTCCCCACCGGACCACCTCCTCACCGGACCACCTCCTCACCGGACAGTCCTGCAGGACCGGACCAGCGCCGAGCGGAGGTGAGTACTCAGAACTAAAGGGGGTGAGAGGGGGGCTGGATGATGTTGAAGGCCGCAGTGGTCTTCAACCTGCGGACCTCCGGAGGTTTCAAAACTACAACTCCCAGCAAGCCCGGACAGCCGATGGCTGCCCGGGCTTGCTGGGAGTTGTAGTTTTGAAACCTCTGGAGGTCTGCAGGTTGAAGACCACTGAGGGCGAATGATGAGAAGAGGATGATGAAGGGGGTGTGTGGGAATGATGAAGGGGGGGGGGGGTGTGGGATGATAAGGGGATGATGAAGGGGGGATGTGTGGGATGATAAGGGGATGATGAAGGGGGGATGTGTGGGATGATAAGGGGATGATGAAGGGGGGATGTGTGGGATGATAAGGGGATGATGAAGGGGGGATGTGTGGGATGATAAGGGGATGATGAAGGGGGGATGTGTGGGATGATGACAAGGGGATGATGATGAGGATGTTAATGACGGGTCTGGATGATGACAGGGGGGGATGAGGTATTTCCCACCCTAGGCTTATACTCGAGTCAATAACTTTTCCTGGGATTTTGGGTTAAAATTAGGGGTCTCGGCTTATACTCGGGTCGGCTTATACTCGAGTATATACGGTATACCACAAGGAGGATTCCAACATGATATCTTCATAACTAAAGAGACATTTAGTAGCCCTCCACACCTGAACATCCACTTTGTGTAAAGTTAAAATACACGTCCCTGTGCGGAGCCCATCCTCTAACACTGACCAGATCCCAGAAAAGAAATCATAAAAACCTTACTCTGTGGATAGTTAAGGAACAGGTTGTCCTGAGCACCTCTCATGAGTTTCCAATACATCTATTTTTAGTATGACGTATACAACATTCAGACTGACCACAAAAGTATGTAAACAGTCATAAAGAGATGTCAGGTATAGGGGCACCATATAATCCTGTAGGAGGCACTTACCGTATATTACATAGTAAGGGGTACAAAAATTGTTAAAGTGTGGGGCATTAAAAAGAAAACTATTACTGTGTGAGGCCTAAAAGGGGCGCTATTACTGATTGTCGACACTGAGAAGACCAATGCTTTAGTATATGTGGGCTCTATGACCGTAAAGAACAAAATGTGACACTATTAGGCTTGGACTACATGGTGACTTTGCCTCGGGCATAAGTCACTTGGTCAAAGATCACCATGTTATAATGTCATCAGTTCCCACTAATGTGGTTGGTTACATTTTTATTTGGATTATGCTATTACTGACTTTGTGATGTGACTGACGTGCCGGTCAGGATACCATACTCTGCTCAGATTTGTATTGTCTTTTATTCTGTTGTACACTTACATCACAATAAACTCAGTTTAAAAAAAAAAAAAGATCACTATGTTGTGTTGTGACCCCGATATTGCTGAGGCCTGAAATACAATCTGGATGGAATTATCATGTTTGTCAGTGCAACCCCATTCACTCACATTAGCTGAGATGCAGCACAATTCAGGGAGCGCAATATGGTCACCATTGGTCACATGGCCCACGGGCCCCACTTTAATTTTTGCCCAGGGCCACACTAGTCTAAAACCGTCACAACAGGGAATATTACTACTGTGTGGGGGCACATGCACAGGAGGCACTATTACTGTATGGAGTTGCTATACTGTAATTGTGTGAAATACTAGGAAAAGCCTATTGCTGTGAGAGACTAAAGAAGGCATTGTTGTTGTTTTTATTTGTTTTCCAGGGGGTGGGGTGTTGTGTGGGGTGTTGTGTGGGGTGCCAAAAAAGAAAGGAGGCGGTATTATTACTGCCTGGGACACTATTGAGGCCTGAAGCACTATCAATATAAATTTTATGCAGAGGGTGGGAATAGGTCAGGAGTGAGGAGTCAAAGATGCCTGGCATGTTCTGTAGAGACAAGGAGTAGTCATGAAGCTGGTCTGTGTCGGACGAAAAATAACAGGGGAAGTGAGTGACTCCAATCACCGGTGAGTGGCTAGATGTGCCTATGCTATGATCAATCTTTAAAGGGGTATTCCAGGCAAAAACTTTTTTTTTTTTTTATCAACTGGCTCCGGAAAGTTAAACAGATTTGTAAATTACTTCTATTAAAAAATCTTAATCCTTCCAATAGTTATTAGCTTCTGAAGTTGAGTTGCTGTTTTCTGTCTAACTGCTTTCTGATGACTCACGTCCCGGGAGCTGTGCAGCTCCTATAAGGATATTCTCCCATCATGCACAGCTCCCGTGACGTGACATCATCATTGAGCAGTTAGACAGGAAACTTCAGAAGCTAATAACTATTGGAAGGATTACGATTTTTTAATAGAAGTAATATACAAATCTGTTTAACTTTCCGGAGCCAGTTGATATATAAAAAAAAGTTTTTGCCTGGAATACCCCTTTAATTGGAGCGGCTGTGTAGAGCTTATATCTACCACCATATGGTCACTGTATGATGATAGTATTAGTCTTTTTATAGTAATAAATGCAAGTCTATGGGAGAGGGCTTGATGGCCGTCTCGCCCCCTCCCATAGACTTGCATTGATAGGGCATGGTCGTGACATCACAAGGAGGGTGACCTTGACATCACGAGCCTCCGCTCCACATCGCCAGTCATCTGGCACGGAACGAAATTCGCTCTGTGCACCAAATGTCTGGGGTGCCGCAGCCGAGAACCAATCCGAGCCCGATCAAACATCTTATCCCCTATCCTTTGAATAGGGGATAAGATGTCTAGGGGTGGAGTACCCCTTTAAGTCCTAAACATGTCAACAGGCAGCACGATACACTATGGCCATCTGTACCTTTGCATCAGTCAATACTAGGACAAGATTGCAGAGGCCGTGGCAAAAAAAAAATTGACAGTCCCCCTCCCTATTAACAGTGTTTTATAAGTGTGACTAACCTAAAGGTATTTTTTTTCTGTGCAATTTGAAAGTGAAGGCACCTGGACAAACGTCTTCTATACTCCTGTCCTGTATTTAGTTTGTCGACTGCTGGGTTATATTTGCCTACTGCTGGGTTATAAGACCATTTTGTTAGATTATGCTTTGTTAATTTGTACCACTTGGTCTTTTATACCTTGGTGGTATTCTGCTGCCCACTGTCCACCAGCCTGGCTGTGACTTGCTTCCTAAAAAATAATCATATTTAATTATTTCTTGTTCCCGCTGTTCCACCCACCATATTTTTGGAACCTATGTCCCTGCCACGTCTTCTCACTGATCCGCTGTCTTTCAGCTTGTTCTGGGACCAGGTGTGCAGGAAGGCAAGTTCTATATTTTGCTATCATGGCTGCTGCCTCCTTCATGTGTGAAATATTTGCTCTGACCTATGTTTATGGACGGCCATGCTTTTTCCACGATCTGCTGAGCATTCACAGTAAACACTCACGTACAGCTGATTTATTTCTTGTAGGGTTCAATGAACCTTGTATTCATTGCTGATACAGCTGCATTCACCAAATGTTAAACCCAGCTCAGAGCAATTTGCAGTATATATCCTGCGTACATCATAATGAGCTCTGACTGGCTTGTCTTACATTGCCAAAATCCATGTAATATTTAAATAAAGGCAGCAAAAAATCTATTAGAACTGTCGGCTAAATCCACCCTTTTTGTCTGGGATTGAAAAACATTAAAGGAGTTTATAGCCACTTTCCAGTAGAATGTTATTACAGCTTTAGCCCTCAATGTGGTAAAGCAACTGCAATGGTGATGAGGCTTCATGATCCATATGTTGGGCATTTGTGATCATAAATTTGGGGCTTTATAGTTGATATTATGATTTTTAAGCTCATTAAATGCACTTATATATGGTTCCAGCTGTCCTACTGATTTGCGCTGTATTTTCCATTTAAAAAAATAAATCAGCGTTCTTCACTTTCCGCTCTTTGTTTACGAGACTAAGACTGTCCCATAGACTTACATTATGTGACCGTCTTAGTGTTGTAGTATAGAGGCGTGAAAGGACATGCTTAGCATGCACTTCTTCCAGCACTAGCTAGAGATCGGTCATAGTCTAAATACTCAGACCCCAACTGATCAAAACTTTTCATATGTCCCAATTTAATGTATCAATTTTTTTATGCAGACAGAAAAAAAACTTAGAGTTTTAAGGAAGAAAAACATCACAAGGTGAAGAAAATGCCGAAGTTACTGTATGTTATGTTTTGAACAAAATGCCACTGTCCCAAAAAACACCTCTCAAGTGGGAAAAAATACCATAAAAAGCTCACAACCCCTAAACATCAAATTTAGACCCTATTTTAAAGCATACTCCACTGGACAGCATTCAGAAGTAAATGTGCTGAAAGCTGTGTTCGCACTGCAGGGGTCGGCCACTCCCATCGTGATGTCACGGCCACACACCCTCAATGTAAGTTAATGGGAGGGGGCATGACAGCCGTCACACCCCCTCCAATAGACTTTCATTGAGGGTGTGGCCGTGACATCACGAGAGGCGTGGCCGACCCCCGCAGTGCAAACACAGCTTTCAGCACATTTACTTCTGAATGCTGTCCAGTGGAGTACCCCTTTAAGTGTCTCACTTCCCAGAAAATGTCCATTGTCTATTGTTAGTAGAATTAATTTTATGGCATCAGAAAGACAAAGAGGAACACAGGGAATTTGGGTGGGCTTAGGTAGTTCAGACTCTCTGCTGCACTAAATGTAGTTTACATGCAACCAAATGTTCTGCTAACAACTGCCTAGTGTGTACAACCATCTAGTTTGGGCACAAATGTGAGCGATTATAATCCGCGTACAATGTGCAGCGTACATAAGTTGGCATTGTATAAAAGATTGAAGTAAATAATACAAGTAATAAATGATAAATGTTCAGCAATAACCAAATCTCCACAACAAAAGGCATATTATAGCTCACATCAATGGAGTTCATGCAGTGGTAGATCCATTTTGTCTAAATATAAACTCAGAATTCAGCATCGTGACGGCTCAATTCAGCCAGTTAATGTATTCAACTTTAATAATACAATAAACACAGACATAAAAGAAAGTATATTTCTGCGTGGAGTTGGATTTCTTCCAGTATTTTAGAATGGAGGGGATTGAGGAGTGAGGAAGAAGACTGCATAGTGTATAGTAACGTATATGGTGTATCATTTGCATATGGAGCTTGTTTCTCTGGAGGCACATACATATGCAAAGGAGCTGCCATGCTGTTTATGTGTTGAGATAAGAGTATGAAAGAGATAAAAGTATGAAATACCATAACATCATTTATTAATAGGATAATACTGCTGGGTTTATGTCCATTACCAGAGCATTTCCACCTAAACGACAAAATCACTTATAAATCTGGGCCTCCTATACGCTCCTTGGCCATTTCTTAGTCAAACCTGTTGTTAGAAAAGCTTGGTGAAAACAAAAATGACAACAGCTACAGCGACTTTATGATCATACTGGCCAGCCAAAGTACCAGGGGATCCTCTAGTGGACCTAGGCTTTAAGACAGTAATGGCCAGGTCCAAAATATCTGGAGCTGGCTGTGGAGCCTATCATTTGCCATAGGGTCTTTTTCTGTTGATCTGGTTAATATATAACCTAATAAATCGTTTAGTCATACCTCCCCACCAAAATACCAGATAACCCTCCAGTGGGCCTTGGCTCTGATACAGTAACGGGGCCTAAAGGTCCAGCAAGAGACAACATATCTGGAGCTGGCTTTGGAGCCCATCACTTGCCATATGGTTTACTTCTGGTGAGCTGGTTCATATATAACCTATTAGATCTTATGGTCACACAGGCCTAACAAAGTACCAGAGGATCCTCCAGTGGGCTCAGGCTCTGATACAATAATGGGGCCTAAAGTTCCAGCAGGAGACAAACCTATCTGGAGCTGGGTGTGGGCCCATCATTTGCCATAAGGTCTATTTATGTTTTGCTGGGTCTTATATATCCCCTATTAGATCTTATGGTCATACTGGCCCACCAAAGTACCAGAGGATCCTCCAGTGGGCCTTGGCTCTGATATAGAAATGGGGGTCTAAAGGTCCAGCAGGAGACAAACCTATCTGGAACTGGGTGTGGAGCCCATCACTTGCCATAGGGTCTATTTATGTTGAGCTGGTTCATACATTATCTATTCGATTTTAATCTTGATGCTATGTGTTTCCTCTTTTTCTATGGTGGGCCCAAAGAACCCCAGTCAGACACTGCGTACAGGGATGTCATACAGTTTCTTCAGACTGCTTAACAACATATCTACCTAGTTATGCGGATTTGTTATTCAGGCATCTAAGAAATGTGGTTTACAAGCTCTGTAAGAGATGAACGAGTGACCATATGGGTTGCCACCAAATTCTGTCTATTCCTGGGTTACCCAGGAATAGAAAAACAGAACTACTTTCTTTTAAAAAACGCTCCCTGTCTGTCTCTAGGTTGGGTGTGGTTCTGCAGCTCAGTTCCACTGAAGTGAATAGAGCCAAGTTGTAAAACCACACTCAACCTGGAGACAGACTTGGAGTTGTTTTAGAAAGAAATTAGCTGTGTTTTTCTATTCCTGGATAACCCCTTTAAATACAGTAGGTAAATTTGGCTGTAGCTGCAACAATTTTTATTTTCAATGGATAAATGTTTGTTCTTTAGTTTGAATAGCAATCGTCTCTTGTCCCCTGAGCAAAATGCTTAGGAAAGGTTTTACCTTTAGGGAGAAATGCTCTTCAGAAATACAATTTTACATGTATAGGAATGTTAACCCAATCACATAAAAGCATTACTGTCATTTAAAAAAGATTTTGACATGTCAAAAGGTAAGATGTGTGGGTGTTTAAAGGGGTACTCCAGTGGAAATTTTTTTTTTTAATCAACTGGTGCCAGAAAGTTAAACAGATTTGAAAATTACATCTATAAAAAAATCTTAATCCTTCCTGTACTTATTAGCTGCTGAATACTACAGAGGAAATTCTTTTCCTTTTGGAACACAGAGCTCTCTGCTGCCATCATGACCACAGTGCTCTCTGTTGACACCTCTGTCCATTTTAAGAGTAGGAGAAAATCCCCATAGCAAACATATGCTGCTCTGGACAGTTCCTAAAATGGACAGAGATGTCAGCAGAGAGCACTGTGGTCATGATGTCAGCTGAGAGCACTGTGTTCCAATAAGAAAATAATTTCCTCTGTAGTATTCAGCAGCTAATAAGTACTGAAAGGATTTTAAAAAAAATTATAGAAGTAATTTACAAATCTGTTTAACTTTCTGGCACCAGTTGATTAAAAAAAAAAGTTTTCCACTGGAGTACCCCTTTAAGCACTCTAGGGCAGTGTTTTTTCAACCAGTGTGACTACAGCTGTTGCAAAACTACAATTCCCAGCCTTCGGCTGTCTGGGCATGCTGGGAGTTGTAGTTTTGCAACAGCTGAAGCCACACTGTTTGGGAAATACTGCTCTAGGGGGTTTATAGATATAGCTGAGAGAAGTACGCCCCTGTGAGCTTTACTTCCCGGCTTGGCACTCAATCCTCCTCATTGCAGGACATGTGTTTCATTAAAAGTCATTACTGTAGCTGAGCCTGGGTCCATTGGAGGATCCTCTGTACCTTGGTGGGCCAGTATGACTATATAAGTCTATGGAGCTTCAGCAATGAGACAGATTGAGCACCAAGCGAGACCATGACCTTCCAACACTTGACATGTCTGTCTTTTTTTTTATGAGATTAGAATGATATGGCAGATTATTTCCAGAAATATCACCACTCATGTCCATGCGCTGTAGGTGGTATTGCAAGGTCACCTACATTCAGGGAAATTGTGTCGGGATGTAATACCAGACGAGCCCACAGTCGAGAGAGGAGCTGTTTCTGGATGAAAGCAGCCACGTTTTTCTAATCTCTGATCTTTACTTTATCATACCCTTATATGTACATCAAGGTATTTACAGATTTTTTTAAGGCATTTTTCATTAAAGCAGGATGAGTCTTCTTGGAATACATTTTACATATGACCTCGACTGTATCACCAAATAGATGGAGTCATTACAAATCTAAAGAAGTCCGTCTTTGTATAGTTGGCTGATGTTCATGAGGTCCAGATCTGGTTCCCTAAGAAAGACAACAATGGGTAAGTAAACATTGAATCCACATTGTTTGCCAACCGTTTTGGCAGGAGAGTTAACTCTTCATTTAAAGGGGTTATCCAGCCTTATAAAATTGTCAGGATACTTATTCTCATGATACAGTAGGCCATAGATATTAGGTTAGTAGGGGTCCAACTACCGACACTCACGTGATCAGCTGTTTAAAGGGCTGTTGCGAGAACGATGCAGCCTCTTCAACGCCTACCTATGTTTACCAATGCGCACACCTGCTTCACCATTCTTTTAGTTGTGGTGGGGCAAGCTACTGCAGTGCTGTCCTGTATAAGTCAAGAAGATGAAGCTGTACTACAGAAGTAAATGTTCCGTACAATGTTTTCGCGCTGCGGGGTCAGCCACGCCCCTCGTGATGTTACAGCCATGCCCCCTTAATGCAAGTCTATGGGAGGGGGCGTGAAGGCTGTCACGCCCCCTCCCATTGACTTGAATTGAGAGGAAGTGGCCGTGAGGTCACGAGGGGTGAGGCCAACCCCCGTGGTGCGAAAACAGTGTTCGGAACATTTACTTCTGAACGCTGGCCAGTGGAGTACCCCTTTAAGAGCCTGCAGCATTAGCACACAAGACTGGCCGCTTTGAAGGAAATCTGTGAGCAATGGTAACTAACGTTGATGACGTTGGTGACGTCAATTATACACGTCTTTTCATTATACACAACTTTTACATTCCATGCCTCCATTCCATTTAGAGATATGCCCAAAATGTAATTACAGTAGTTGGCTTGGTGCACTTGGGGCATTCCCAAGCCCCAAGGTGCAATGTTACAGCTGGCTCGCTTTTTTTTTTATGACAAATGCTCTCTTCAAAAATACTGTATAAATATCCCTGCCCCTGGGAGATCTCTCTCTTGCACAGTGTAACCTGATGTGCTTCTGGCTCCGATCAACAAGCAGCAAGTAGAGCTACTCTACAGCCGCGGGCCGGAGAGCTCGCCAGGGGTAATGCCCTAAGTACACCAAGCCACCTAATTTAAGTAATTACATTTTTGGGCATATCTCATGAATGGAGACACGGAATGAGAAAAGGTAAAGGGTTTAACCTACATCAGCCGCACTATCTTTGTCTTTAGACAGTTTTTTGTGTCTACAAAAGGCGCAAAGAAGGCGCAAGCAGGGTTTATTTGTGCCTTTTTTGCGCCTTTTTTTTTTTTTTTTTTTTTACACACTTCTCCTGATTTTGAGTTGCAATCCACAAATTTTGGCAATACACATGATATGGAAGGGTTATATGAACTGCACATTTTTGTGAAAAGGCGCAAAGCCACTGAAAAGTCTCTAGAACTACACCAGCCCAGACTTAGCTTTTTGGTGTATGTGAAGAGAGAAATTTCAGAAAATGTGACCTGCACAAAATTTATCAATTGCTCTGTGACCATTTAATACATTTGTTGCTCCTACACATTACCAGCACACACAAAAAAGGTGTAAAAAAAATGCTTCACTTACACCTACAATGATAAATGCCGGCCTATAAGTCTGCAATGGATAAATGAATGACTGATGCTGAATTAAATAGTTAAACAGTTAATTGGCAGAGATCGGGAGTTGGACCCCATCAATCTATTATAATATTAATGGCCAAACCTTAGGAGAGAATAATTTTATTAGGATAACCCATTTAATACAATATGATGCACATCAAACATAACCAGCAATACTATACTACCAGGTATACTATAGGCCAGTGAACCCCAATCTGTGGCCAGGGGCGGACTGACCGGCCGGTCCTATTGGACGTGGTCCGAGGGCCCAGACGGGTACAGGGCCTGCCGCTGCTCCTGAGGTCCAGGACACTTGTCCCGGATCCCCAGTGCACAGTGCTGCCTTCTCCTGTATGTGCAGTACACGCACATACAGGTGAAGCAGGAGAAGGTACCCCCTTTGTGTGAGCTGCATCTGTGACCTACACACAGGAGACGTGACCTCCATCCCCATGCAGCGCAGGCGACAATGACGTCACTCATCGGCGCCTGCACTGTGGAGGAAAGGAGACGCGGGCCCCCTCTGGGCTCCGGAGGAGTAGATCGCTGCATTGGACATCAAATGAGCATAATTTTTTTGTTTAACCTGGGAAGGGGGGGCGGAACTGTGCTGCCTGCACCTACTTGGGGGGGTTCAAACTCTGCTGTCTACACCTACGGGGGGGGGGGGGGGGGGAGACTCTGACTCTGCTGTCTACTCCTACTGGGGGGGGGACTATAACTCTGCTGCCTACACCCACTGTGGGGGAACTCTGCTGCTTACACCCTCTATGGGGGAACTCTGCTGCGTACACCTAATGTGAGGGACTATCTACTATGTTCCTGCCTAGCCATTATGGGGACAAACTACCAAACTAATAGGAGGGCTACCTACAAACTACATAGGGGTTTTTATAGTGCCCCTCCCAAGACTAGACTGTGGATCCGCCACTGGGTGGGAGGGCTGGCTACCTACTTGATTAACTCATTGGCTACCATACTTTGTACCTGGATGCCTAACTACTTACCTACATACCTGGCTATCTAACTACCTACATACCTAGCTGCGTTACTAACTGTCTAAAATATCTTGCAACCTACCTACATACCTGGCTACCTAACTAAGTACATACCTGGCCTTCATACATGGCTGCCTAACTATCTAGCTAGCAACCTACCTACCTACCTGGCTAGTCACCTACCTATGTATCTGGCTTTCTGATCTACCTTCCTAGTTAACTATTTACCTACCTACCCTTTTACTGTGCAGGACACCAAGGAGGGCATTATTACAGTTTGTGGGCTTAAAGATGGAAAGATTGGGACGGCACTGGAAAAATGTCTAACATGTTTGTCCTGCAGATGTTAAGAGATCGACATGGTGGTCTGATCCGGATGGAGAAGAAAAGAAAACAGGACGCCGCCGATCAGAAAAGACGTAATTGTGAGTCCCTATATGTAACTGTAATCACTTCTATGGTGTACACATCGGGGGAGATTTATCAAAACCTGTCCAGAGGAAAAGTTTCTGAGCTGCCCATAGCAACCAATCAGATCACTTCTTTCACTTTTCAGAGGCCTTTTCAAAAATGAAAGAAGTGATCTGATTGGTTGCTATGGGCAACTCAGCAACTTTTCCTCTGGACAGGTTTTGATAAATCTCCCCCATCTTGTGTACAGCTGATATCTACCGCCATATGGTCCTATATGTAATCACATATTATACACAGATCTCTGTACAGCTGGTATCTACCGCTATATGGTCCTGTATATAATCACTTACATTGTATACAGATCTCTGTACAGCTGATATCTACCGCTATATGGTCCTGTATATAATCACTTATATTGTATACAGATCTCTGTACAGATGGTATCTACCGCTATACGGGCACTGTATGTATTCACTTATATAGTATACAGATCTCTGTACAGCTGGTATCTATTGCTATATGGTCCTGTATATAATCACTTATATAGTATACAGATCTCTGTACAGCTGGTATCTATTGCTATATGGTCCTGTATATAATCACTTATATTGTATACAGATCTCTGTACAGATGGGATCTACCGCTATACGGGCACTGTATGTATTCACTTATATAGTATACAGATCTCTGTACAGCTGGTCTCTACCGCTATATGGTCCTGTATATAATCACTTATATTGTATACAGATCTCTGTACAGATGGGATCTACCGCTATACGGGCACTGTATGTATTCACTTATATAGTATACAGATCTCTGTACAGCTGGTATCTATTGCTATATGGTCCTGTATATAATCACTTATATTGTATACAGAACCTGTATAGTATACTGGTCTGTGTATAGTGATTTTATTTAGTACAGTATGGCGGTATTATCCAGTTATTGTGTGGTGGTATATATTTACTCATTGTATACTGGTATTATTGGTCATGGGTCATTATTTTACCTACCTTAAAGTGTTTCTTATATGTAAAATGTAGTTTACTTTGTGTGTAGAGGTGGTGAAGGGATTTGGGTAGAATAGGGGCAGCAGTGTGACCAGCAGCAGAGCATCGCAGGGGGCCCTTACTGGTCCGGGGGCCCCGAGTGTTGTCAGTCCGCCCCTGTCTGTGGCTGCTACAAAACTAAATCTCCCAGTGTGCTTGGACTGTCTGCAGCTGTCTGGACATTCTGAGAGTTGTATTTTTGCAACAGCAGGAGAATCACAGATTGGGGATCACTGCTGTAGGCCTTGGCAACAATCCACTTCAGACACTTTTATATCTGCCTCTAGAGAAGCTGCATGATAACTAATATACAGTATATGCAACGCATCCTAAAGAAAGATTAACATTCTTGATCAGCAAAGAGATCCCCTGCACTGTGGCCCCACAGCCACTCATTGGGGAATTGAAGAGAATGGGGCGAGCTGCAGTTCTCTTGACAGTTGGGTGGCAACCCGCACCAATCATAAAAAGATGGCACTTCATTACCTAGAACTAGCCCTTTTAGGTGTGACAATGCAGTGTGACAAAGAGGTGTCATATGGGTTACCCAGCTTTCCTAGAAACAGACTTATAATATCGCTGAATAGATTTTATAAAAAACAACAGCTGTGGAACCTATTTTAATATTAGCATCATTTGAAAAAGATAGCTCAAAGGGATTTTCTAGAACAAAAAAAGAATTGTTCTTCATACATCTACACCTCCAGGCTTGTAAGTGTGCTCTTACCCTTCCCTCCAGAATGAACTTCATATTATGTACTTAAGATCACAAATCATCAGCCATGGCTCTGCAGGGAGGAGAAAATAAAATTGTATGAAAAGACTGCCACCTGCTGGCCATGTTTGTGTATTGCAACATGCAAAATAATGGAGTGGAGGTTTCCACTTACCCGAGCTGCTTTTTCCTTCCACAGCGGAATCTGCCACCTAAAAGAGACAAAATGTTGAAAAAGGAAAATAGAAAAGTGGGTGCCTCTCAGACTCTGCCAAGCACTTCTCCCACACACACTCAGCTAAGTGCTTCTTCCACACTGTACCAAGCTCTTCTCCCACACTCAGCCAAGTGCTTCTCCCACACTCAGTCAAGCACTTCTTCCACAATCAGTCTGGCGCTTCTTCCACACTCAGTCAAATACTTCTCCACACTCAGCCAAGAGCTTCTCCACACTCAGGCAAGAGCTTCTCCACACTCAGACACGAGCTTCTCCACACTCAGACAAACACTTCTCCACACTCAGACAAGAGCTTCTCCAACACTCAGCCAAGAGCTTCTCCAACACTCAGCCAAGAGCTTCTCCAACACTCAGCCAAGCACTTTTCCCACACACACTCAGCTAAGTGCTTCTTCCACACTGTGCCAAGTGCCCCTCTTACATTCAGCCAAGTGCCCCTCTTACACTCAAATAAGCTCTTCTCCCACACTCAGCCAAGTGCTTCTCCCACATTCAGCCAGGTGCTTCTCCCACACTCAGTCAAGCGCTTCTTCCACAATCAGTCAGGCGCTTCTTCCACACTCAGACAAACACTTCTCCACAATCAGACAAGCACTTCTCCACACTGAGTCAAGAGCTTCTCCAACATTCAGCCAAGCACTTTTCCCCACACACACTCAGCTAAGTGCTTCTTCCACACTGTGCCAAGTGCCCCTCTTGCACTCAGCCAAGTGCCCCTCTTACACTCAACCAAGCTCTTCTCCTACACTCAGCCAAGTGCTTCTCCCACACTCAGCCATGTGCTTCTCCCACACTCAGCCAAGCGCTTCTTTCACAAGCAGTCAGGCGCTTCTTCCACACTCAGCCAAACACTTCTCCACACTCAGCCAGGAGCTTCTCCACACTCAGATAAACACTTCTCCACACTCAGATAAACACTTCTCCACACTCATACATTCACTTCTCCACACTCAAACACTTCTTCACACTCAGCCAAGAGCTTCTCCACACTCAGATAAACACTTCTCCACACTCAGACATTCACTTCTCCACACTCAAACACTTCTCCACACTCAGCCAAGAGCTTCTCCACACTCAGATAAACACTTCTCCACACTCATCCAAGAGCTTCTCCACACTCAAACACTTCTTCACACTCAGCCAAGAGCTTCTCCAACACTCAGCCAAGAGCTTCTCCACACTCAAACACTTCTCCAACACTCAGCCAAGTGCTTCTCCCAGCTCTATCCAGCGATTGGTGGGGATCTGAACACCCAAATGCTACCAATGAAAACTATTGACGTGTCTCTTTGACATATCAAAAGTTTTGATACATTGCAGTCATTCTTTAAGTTGGTTGTTTCAAGACAACACCCTTTTATAAATGTTTGTATGGATATCACAGAGAGAGTCCCTCAATTGGGATTTTTTTTATTTTTATCTATGAGCCAGAACAGAGAACCACGACAATGGTCAGTCATCCCTCAGCTGCTGGACTGTAGGTAAAATATATGGTCAGAAGAAGCTTCTCTGGTGATAACATGTGATCTGATAAGTATTATTCACAAGCTTTGACAATTACATGCTTTCACTCAGGAATGTACAGATAAGAAAATGTTATTGTACAAAGGGAAGGCTTAACATCCCTACTGACTAAAAAAAATCTATACACATTCTTTTCTTACAAAGCTGATGACAATAGAAGCCGCTTTCTTCATTATTTATCAACCACAAGCCCTTTCTTCAGTACAATTATCAATATATAGAAAATGTTATAGAATGTTGTTTGAAATGTTGTGTATGATTTCTAGAAATTATTCTTTTACTATAATCTAGCGTTCTATGGAATATAAAGGATGAATGATGAATACTCACTGAAGATGACTAGCATTCCTATAACAAAAGCCACCGCAGAAAAGATGAGGCCTCCCTTTCTCACATACTCATAATCTGGGAATACAATAAAAAAAGTTTGAGATTAGGGGGTAAATAACCCAGTGATTTTTTGTGTAAGGATCAATAAAAACAGGTAAAACAATGATTGATGCTTTTATTTTTTAATCTCTTAAATTATGAGGCCTCCTACATGCAGTCACCATTAGACTTTTTCCATGTGGTCACCATAAGGCCTCCTGCATGTGGTCACTATCAGACCTTCTGCACAAGGCTCTCCATCAATCCTCCTACATGTGGACCCTATCAGACTTCCTGCACAAGGTCACCATAAGATCTCCTGCACAAGGTCACCATAAGATCTCCTGCACAAGGTCACCCTAAGATCTCCTGCACAAGGTCACCCTAAGATCTCCTGCACAAGGTCACCCTAAGATCTCCTGCACAAGGTCACCATAAGATCTCCTGCACAAGGTCACCATAAGATCTCCTGCACAAGGTTACCATCAGGCTTCCTCACAGTCAAAATCAGACCTTCTGTATGTGGTTACTTTTAGTTCTCCTGAACAAGGTCACCATCAGACCCCCTGCACTCTGTCACCATCAGACCTCTTGAATGTGGTCACTCTCAGACCTCCTACACTTGGTCACTATCAGACCCCCTGCACTCTGTCACCATCAGACCCCCTGCACTCTGTCACCATCAGACCCCCTGCACTCTGTCACCATCAGACCCCCTGCACTCTGTCACCATCACCATCAGACCCCCTGCACTCTGTCACCATCAGACCCCCTGCACTCGGTCACCATCAGACCCCCTGCACTCTGTCACCATCAGACCCCCTGCACTCGGTCACCATCAGACCCCCTGCACTCTGTCACCATCAGACCCCCTGCACTCTGTCACCATCAGACCCCCTGCACTCTGTCACCATCTGACCCCCTGCACTGTCACCATCAGACCTCTTGAATGTGGTCACTAAAAGCCTCCTTCACACTCCATTCATAGCTTAGCCAGAGTTATCATTGATATTTCTCCCCTCTCTCCCTAAATACTTACCATAGAAGAATCTGTCTGATGTATCTCCTGACATATCTGCACGAAAAAAAAATAGAAATGTTTTACCAGTTATGAGGTGAAAAGAGGAGGCGTTTTTTGCTAAGGTGGAGCCGTGCACAGGTAACTAATGTAGTGTCCACAGAGATAATATCTGTTTACCATCCACTAAGTGCATACACAGCCATCTGGTGCAGATCATTGCCTTCATAATATATACCTTACTAGCACTAAATATGACATACTGTATCCTTATCCTATACAGAGACAACAGATATTACAGAGGGGCACAGCTAGGTTAGGCCATGAGGTTAAATAAAGCATTAAAGACCAGTTACAAGCTAACAAAGCAGAAAAACCCTGGTAATACATAAACCACACGACTTACAGACACTAAGGCTTCCTGTGGTAAATTATATGAGAGCCGGATTTATCATTCTTGGTTAGTGCTTCATAATTATCCATGCAGGACCATGACGGCCATGACACATGTTATGTGGAAGCAGTTCCCTTGAGCATTTTAGAACCACTTTTTTTAAAGGTCAAATTGAGACAAAATGCCTGAAATTATATATTAAGGATGCTCCAGGTTTTATCTAGAGTGTTGTGTTTTTTTTTTTTTTTGCTGATTTCTTGCCGCAAATTTTCAATTTTACATTTTCATTTCTTATCCTCTCCTTTCAAAATCCATAACTTTTTCCATTTTCCATCTAAAGACTTGTTCTTTGCCAGACCAATTGTACTTTGTAATGACAGCACTTATTTAATCACAAAATCTATGGTCCCTGCTCATGTACTTACTAAGCAGTAGGGCATGCACTGTATTCCTTACCAGACACTTCACATTTACATGGCTGGAGACAGGACACCCAACCCAGCAAATGGTTACAGCCCAGACATACGTGGTGAAGCTGTAGGCTGCCGATTACACTTTACATTTGCTGGGTTAGGCGCTTTGCTCCTGGCCTAGTGAATGTTCACTGAGCAGAGAGGCAGACAATGTATGCCCATCTTTAATAGTGACTGAATATTATTAGGATACTCTTACTATGTTACTATGACACTGTTATACAATGCCATAGGCTGTCCAGGCATTACAAAATCTTAATCCTTCCAGTACTTATTAGCTGCTGAATACTACAGAGGAAATACAGTGCACAGTGCTCTCTGCTGACACCTCTGTCCATTTTTAGGAACTGTCCAGAGCAGCATATGTTTGCTATGGGGATTTTTTCCTACTCTGGACAGTTCTTAAAATGGACAGAGATGTCATCAGAGAGCACTGTGCTCGTGATGTCAGCAGAGAGCTCTGTGTTCCAAAAAGAAAAGAATTTCCTCTGTAGTATTCAGCAGCTGATAAGTACTAGAAGGATTAAGATTTTTTAATAGAAGTAATTTACAAATCTGTTTAACTTTCTGGCACCAGTTAATTAAAAAAAAAAAAAAAAAAGGTTTTCCACCAGAGTACCCCTTTAAGTGTTGCTTCATAAATGGATATACTGTATATTGCATGAATATACCTGGGCTGGTTTCCTTTCAAACATTTAGATACATAGAAAATTGCAAAGAAGCGGAAATCAAAAATAGTGAAAAATAATCTGTGGGTTTTTGTCACACATTTAAAAAATGCAACGTTTTGATCCTACAATCTGGATCTGTTTTAAAGGGTACTCCGGGATTGGAAAATTGCCCGTCATACTGCCGGTGCACTGCCGTAGATTGTGATTTGCCATAGATTGTGATGGAGTGACTAGCCCGAAGCTTCCGAGAGCGGTATCGGGCCACAGAAGCTAATACTTTTACTGTTTTATTGTCACCCGCCAGCGCGCTCCTTCGCCACCGATATCGGGATCCCTATGCCCGATAGCGGCGTTATCAGCTTGTCACCCGCCAGCACGATCGCTCGACAGCGCTATCGGGATCCCTATGCCCGATAGCGCTGACAACTGCTTGCCTCCCCACCCGCTGCTCTGCTCCCCGTCCCCTGTTAACGCTCAGGGAACAGGGAACAGAAAGTTCAGCGGGCGCAGCTAAAGTAGTACTGCGCATGCCTTATAGCGTAGGTAGGTAGCGTAGCCGTAGATTAGTGTAGGTTGTAATTTAGCATAGTTTAGTATTAAAAGTGAAAGGACTACAACTCCCAGCATGCCCAGACAGCTAAAGGCTGCCCAAGGCATGCTGGGAGTTGTAGTTTAGGACTACAACTCCCAGCATGCCCAGACAGCTGAAGGCTGCGTGGTGATGCTGGGAGTTGTAGTGCAGTGAAGGCACCACAACTCCCAGCATGCCCAGACAGCTGAATGCTGCGTGGTGATGCTGGGAGTTGTAGTTCAGTGAAGGCACCACAACTCCCAGCATGACCACGCAGCCTTCAGCTGTCTGGGCATGCTGGGAGTTGTGGTCCCATCAGCTAAACTACAACTCCCAGCATGCCCGGGCAGCCTTCAGCTGTCTGGGCATGCTGGGAGTTGTGGTGCCTTCACTGCACTACAACTCCCAGCATCACCACGCAGCCTTCAACTGTCTGGGCATGCTGGGAGTTGTGGTCCCATCAGCTAAACTACAACTCCCAGCATCACCACGCAGCCTTTAGCTGTCTGGGCATGCTGGGAGTTGTAGTCCTTTTGCTGTCTAATCTAAGCTAAACTACAACTCCCAGCATGCCCTGGCAGCCTTCAGCTGTCTGGGCATGCTGGGATTTGTGGTCCCATCACTGCACTACAACTCCCAGCATGCCCGGGCAGCCTTCAGCTGTCTGGGCATGCTAGGAGTTGTGGTCCCTTTGCTGTCTAATCTAAGCTAAACTACAACTCCCAGCATGCCTGGGCAGCCTTTAGCTGTCTGGGCATGCTGGGAGTTGTAGTCCTTTTGCTGTCTAATCTAAGCTAAACTACAACTCCCAGCATGCCCTGGCAGCCTTTAGCTGTATGGGCATGCTGGGAGTTGTTGTCCTAAACTACAACTCCCATGCTGGGAGTTGTGGTGCCTAACCCCCTTTCACTTTTAATACTAAACTATGCTAAATTACAACCTACACTAATCTACGGCTACGCTACCTACCTACGCTATTTGCGTAGTGCTGCGCATGCGCAGTACTACTTTAGCTGCGTCCGCTGCTCTACTTTCTGTTCCTCGTTCCCTGAGAGTTAACAGGGGACGGGGAGCAGAGCAGCGGGCGGGGAGGCAAGCGGTTGTCAGCGCTATCGGGCATAGGGATCCCGATAGCGGTGGCGAACAAGCGCGCAGCTCATAACGCCACTATCGGGCATATGGATCCCGATAGCGGTGGCGAACGAGCGCGCTGGCGGGTGACAATAAAACAGTAAAAGTATTAGCTTCTGTGGCCCGATACTGCTCTCGGAATCGGGCCACAAAGGCCATGAGAGCTCCGTGCAGCTTCGGGCTATCACAGGGAGAGATCCTCTCCCTGTGATAGCCCAAGTGAGACTGCTGTGAGCTGCGATGCCTGCTGATTAAATTTGTCACATGACACTCGCACCCCCCTCCCCAGCCCATGCAGTAACCAATGGTTGGGGGGGTGGTGTGCGAGTGTCAGCCTATAGATTGTAATGGAGGCGGAGCGCTCAAGCAGGGAAAACTGCTGAGTCACTCCATCACAATCTATGGCAAATCACAATCTATGGCAGTAGAAAATATAAAGAGGTACATACCTTCCGTCCCTCCCCCGGTGCCTCCGGTAACCCACTCCGGCCTCCGCCGCGATCCTCTTACTAGTTGCCGGTGGTCGGTGAGTCTTACTGCACTCAGCCAATCACCGCAGCAAAGTCCTGCCTCAGCTGGCGATAGACTGAGCGGCAGTGTGACGTCTTCAGCCCTGACACCTGTTCTTGATATTATTGGTAGTGGGATGGAAGTCCAATATACATATATATATATATATATATATATATATATATATGTAGAGATAAAAGGAATATCCAGCGCAGTAGCTCGTATGCAACAGGTTTATTCGGCACAGCAAACGACTATTGTCCTGTACCTGTGCGTTTGCTGTGCCGAATAAACCTGTTGCATACGAGCTACTACAATGGATATTCCTTTTATCTCTACATAATCACACAGCGTTGTCCACGCTGATCCGCAACGCAGCCAAGTCTTCTTTGGGATGAGCTGGAGCTACTCTTTCTAAAAAAATATATATATACATATATATATATATATATATATATATATATATTTATATTTATTTATTTTTTATTTTTATTTTTTTCCCAAGGTTAACCATGTCTTTGATTTAAAAAAATATATATAAAAAATTTAAAAAAAGAAAAACACAATCAAACTTGTGCTATAAAACAGAAAAATGTACTGTCTGTCATTAAGACCTGTGGCCCTATAACTACAAGAATTACAAGAAGAGTTACAGGTTGGAGACCACTGTACGATACAGTTAGGATATGGAGTGGATTTCTATGACCATATTACAGTGACCTATATTCTTCATTATTATGTACAACTATTATAATAAGGTAATGCAACAAAATAGCATAACATCTACAAGTATAACAATAAACATAGCAACAACAACCGGTATGTGTTTCAACACCGATTTTTGTAATAAAAACATGTAAACCTCTCATTATAAATAACAAAGTGACAGAAGGAGAGGAAGAGAGATCTTAGGTCGGTGTTTGCCAACCAGGGTGCCTCCAGCTGTTGCAAAACTACAACTCCCAGCATGCCAGGACAGCCGAAGGCTGTCCTGGCATGCTGGGAGTTGTAGTTTTGCAACAGCTGGAGACACCCTTGTTAGGAAACACTGCCTTAGGTAAATGTTGCTATATTTGCTTGATACTGTTAGTGCTCCAGTGATTATATAGAAAGTATAGGAAAATGTATTAAAGACTAAATATATAGGAGAACATATACCCAGGGTCCCAGACGGTAGCTGTAATCTGATCTTTGCCTAACATTTACAATGTTTGTATGCATATTATACTAATGCCATTTTACAGGTGTAGCAGAGTTCAGTATGTCATTATAGGGCTATATTGGTAAAACTCTGCGTAAAAGGTAGAATATCTATTTTTTGTCAAAATCTGGCGCAGGTCCCATCAGAAAAAAAAAAAAAAGTAGAAAAACTATTCCTACTTTTCTCCGACCAGATCAACTCCCTATTTTGGGCCAAAATAAATCCACATATCCTGCCCAGAATTAGGAGACACACTTAAGATACTATCGTAGCTTTACCTGCCGTCTGAAGTAAATCACTATGAGTTGCGCCAAATGAGAAACTCAGCTCTGCTGGATGTTTACAGGAAGACAATATAATGCAGTAAACTAGATAGAATAGAATGGACCCAGGCAGGGTACAGTGTGTAACCACATCACCTGGGAAACATATAACAAAGAGGAGTGAATAGGCGTCGTCTGATGTGGAGAAGAAGGTCAGGCTACAGGAGATTAGTGGGTATTATTAGTCCCACTATTCCTCAGAGGAGCGCTGAAGAATACGTGCGGTTTTCGTGTGCTCCAGCATCTCATCTTACCATCAGCCATGCTTCAGGTCTCACCCAACTGCTCCCTTCCTCTTCCTCAGTCAAAATGTACAATGCCAGTGACTCCTCACATAGGACAAATATTCAAAGACAGCCTTCATTAAACATTAACCACCCCCGGGGTAATATTTCTTCCAGTCAGGAGGGATGCTGGATTTGGATAGAGGAGAATGGGGAGAGGCTCTGGAAAAATAAAAGTATACCTCATAGCTCTCCTGAGAAGAGAAGACCTGAGGAAAGTTATGGAAGAGATCCTTCCAGGTTTCACACATAGAAACATAGAATGTGTCGGGGGATAAGAACCATTTGGCCCATCTAGTCTGCCCAATAATCTGAATCCTATGAATGGTCCCTGGACCTATCTTATATGAAGGATAGTCTTATGCCTATGTCTATCTTATATGAAGGATAGCCTTATGCCTATCTCTATCTTATATGAAGGATAGCCTTATGCCTATCTCTATCTTATATGAAGGATAGCCTTATGCCTATCTCTATCTTATATGAAGGATAGCCTTATGCCTATATCTATCTTATATGAAGGATAGCCTTATGCCTATCTCTATCTTATATGAAGGATAGTCTTATGCCTATGTCTATCTTATATGAAGGATAGCCTTATACCTATCTCTATCTTATATGAAGGATAGCCTTATGCCTATCTCTATCTTATATGAAGGATAGCCTTATGCCTATCTCTATCTTATATGAAGATAGCCTTATGCCTATGTCTATCTTATATGAAGGATAGCCTTATGCCTATCTCTATCTTATATGAAGGATAGCCTTATGCCTATATCTATCTTATATGAAGGATAGCCTTATGCCTATCTCTATCTTATATGAAGGATAGTCTTATGCCTATGTCTATCTTATATGAAGGATAGCCTTATGCCTATCTCTATCTTATATGAAGGATAGCCTTATGCCTATGTCTATCTTATGTGAAGGATAGCCTTATGCCTATCTCTATCTTATATGAAGGATAGCCTTATGCCTATGTCTATCTTATATGAAGGATAGCCTTATGCCTATCTCTATCTTATATGAAGGATAGCCTTATGCCTATATCTATCTTATATGAAGGATAGCCTTATGCCTATCTCTATCTTATATGAAGGATAGTCTTATGCCTATGTCTATCTTATATGAAGGATAGCCTTATGCCTATCTCTATCTTATATGAAGGATAGCCTTATGCCTATGTCTATCTTATGTGAAGGATAGCCTTATGCCTATCTCTATCTTATATGAAGGATAGCCTTATGCATATCTCTATCTTATATGAAGGATAGCCTTATGCCTATGTCTATCTTATATGAAGGATAGCCTTATACCCATCTCTATCTTATATGAAAGATAGCCTTATGCCTATCTCTATCTTATATGAAGGATAGCCTTATGCCTATCTCTATCTTGTTTGAAGGATAGCCTTATGCCTATGTCTATCTTATATGAAGGATAGCCTTATGCCTATGTCTATCTTATATGAAGGATAGCCTTATGCCTTTGTCTACCTTGTATGAAGGATAGCCTTATGCCTATCTCTATCTTATATGAAGGATAGCCTTATACCTATCTCTATCTTTTATGAAAGATAGCCTTATGCCTATGTCTATGTTATATGAAGGATAGCCTTATGCCTATCTCTATCTTATATGAAGGATAGCCTTATACCTATCTCTATCTTATATGAAAGATAGCCTTATGCCTATCTCTATCTCATATGAAGGATAGCCTTATACCCATCTCTATCTTATATGAAAGATAGCCTTATGCCTATCTCTATCTTATATGAAGGATAGCCTTATGCCTATCTCTATCTTATATGAAGGATAGCCTTATGCCTATCTCTATCTTATATGAAGGATAGCCTTATGCCTATGTCTATCTTATATGAAGGATAGCCTTATGCCTATGTCTATCTTATATGAAGGATAGCCTTATGCCTATCTCTATCTTATATGAAGGATAGCCTTATGCCTATGTCTATCTTATATGAAGGATAGCCTTATGCCTATCTCTATCTTATATGAAGGATAGCCTTATGCCTATCTCTATCTTATATGAATGATAGCCTTATGCCTATCTCTAGCTTATATGAAAGATAGCATTATGCCTATCTCTATCTTATATGAAGGATAGCCTTATACCTATCTCTATCTTTTATGAAAGATAGCCTTATGCCTATGTCTATGTTATATGAAGGATAGCCTTATGCCTATCTCTATCTTATATGAAGGATAGCCTTATACCTATCTCTATCTTATATGAAAGATAGCCTTATGCCTATCTCTATCTCATATGAAGGATAGCCTTATACCCATCTCTATCTTATATGAAAGATAGCCTTATGCCTATCTCTATCTTATATGAAGGATAGCCTTATGCCTATCTCTATCTTATATGAAGGATAGCCTTATGCCTATCTCTATCTTATATGAAGGATAGCCTTATGCCTATGTCTATCTTATATGAAGGATAGCCTTATGCCTATGTCTATCTTATATGAAGGATAGCCTTATGCCTATCTCTATCTTATATGAAGGATAGCCTTATGCCTATGTCTATCTTATATAAAGGATGGCCTTATGCCTATCTCTATCTTATATGAAGGATAGCCTTATGCCTATCTCTATCTTATATGAAGGATAGCCTTATGCCTATCTCTAGCTTATATGAAAGATAGCATTATGCCTATCTCTATCTTATATGAAGGATAGCCTTATACCTATCTCTATCTTATATGAAGGATAGCCTTATGCCTATCTCTATCCTATATGCCTATCTCTATCTTATATGAAAGATAGCCTTATGCCTATATCTATCTTATATGAAGGATAGCCTTATGCCTATGTGTATCTAATATGAAGGATAGCCTTATGCTTATGTCTATCTTATATGAAGGATAGCCTTATGCCTATCTCTATCTTATATGAAGGCTAGCCTTATACCTATCTCTATCTTATATGAAAGATAGCCTTATGCCTAACTCTATCTCATATGAAGGATAGCCTTATACCCATCTCTATCTTATATGAAAGATAGCCTTATGCCTATCTCTATCTCATATGAAGGATAGCCTTATGCCTATCTCTATCTTATATGAAGGATAGCCTTATGCCTATCTCTATCTTATTTGAAGGATAGCCTTATGCCTATCTTATATGAAGGATAGCCTTATGCCTATGTCTATCTTATATGAAGGATAGCCTTATGCCTATGTCTATCTTGTATAAAGAATAGCCTTATGCCTATCTCTATCTTATATGAAGGATAGCCTTATGCCTATCTCTATCTTATATGAAGGATAGCCTTATGCCTATCTATATCTTCTATGAAGGATAGCCTTATGCCTATCTCTAGCTTATATGAAAGATAGCATTATGCCTATCTCTATCTTATATGAAGGATAGCCTTATACCTATCTCTATCTTATATGAAGGATAGCCTTATGCCTATCTCTATCCTATATGCCTATCCCTATCTTATATGACAGATAGCCTTATGCCTATCTCTATCTTATATGAAGGATAGCCTTATACCTATCTCTATCTTTAATGAAAGATAGCCTTATGCCTATTTCTATCTTATATGAAGGATAGCCTTATGCCTATCTCTATCTTATATGAAGGATAGCCTTATACCTATCTCTATCTTATATGAAAGATAGCCTTATGCCTATCTCTATCTCATATGAAGGATAGCCTTATACCCATCTCTATCTTATATGAAAGATAGCCTTATGCCTATCTGTATCTTTTAGGAAAGATAGCCTTATGCCTATGTCTATCTTATATGAAGGATAGCCTTATACCTATCCCTATCTTATATGAAGGATAGCCTTATGCCTATCTCTATCTTATATGAAGGCTAGCCTTATACCTATCTCTATCTTATATGAAAGATAGCCTTATGCCTAACTCTATCTCATATGAAGGATAGCCTTATACCCATCTCTATCTTATATGAAAGATAGCCTTATGCCTATCTCTATCTCATATGAAGGATAGCCTTATGCCTATCTCTATCTTATATGAAGGATAGCCTTATGCCTATCTCTATCTTATTTGAAGGATAGCCTTATGCCTATCTTATATGAAGGATAGCCTTATGCCTATGTCTATCTTATATGAAGGATAGCCTTATGCCTATGTCTATCTTGTATAAAGAATAGCCTTATGCCTATCTCTATCTTATATGAAGGATAGCCTTATGCCTATCTCTATCTTATATGAAGGATAGCCTTATGCCTATCTATATCTTCTATGAAGGATAGCCTTATGCCTATCTCTAGCTTATATGAAAGATAGCATTATGCCTATCTCTATCTTATATGAAGGATAGCCTTATACCTATCTCTATCTTATATGAAGGATAGCCTTATGCCTATCTCTATCCTATATGCCTATCCCTATCTTATATGACAGATAGCCTTATGCCTATCTCTATCTTATATGAAGGATAGCCTTATACCTATCTCTATCTTTAATGAAAGATAGCCTTATGCCTATTTCTATCTTATATGAAGGATAGCCTTATGCCTATCTCTATCTTATATGAAGGATAGCCTTATACCTATCTCTATCTTATATGAAAGATAGCCTTATGCCTATCTCTATCTCATATGAAGGATAGCCTTATACCCATCTCTATCTTATATGAAAGATAGCCTTATGCCTATCTGTATCTTTTAGGAAAGATAGCCTTATGCCTATGTCTATCTTATATGAAGGATAGCCTTATACCTATCCCTATCTTATATGAAGGATAGCCTTATGCCTATCTCTATCTTATATGAAGGATAGCCTTATACCTATCCCTATCTTATATGAAGGATAGCCTTATGCCTATCTCTATCTTATATGAAGGATAACCTTATGCCTATTTCTATCTTATTTGAAAGGATAGCCTTATGCCTATGTCTATCTTATATGAAGGATAGCCTTATGCATATGTCTATCTTATATGAAGGATAGCCTTATGCCTATGTCTATCTTGTTTGAAGGATAGCCTTATGCCTATCTCTATCTTATATGAAGGATAGCCTTATGCCTATCTCTATCTTATATGAAGGATAGCCTTATGCCTATCTCTATCTTATATGAAGGATAGCCTTATGCCTATCTCTATCTTATATGCCTATCTCTATCTTATATGAAAGATAGCCTTATGCCTATCTCTATCTTATATGAAGAATAGCCTTATACCTATCTCTATCTTTTAGGAAAGATAGCCTTATGCCTATGTCTATCTTATATGAAGGATAGCCTTATACCTATCCCTATCTTATATGAAGGATAGCCTTATGCCTATCTCTATCTTATATGAAGGATAGCCTTATACCTATCCCTATCTTATATGAAGGATAGCCTTATGCCTATCTCTATCTTATATGAAGGATAGCCTTATGCCTATCTCTATCTTATATGAAGGATAGCCTTATGCTTACCCCATGCATGTTTAAACTCCTTCACTGTATTTGCAGAGACCACTTCTGCAGGAAGGCTATTCCATGCATCCACTAGTCTCTCAGTAAACTAATACTTCCTGATATTACTGCAGAAACGTTTTCCCCTCTAATTTAAAACTATGTCCTCTTGTGGTAGTTTATCTTCTTTTAAATATCCTCTCCTACTTTACCGTGTTGATTCCCTTTATGTATATAAAAGCCTCTACCATATCCCCTCTGTCTCTTATTTCTTCCAAGCTATACAAATTATTGTATTGTATTAAATCAACTGGTGCCAGAAAGTTAAACAGATTTGTAAATTACTTCTATTAAAACATCTTAATCCTTCCAGTACTTTTTAGGAGCTGTATACTACAGAGGAAATGCTTTTCTTTTTGGATATCTCTACTGTCACGACCACAGTGCTCTCTGCTGACCTCTGCTGTCCATTTTAGGAACTGTCCAGAGCAGCATATGTTTGCTATGGGAATTTTCTCTTGCTCTGGACAGTTCCTAAAATGGACAGCAGAAGTTAACAGAGAGCACTGTGGTCCTGACAGTAGAGCTATCCAAAAAGAAAAGCATTTCCTCTGTAGTATACAGCCCCTAAAAAGTACTGGAAGGATTAAGATTTTTTTTTTTATATAAGTCATTTACTAATCTGTTTAACTTTCTGGCACCAGTTGATTTAAAAATAAAGTTTTCCACGGGAGTACCCCTTTACGGTCCTTTAACCTTTCCTGGTAAGTTTTATCCTGCAATCCATGTACTAGTTTAGTAGCTCTTCTCTGAACTCTCTTTGGAGTATCTATATAATTTTGGACATACGGTCTCCAGTACTGCGCACTATACTCCAAGTGAGGTCTCACCAGTGTTCTGTACAGCGGCATGAGCACTTCTCTCTTTCTACTGCTTATACCTCTCCCTATACAACCAAGCATTCTGCTAGCATTTCCTTCTGCTCTATTACACTGTCTTCTGAAATAATTACTCCTAAATCTCTTTCCTCAGATACTGACGTGTGATGTCTAATTCTCTAGATAAATTCTAGTGTGATGGGAAAACAAGGAAAACTGTAACCAATGACCAGTCTGTACTATAGTTCTGGGTTTGAGATATCTTTGTGGCCAAAGGATTTACATGACAATATGATCGAAGTAACATCAATTTTACTAGTTTAGCATCTCACAATGTGTCCCTTACTAAATGTAACACTAGAGCTAAACACATAGCTAGTGCTGTCACATAGTGTAAAGAGTCTCACAATGGGTAGGACTAAGTGTTTTAGTAAAATATAAGTCATGTAGCTGAAGTAGGAGCTTTAACTTAAAGCTCTTAAACCCCCAAAATCGGAAAAGGTGCCCCTAGTTACCATGTGTAATTTGGAGCAAGGAGAACTTTGGAGATACACAGTATCACATATGAACAATAGGAGCAGCACAATGATGCCTTCAGGTGAATAACTTTAATGGTACAACATGCAACGTGCTTCGCTGCGCATGCGGAGCGAAACGCGTTGCATGTTGGACCATTAAATGGGCACTGTCAGATACAAAAACTTTTGATATGTAGTAAAGCTAGCAAAACCAATAGGTTTTGCAATTGCTTCCATTAGAAAATTTTCAGTATTCCATACTGAAAAAGCCAGTCAAACCACTGCCCCCCCTACCTGCTTGGACACATACTAGTCCTGCTGTGTCCATGAGTCATCACTTATGTCATGGACACACTTCCTTGATTGACAGCTGTGAGCGCAGGGCTCACAGCTGGAGGAAAAATCCTCCCACTGTCAGCTTGTGTCCCACTACTGTCAGTGAGGACAAGCTGGGAGTTATAGTTTTGCTAATGCTGGGGGAGATGTGAGCAGACAGCATACTGAGGGAGGGGGCGGAGATCTGCACAGTGAGGCCACGCCACCTCCATTTGAGAGGAACTCAGACTAGTGAGCTGCATTAAAAGTGTAATAAAAAAAAAATATAGGTGCTAGACACATAAAAATTAGATGTACATGGTCAGGATTAGGTATTGAGTGATATATATTTAAAAAAAAATGTTTTTTTGTTTGATCTGACGGGTACGCTTTAAAGTTACTCACCTGAATACTCCGTTGTCCTGCTACTCTTGGACGGCTCCACAGGACGGCTGCAGATGTAACCGATTTGACACAGGCTTCATATTGTTGTGTATGTTACACAACCAACTTTGGTAAGCAGCCGTCTTCCTCCTCTCCTCCCCCCTGCAGCGTCCTGCACATGAGAGCGCCTTCTCCCTTTTCTCTCACCATGTGTAATTTAAAATACTGGTGTCTACTGAATGGGGCTGCACCACAGGAGAAAAACAGTAAATGGAACGGAACCCCTACCGATCCTAAAGTAATGACAAGTTCTAGTATTAAGACATCACTTTTTGAGTTGGGAATACCCCCATTAGTGCACTGTGACACTTCCACATATCAGTTACTGTATGTAACCATGGCACTTCACAGAAGGGAATGACACTTAACATTGGGATTGAGGTTTGCAACGAGATAATGAAATTTACATAGGGGGGTATTTATCATTTTTACCTTTTGTTTTTACAGACGTGCGCCAAATTTATCATTTGGCGCATGTCCTTTAGTAACTTTGGCGCATACCATATTCTTTCTTTGGTATGTGTGTTTTCCATGTAAGAATATTGTTGGTGGTGATTTGTGTCAAACATTCGTTAAAAACAGGCAAATTAGCACCAAAATACAATTGGCGCAAATTATAAATTACTGACCACTGCAAAAAGCATACACAGGACCGTCAAAACCCTAGCAAGTTTACAAAATGACTGTGCAGAGAATGCGTCAAACTTTGGCGCAAAAAGACACTGCGCCATAAAAAGCGTCAAACTTAAGCAATAAAAAACACATAAATCCATTGATAAATACCCCCCCATATTCCCCATTAGGTAATTTGTGTTAGCTATTACATGGATCAAGAAGTTGTCTAACAAAATCTTTAAATGTTAAGTTAGAAGCAGAGTATGCTCAAAAATACACAATGCATTGAGTTATATTACAAAGCAGTTACTGAAATACACCGTTTAAATACCTACAAATACCCAATATGATCTCTAAAATCTCAAAAACCTTACAGTCTCACATAAGTAAGTCCACCCCTCACATCAGTGATTCCCAACCGGGAACCTTGGGGTTCTGTTGAGAACTGCTGGGGGTTCCGCGGGCTCCAGCAGGCAAATGTTTTTTTTTTCTTATCTCCTGCCCCGGCCTGTGCATCACAGTGGTGCAGGGAGGAAGGGTACCCTGCGTGTGCATTGCGTGTATGTGTGCACTGCGCAGGCAGCACCCCCCTCCCCCCTTCGGCGCCGTGAGTGAGTCACAGGTGTGCAGGCCGTGAGGGATTGAATGCAATGGGGATATTATGCGGCCGGCCTGATGTTACCTGGCCGGCCTGCCTGATGTTACCCGGACCCCCGCAGAACGACGGCTCAGCTCAGCTTAATTAAGGTAGTGCACCCTCTCCCCTCTGTCACCCCTGTCCACCCCCCTTTGTCACCCCTCTGTTACCCCCTTTCAACCTTGTCCACTTTCCTGTCATCCATCTCCACCTTGTCCGCCCCTGTCACCCATGTTCACCACCCCGCTGTCTACCCCCCAATCTACCCTTCTATCACCAATGTCCAACCTCCACTATTCACCCCTCTGTCCCTTTGTCACCCCTGTCCACCCCTCTGTTACCCCTTTCACCCTTGTCCACTTTCCTGTCATCCATGTCCACCCCTGTAACCCATGTTCTTCACCCCTGTCCACCCCTCTGTTACCACCTTGTAACCCCTCTGTTATGACCTTTCAATCTTGTCCACTTTCCTGTCATCCATATCCGCCCCTGTCACCCATGTTCACCACCCCTATGACCACCCCCCCCAATCTACCCCCTATCACAAATGTCCAACACTCACTATTCACCCCTCTGTCCCTTTGTCTCTGCTGTCCACCCCTCTGTTACCACCTTGCCACCCCTGTTCACCCCTCTGTTACCCCCCTTGTCACTCCTGTCCACTCCTCTTTAACCCCTACACCCCCCTGTCACCCATGTACACTCTTCTACACCCCTCTGTCACCCATGTACACTCCTCTACACCCCCAACAACCCTCTGTCACCAATGTACACCCCTCTGTCACCCATGTACTTCCCTCTGTCACCCATGTAAACCCCTCTGTCACCTCCTATTCCCCCGTGACCCATACACTCTCCTACAACCATCTGTCACCCCTGTACCCCCTGTCACCCATGTAAACTCCTCTACACCCCCAACACCCCTCTGTCACCCATGTACACTCCTCTACACCCCTCTGTCACCCATGTACACTCCTCTACACCCCTCTGTCACCCATGTACACTCCTCTATACCCCTCTGTCACCCATGTTCACCTTTCTGCACCCCTCTGTTACCCCCTTTACACCTATACGCCCCTGTATTCCTCCTCATTTCTAAAAGGAGAATCTGGAGGCTGATGCTGGCAAAGTGTGGAGCCTATTAGGTTTGCTTTGCAAGTTTAACATTAAAGTATTGTGGCTGGAAGGAATTGGCGGCGCGGACTAGATGGAGAATAGAAGGAAACAGCACTGATTTTAGAAGATGTCACGTGTGAGTTGCCGTATGAAGCCGCACTGTAATCTACATACCCACAGATAAACTGATGTTCTACATTGCAATGCAAAGGATTTCCTTTTTATTTTTTTCCCCTAAACTTTGGTAAGGGTTCCCCGCGATAAAATTTTTTCAAAGGATTCCCTGAGCCGAAAATGGTTGTGAAACACTGCCTCACATTATTGTAAATATTTTATTCTATCTTTTCCTGTGACAACACAGAAGAAATGACCCTCTGCTACAATGTAAAGTAGTGAGTGCACAGCCTTTTTAACAGTGTTTACTGTTGTGTCCCCTCAAAATAACTCAACACACAGACATTAATGTCTAAACCTTGGTAACAAAAGTGAGTACACCGGATTGGGCTCAAGGTGTCAATTATTTTCTGGCACTGTCTTAAGCCTCTTGGGTATGGAGTTCATTAGAGTTTCACAGGTTGCCACTGGTGTCCTCTTCGCCCTCCTCCGTGATGACATCACAGAGCTGGAAGATATTAAAGACCTTGTGCCCCCACCTTCTGTTTGAGGATTCCCCACAGATGTGCAATAGGGTTTAGGTCTGGAGACATGTTCAGTCAACAACATTTGCCCTTAGCCTCTTTAGTGGTGATCTTGGAGGTCTGTTTGGGGATCATGCTCTGCTTCTGTATGTTACAGTGCCAGCAGGACTCATGCAGTCCCAGAGCATGACACTCCCACCACCATGCTTCACTGTAGGTAAGACACACTTCTCCTGGTTGCTACCACACATGCTTGACACCATCTGAACCAAGTAAGTTTGTCTCATTGGACCACGGTACAGGGCTCCAGTAATCCATGTCCTTAGCCTGCTTGTTTTAAGCAAACTATTGCTTTCTTGTGAATCATCTTCAGAAGAGGCTTCCAGAAAGACTGCAGTGCAGTCCAATTTGATGCAGTGTGTGGTTTATGGTCTGGACATTGAGAGGCTAACCACCTTCCCCACTCCCACCCCTTTAGTCTCTGCAGCAATGCTGGCAGCTCTCAAATGTCTATTTCACAAGGACAACCTTTGAATATGATGCTGAGCATGTGCACTCAACTTCTTCGGTCGACCATGGCGAGAACTGTTCTAAGTGGAACCTGTTCTGTGAAACTGCTGTCTTGCCCACCATGCTGCAGCTCAGTTTTAGGGTCTTGGCAATCTTCATATAGCCTAGGCCATTGTTATGTAGAGCAACAATTCTTTTTGTCAGATTGTCAGAGAGTTCTTTGCCATGAGATGCCATGTTGAACTTACAATGACCAATATTAGGGAGAGTGTGAGAACGATAACACCAAATTTAAGACACCCATTTATTCTCATTCGCATCGAAGACCTTTTAACACTAATGAGTCACATGACACTGGGGAGAGATAATGGTTTATTGGGCCCAGTTTGGACGTTTCCACTTAGGGTTGTACTCACTTTTGTTGCCAAGGTTAAGACATTAATGTCTATTTTGAGGGGGCACAACATTGAACACTGTTATACAGGCTGTGCACTCACTACTTTACATTGTAGCACAGTGTCATTTCTTCAGTGTTTTTACATAAAAAAATATTTTAAAAAATGTGAGGTACTGAGGTACTTATGTGAGGTACTGAGGTACTTATGTGAGAAATGTGAGGTACTTATGTGAGATACTGTAATAACTCTCTTACATGAGTCTTCATTAGAAAGCTCCTCTCTGCTTTTTTCAGATTTTACAACAGGCAGATGACTTTCAGAGAGTGACAGGAAAGGGTCAAACCCTGTGTCAGGTCATCTTCTTTATTTTATCATTGCCACTCCATGGGTAGAGAAATAGTTGCAGCTGAAAAAGAGGGTTAAATTACACTGCTCAAAAAAATAAAGGGAACACTAAGATAACACATCCTAGATCTGAATGAATAAACTAATCGTATGAAATACTTTCGTCTTTACATAGTTGAATGTGCTGACAACAAAATCACACAAAAATTATCAATGGAAATCAAATATATCAACCCATGGAGGTCTGGATATGGAATCACACTAAAAATCAAAGTGGAAAACCACACTACAGGCTGATCCAACTTTGATGTAATGTCCTTAAAACAAGTCATAATGAGGCTCAGTGGTGTGTGTGGCCTCCACGTGCCCGTATGACCTCCCTACAATGCCTGGGCATGCTCCTGATGAGGTTGCAGATGGTCTTCTGAGGGATATCCTCCCAGACCTGGACTAAAGCATCTGCCAACTCCTGGACAGTCTGTGGTGCAGCGAGACATAATGTTCCAGATGTGATCAATCGGATTCAGGTTTGGAGAACAGGCGGGCCAGTCCATAGCATCAATGCCTTCCTCTTGCAGGAACTGCTGACACACTCCAGCCACATGAGGTCTAGCATTGTCTTGCATTAGGAGGAACTCAGGACCAAGCGCACCAGTGTCTGGTCTCACAAGGGGTCTGAGGATCTCATCTCAGTACCTAATTGCAGTCAGGCCCCCTCTGGCAAGCACATGGAGTGCTGTGCACCCCCCACCCCCCTCAAAGAAATGCCACACCACAACATTACTGACCCACCGCCAAACCGATCATGCTGGAGGTTGTTGCAGGCAGCAGAATGTTGCCACGGCGTCTCCAGACTCTGTCACGTCTGTCACATGTGCTCAGTGTGAACCTGCTTTAATCTATGAAGAGCACAGGGTGCCAGTGGCGAATTTGCCAATCTTGGTGTTCTCTGGCAAATGCCAAACGTCCTACACGGTGTTGGGCTGTAAGCACAACCCCCACCTGTGGACATTGGGCCCTCATACCACCCTCATGGAGTCTGTTTCTGACTGTTTGAGTGGACACATGAACATTTGTGGCCTGCTGAAGGTCATTTTGCAGGGCTCTGGCAGTGCTCCTCCTGCTCCTCCTTGCACAAAGTCAGAGGTAGCGGTCCTGCTTCTGGGTTGCTGCCCTCCTACAGCCTCCTCCACGTCTCCTGATGTACTGGCCTGTCTCCTGGTAGCGCCTCCATGCTCTGGACACTACGCTGACAGACACAGGAAAACTTCTTGCCACAGCTCGCATTAATGTGCCATCCTGGATGCACTGCGCTACCTGAGCCACTTGTGTGGGTTGTAGACTCCGTCTCATGCTACCACAAGAGTGAAAGCACCGGCAGCATTCAAAAGTGACCAAAACATCAGCCAGGAAGCATAGGAACTGAGAAGTGGTCTGTGGTCACCACCTGCAGAACCACTCCTTTATTGGGGGTATCTTGCAAATTACCTATAATTTCCACCTGTTGTCTGTTCCATTTGCACAACAGCATGGGAAATTGATTGTCAATCAGTGTTCCTTCCTGAGTGGACAGTGTGATTTCACAGAAGTGTGATTGACTTGGAGTTACATTGTGTTGTGTTCCCTTTATGTTCGCTAAATTCACATATTCGTAATATTCACGTTTTTTTTGCGCATATGCGAAAATTTGCGTATGCGAACATTTGCATATGCGAAAATTAGCATATACAAATTTGCATATGCGAAAATGAGCAAATGCAAATTTTCGCATATGCGAAAATTCGCACGCCAGTCTCACACAGTAGTATTAGAGCCTTCTTTACACCACACAAGCTGGAAGCAGAGAGGGATGATCACTGTGATGTGTACTGTGAAAAAAAAAACAACAATATTCGTAATTACGAATATATAGTGCTATATTTGCGAATATTCGCAAATTCACGAATATGCGATATTCGCGAATAAAATTTGCATTGCGAATATTCGCGAGCAACACTACTGGTAATACCACATGAAAAATAATTGTTACAGCGGACTACATGTACTACTATATAAAAATATGTACTTTATTTGTCAAAAAAGGTTAAAAACAGAGATCATAAAAATTCATGTACATGTGGACAAGCACTGTTTATTGGCCATTAAATGGGCACTGTCATCTGAACAAACTTTGCATAGATCAATAGTACAAATGGATATAAGAAACTTTGTATTATATCTTATTAGACATATGTTTTTATTTCTCCTGTTATAAGGGCCAGTTAGGGACCAAAAAAAGGCCAATCATTTTAGAATAAGCAGCCCATTTTCTTTGGGTGGGGGCCGACTACTGGGACCCAGACCAATCCCTTAATTTCAGGTTGCTCTCCAGCTGTTGCAAAGATTTATGCCCCTTCATGCCTGGAAAGCCTTGGGCATTATGGGAGTTGTAGTTTTGCAACAGCTGTAGAGCAACAGATTGAGGTACAGTTTCATTCATCATCTCTACAGAACTTACAAGTGACTCCAGCTCTGATGGGACAGTCATGAGAATAAACAAAGACATCAATGACCTGAGTGACGTCTTCTCTGTTAGTCCATATGCCAGGACTTCTTCCAGCTTCATCTTCCTCTGCAAAGTGTCACACCCAGACATTGTTGGCTCCTCCCTTTTGTCAGCAGATCCTAATTCTCTGTATGGTGAAAATGATTAAGATAACACTGCCAAACACTGTGCCACCTGAATATAACCCTGACACACATTGTAACTGTAATAATAATACTGCCACACACTGTACCCGTAATGGTAATAATACCACACACTGTACCCTTAATACTAATATTGCCACACATTGTTTCTTCTCGGTTTGGCTAAATCCCACCCCTGCACTGTTCTCCTCCTCTGTCCTCCTCCATCCTCCTCATTCCTCCAGACCCCTCTGTCCTCCTCCTCCAGCCTAGTATACTTGATGTGTATATAACTGGTGTATGTATGATAGATGTGTGTAAGTATGATAGATTTGTGTATGATATACAGATCTATAATACATAGATACACACATCTATAGTACACACATCTATCATAAAATGTGCAGATGCCCCGTGCAGATGTGCGTGCCTGTGCGGGCTATGCGTGCTTCCAGTAGCCACTGCACCTGGCCGGCTGTGTTAAGGCTGCAGTGTCTCTGTGTGTGGCCAGAGAAGAGGGCAGAGCGTCCAGAGTCGCAAAAACCAGAAGAAATGTTTTTTATTTGCGTCAAGGCAGACGCATGTGATCATGTGAGCCGGATGCATGTGATCACTTTTGTTGCCAAGGTTTAAACATTAATGGCTGTGTGTTCAATTACTTTGAGGGGACACAACATTAACCCCTTAATGACAATGGACGTAAATGTACGTCATGGTGCCGGGGTACTTAACGCACCATGGGGTACATTGACGCTTCGCCATGACTGTGAGCACCGGTCCAGTAATGCGTGGCAGGTCCCAACTGCTATCAGCAGCCAGGGACACACTGGTAATGGAGGACATCCGCGATCGCACAGATGTCCACCATTAAGCCCTCAGATGCCGTGATCAATACAGATCATGGCATCTGCGGCAGTGCGGTACTTTAAATGGATGATCGGATTGCCCGCAACGCTACTGGGATCCAGCATGGTGGCCGGAGGTCCCCTCACCGGCCTCCGGCCGTCTCCCGGGGTCTTCTGAGATCGAGCAGACCAGAGCAGAAGATGATCGATAACACTGATCAATGCTATGCCCTATGCATAGCACTGAACAGTATTAGCAATCAAAAGATTGCTATAGATAGACCCCTATGGGGACTATTAAAGTGTAAAAATTAGTTTAAAAAGTTTTAAAAAATTAAAAAATCCTCTCCCCCAATAAAAATGTAAAATGTCCTTTTTCCCATTTTACCCCCATAAAGTGTAAAAAACAATAATTAATACACATATTTTGTATTTCCGCGTGCGTAAATGTCCGAACTATTAAAATTATTAAAATATAATGTTATTGATCCCGTACGGTGAACGTCGTGAACATAAAAACAAAAAGCGCAAAATTGCTGTTTTTTTTGTCACATTTTATTTTAAAAAAAACTTATTAAAAAATTAATAAAAGGTTTATATACACAAATGGGGTATCAATAAAAAGTACAGATCATGGTGCAAAAAACGAGCCCTCATACAGCCGCTTATACGGAAAAATGAAAAAGTCATAGGTTCTCAAAATAGAAGAATTTTAAACATACTAATTTGGTTAAAATAATTGCGATTTTTTTTCAGCTCAACAATAATAGAAAAGTATATAATCATGGGTGTCATTTTAATCATATTGACCCACAGAATAAAGAGCACATGTCATTTTACCATAAATTGTACAGCGTGAAAACGAAACCTTCCAAAATTTAAAAAATTCCAAAATTTTCTTTTTAATTTCCCCACACAATATTTTTTTCGTTGCACCATACATTTTATGGTAAAATGAGTGATGTCATTACGCAGGACAACTGGTCGCGCAAAAAACAAGCCCTCATAATAGTCTGTGGATGAAAATATATGAGTTACAATTTTTAGAAGACAAGAAGGAAACAACGAAAATGCAAAAATAAAATTGGCCTGAATGGGCTTGGTCCTTAAGGGGTTAAACACTGTTATACAGGCTGTGCTCTCACTACTTTACATTGCATATGAAAGAGAAGAAAAGAAAACACGGAGCGCCTCATAGGGTATTAACCTTCATTACATAAGAGATAAAAATGTATATATTCACAGGGTGCTCACCTGCATAGGTTGTGGATTAGCTGGATTAACTAGTATATGCCAATCAATCCCTCTCCTGGGAGAGTGCCAGGGATATGCAGCAAGGAGAAGATAATCGGGTAGGTACCGCATGTAACCACCCGTCGTATATAGGCAAAAGTTCAGTACAAAAACATACTCCAATTGCGCAAGAATCCCTTAAGTGCTAAAAATAAAACCAGTCAGCCAAATTTAGTAAAGAGTTGAATTTATTCGTCCATAACAAGCGCTTTCGGAATCCAAATGACTCCTTCATCAGGTTCAAGGACTATGATAAACAATATTATGACCACAGTATATACACACACACAGAAGCGGCACCAATCGTGCCCGAGAGCGTCTATATGATTGACAACCCTGGGCGGATGTGATGTCGCCGGTAGCTCCCGACGGCGTCTAAGCAACCGCACAAGGCGGAAATTATGAAAAGGTGATGTCTTTCGTAACCATCTGACGGCGTCTTAGCAACCGCATAAAGCGGATGCCATCAGACGGCATCATAGCAACCGCGCACATAGCAACCGCACAGAATGGAAGCGGCGCTATAAACAGAAATTCATAATCATTAATCCATATAAAATAATTATTCCATATAAAAACACACATACAATAAAATAAAATAAAACCTGAGGAAACGTTCGACTAAAGGATAGATAAATGTATAGTGTAATATATCATATAATAAAGGGAGTCATATATAATATATGATGACATGTACTAATTATAGATATACATATGCACATGTATGTACACAAACAAATCCACACATATACACACACATACACATATACACACACCTACACACATACACACACACACACACACACACATATATACACACATGCACACACACCAGCATACATGCACATAAGTCTATACATGTGTGTGCACACATAATTATACCCCCATAATTATCATAAAACTACAATAAATAGCAATAAAAATTAGAAATTGGATTCTATTAACTCATTTAATCCCAATGGCATAAGTGAATTTAACTTAAAAATCCAATAATTTTCACGTTTCCTCAGTTGTTCATATCTATTAGTGACCTCAGTGGAAATCATTTCCAAGGGGGTGACTCTAAAATCCTTAAAACTACGGTTATGACAAAGTGTAGCATGTCGTTAGACACTATGGAGGTAACAACCTCGTTGCACATTTAAGCGATGTTGATTGACTCTTACCCTTAGATTCTGCATGGTTCTTCCTACATATTGTAGAGAGCAACTACACTCTAATAAATAAACAACAAAAGATGAACCACAGTTTAAAAATTGATTAATTTTAAAAACCTTGCCTGTGCTCAAGTTGGAGAAGGTTTTCTTATTATGATGAATGTTTAGGCAGCACTTACATTTAGTAGATCAACATCTGTAGGAGCCTACTGGAAATTTACCAACAACCTCAGATCTATTTTTTAGGGGATTTTTTAAGTTGCTAGGTGCCACAATACTTTTAATAGTTTTGGCTCTCCTGTAGATAATCCTAGGTTTGAGTGGTAAAACATCTTTAAGAAAAGGGTCATTACGAAGTATATTCCAATGTTTGGCAAGTACATTTTGGATGAATGTGTGTGCCGTGTTATATGTGGTAATAAAACAACAACTAAAATCGTTAGTGATTGCTTTAGTCGCGTTTGCTGGGTTTTCTATCTTTTCTATATTTTTTGGGGCCACACATTCTAATTGGGACAGGTTTCTTACTTTTTCTTGTGCATCTTGAACTATTTCACAAGGATACCCTTTTTCCCTCAAACGTTCTCTCATAATTTTACTCTGTTTATCAAAATCCTTGACTGAGGTACAGTTACGCCTCAATCGGCGGAACTGTCCATAAGGGACATTTCTTTTCCACTTCTTGTGGTGTGCACTTTTGAAATTCAATAAACTATTAGTGTCTACTGTCTTAAAATGGGTTTTAGTAACTATCTTATTTCCTTTAGAGAATAGGACAAGATCTAAATATTCCATATATTCTTTTTTAATACTATGTGTAAAGGTTAGGCCCCAATCGTTACAGTTAAGGAATTCTAAATATTTTTCGAGAGCTGTAATAGTTCTGTCCCACACAAAAATTAAGTCGTCAATGTAGCGTCTAAAGAATTTAATATGTGTGGTCCAAGGATGGTCAGACAAGATAAATTGGGTTTCAAAGTCGCCCATATATATATTTGCAAAGGAGAGGCCAAAATCTGTGCCCATGGCAGTCCCCCTCCTTTGCAAATACAACCTCGAGTTGAACCGGAAAACATTATGTGTAAGAATAAATTCTATTGACTTCCAAATAAATTCTTTTTGAGGGGGAGACATTTCCAAGTCTGAATTCAAGACTTTGTTCACAGACATAATACCCTTCTGATGGGGAATGTTGCTGTAAAGCGCAGCTACATCCATGGACACCCAATAGCAACATTCCCCATCAGAAGGGTATTATGTCTGTGAACAAAGTCTTGAATTCAGACTTGGAAATGCCTGCCCCTCAAAAAGAATTTAGTTTGAAGTCAATAGAATTTATTCTTACACATAATGTTTTCCGGTTCAACTCGAGGTTGTATTTGCAAAGGAGGGGGACTGCCATGGGCACAGATTTTGGCCTCTCCTTTGCAAATATATATATGGGCGACTTTGAAACCCAATTTATCTTGTATGACCATCCTTGGACCACACATATTAAATTCTTTAGACGCTATATTGACGACTTAATTTTTGTATGGGACGGAACTATTACAGCTCTCGAAAAATATTTAGAATTCCTTAACTGTAACGATTGGGGCCTAACCTTTACACATAGTATTAAAAAAGAATATATGGAATATTTAGATCTTGTCCTATTCTCTAAAGGAAATAAGATAGTTACTAAAACCCATTTTAAGACAGTAGACACTAATAGTTTATTGAATTTCAAAAGTGCACACCACAAGAAGTGGAAAACAAATGTCCCTTGTGGACAGTTCCGCCGATTGAGACGTAACTGTACCTTAGTCAAGGATTTTGATAAACAGAGTAAAATTATGAGAGAACGTTTGAGGGAAAAAGGGTATCCTTGTGAAATAGTTCAAGATGCACAAGAAAAAGTAAGAAACCTGTCCCAATTAGAATGTGTGGCCCCGAAAAATATAGAAAAGATAGAAAACCCAGCAAACGCAACTAAAGCAATCACTAACGATTTTAGCTGTTGTTTTATTAACACATATAACACGGCACACAAATCCATCCAAAATGTACTTGCCAAACATTGGAATATACTTCGTAATGACCCTTTTCTTAAAGATGTTTTACCACTCAAACCTAGGATTATCTACAGGAGAGCCAAAACTATTAAAAGTATTGTGGCACCTAGCAACTTAAAAAATCCCCTAAAAAATAGATCTGAGGTTGTTGGTAAATTTCCAGTAGGCTCCCTCAGATGTGGATCTTGTGGATCTACTAAATGTAAGTGCTGCCTAAACATTCATCATAATAAGAAAACCTTCTCTAACTTGAGCACAGGCAAGGTTTTTAAAATTAATAAATTTTTAAACTGTGGTTCATCTTTTGTTGTTTATTTATTGGAGTGTAGTTGCTCTCTACAATGTGTAGGACGAACCACGCAGAATCTAAGGGTAAGAGTCAATCAACATCGCTCAAATGTACAACGAGGTTATTACTAGTGTTGAGCAGCATAGGCCATATTCGAATTTGCGATATTTCCTGAATATATGGACGAATATTCGTCATATATTCGGTAAATTCGCACATTCGTAATATTCGCGTTATATTTTCGCATATGCGAAAATTAGCATGTGCGAAAATTAGCATAAACGAAAATTTGCATGTGCAGAAATTAGCATATGCGAAAATTTGCATACGCGAACATTCGCATATGCGAACATTTGCATATGCAAATTTTCCCATATGCGAAAATTCGTAAGCCAGTCTCACACAGTAGTATTAGAGCCTTCTTTACACCACACAAGCTGGAAGCAGAGAGGGATGATCACTGTGATGTGTACTGTGAAAAAAAAATACAATTTTCGTAATTACGAATATATAGTGCTATATTCGCAAATATTAGCGAATATGCGATATTTGAGAATAAAATTCGCATTGCGAATATTCGCGAGCAACACTAGTTATTACCTCCATAGTGTCTCACGACATGCTACACTTTGTCATAACAGTAGTTTTAAGGATTTTAGAGTCACCCCCTTGGAAATGATTTCCACTGAGGTCACTAATAGATATGAACAACTGAGGAAACGTGAAAATTATTGGATTTTTAAGTTAAATTCACTTATGCCATTGGGATTAAATGAGTTAATAGAATCCAATTTCTAATTTTTATTGCTATTTATTGTAGTTTTATGATAATTATGGGGGTATAATTATGTGTGCACGTGTGCACACACATGTATAGACTTATGTGCATGTATGCTGGTGTGTGTGCATGTGTGTATATATGTGTGTGTGTGTGTATGTGTGTAGGTGTGTGTGTATGTGTGTAGGTGTGTGCATATGTGTATGTGTGTGTATATGTCTGGATTTGTTTGTGTACTTACATGTGGATATGTATATCTATAATTAGTACATGTCATATATTATATATGACTCCTTTTATTATATCATATATTACACTATACATTTATCTATCCTTTAGTCGAACGTTTCCTCAGGTTTTATTTTATTTTATTGTATGTGTGTTTTTTATATGGAATGATTATTTTATATGGATTAATGATTATGAATTTCTGTTTATAGCGCCGCTTCCATTCTGTGCGGTTGCTATGATGCCGTCTGATGGCATCCGCTTTATGCGGTTGCTAAGATGCCGTCAGATGGTTACCAGAGACATCACCTTTTCATCATTTCCGCTTTGTGCGGTTGCTTAGACGCCGTCGGGAGCTACAGGCGACGTCACATCCGCCCATGGCTGTCAGTCATATAGACGCTCTCGGCCACGAGTGGTGCCGCTTCTGGGATCCAGTGACGTTGCCGAGAGCGAGACTGACATAAATTCCGGTGAGAGGAAATTAATTATAAGTTGCTTTTAATCATATTCCTAATCTAATCATGCAAGTATTATGAGATATTGAGTTTATCGTGTTGTATGAATACTATAAGATGTTATTGAGACATTTATGAGGTATAAGGTTGATGAGCAGAGTTACAACTTCCGTCACTCCTCCCCCTCCGCAGCACACTTCCGGTGAGCGGTGGAGACACGTGAATGCCGTAATGAAGGTGTATACCAATTATTTAATTATATTATTGCTTTTTATGTATGTGTGTGTGTATATACTGTGGTCATAATATTGTTTGTCATAGTCCTTGAACCTGATGAAGGAGTCATTTGGATTCCAAAAGCGCTTGTTATGGACGAATAAATTCAACTCTTTAGTACATTTGGCTGACTGGTGCATTTTTAGCACTTAAGGGATTCTTGCGCAATTGGAGTATGTTTTTGTACTGAACTTTTGCCTACTTTACATTGCAGCATTGTGTAATTTCTTCAGTGTTGTCACATGAAAAGATAGAATAAAATATTATTTACAAAAATGTGAGGAGTGGACTCACTTACAGTATGGGAGATACTGTATAAGGATTCTATCATGACAAGAGTCTTTTCCACAAGATCGATGAATACTAAATGTGGTGCCAATGTTAAAAAAGGGGTCAATAAGTGATCCTGATTCCTGAATTTTTGATTCCATGCCACATTTAAAATTGGCACATAAAAAAGGGTGGGGTTAGAGGAAAAATGTGAAAATGAGTTAACAATTGTCTTAATGATAAGAAATAAAGGGTTGTTATGCAATCTATGAAAAAGCAGTGTGACGCCTACAAACTAAATAAAAAAAATACCAGGTACAGCAAACAGATAAAGTGTCTGATTTCTTTGCAATTAAAAATACATAGACAATCTTTTGTACTCAACTGTTATAAAGCATAAACAGGAACAAGGAAAGTTTAATTTGATTACAGTTCCAAAGATAGACAATAAATTCACACGGATACCCAAAACTTGTTTCACAAGACTCCAAAAACTTTCTACTCTCAAAATAGGAAAAGCGGAACAAACCTTGTACAATAAAGCTTTTATCATACTCATACCGCATTTATACAAGGTATATAAAAAGATTTAAACAGCATTCACCTAAAATTGGCTTCTTCTGAGGAATCCAGACCATTTTTTTGCAAACAAAGAGAGTAAAAAAGTGAAAGACCGGAGTGCGATCCTAGTGCATTATTCTGTGAAATTCAAACATAGAAGTAGTAGAAGGCAGTTTTGCTCACCAAAGTTGGCTATGTTAAGAGCACAACGTCTATAGTACCACCAGATCTCCTCTGGATCTCAGCAATCAGCAGTGGTGCACAGGACAAAAGACTTTAAGTTCTGGCGTGGTTCTCCACAGTTTAATTGGTTTATTATTAAAACATTTCCTTATATTGTACGTCTTTAGAAAGAGTTCTGTCCAAACTCAAAACATGTTGATGATTGCTACTACTGACTTGTAACTATATGGGAATGTTCAAATAATAAACCACTTTAACTGAGAGGAAGTGCCAGAACTGGAAGTCTTTTGTCCTATGCACCATTTTTTGCAAACATGCTTTCATGCCTAGGGGGCCCAGGAAGTTCAGTTTACCTGATGAAGATGATCCACCCTGTTCCTCAAAGGAGAATCAAGGCTTTCCTCTTGTCGCTCACCACCCACAAAGTTCTGGCCAACTGTCCCTCATGTTGTGTCCCTTGCTGTATGCCCACATTGTGCTGTGTAATCTCCCTCTCTTCCTTTCATATAGCTTCTCAACAGCAGCTCAGTGCTTAGTATAACCCCATCCATGGTGTGCTGCTTCTGTTTCTTTCATGTCTGCTCACATAGCACCTTGCAAACCCACAGCATCGGTAACCTCTTCTCTCTCCACATCACATTTATCATAGCGTTCTTTGTAAATCTCCCCCTAGCACAATGCACCCTGTTCTGTGCTGGGGGGGGGGGGGTTGGAATGTACAAAGGACTCAGTAACAGCAGTAATAGAACTATATTTACCCTGCTAGAAGTTTAATGTAACAAAATCACACCATATTTTTATTAAAAGTTTTAAATTAACAGGTACACTTCATATTACCCATGTTAGTATCCACTCCATCTTCTTTTTTTTCTTTTCTGATTTCATTCTGTTTTGGCAGAATAACAAACAGAAGAAAAAACATCAGTCACCGGATGGTGACACCAAAAATTATTGCTTCCAAGCTTCTCTCAAATATAACTCCAAGAGCACAAAATATTATAAATGCCAAGCATTAATTTAAAAAAAATGTTTCGAGTCAGGATCTGACTTTTCTTCAGATTTATTTTTCACCCTTTTTTAGGAGTTCCCTTGACATGGGAGAGATCTTTGGGTCTTGTGCAAGTGACCCTTCAAGGCATCTGAGACCTATACGGTGTTGGATATTTGGGTACAGGGCTGTGACACAGGTGACTTTGAGCCAAATTAATTTTCATGTGACATTACTGAGATATTTGATCATTTGAGCTGAATCCGAAAGCTAGAAAGCTTCAAAACATAGGGGGAGATTTATCAAAACCTGTGCAGAGGAAGAGTGGTGCAGTTGCCCAAAGCAACCAATCAGATAGCTTCTTTAATTTTTCAGAGGCCCTTGTATGAATGAAAGAAGCGATCTGATTGGTTGTTATGGGCAACTGCACCACTCTTCCTCTACACAGGTTTTGATACATCTCCCCCATAATCTTGTAGGTATAGGTCTATGAAATGTGCCAAGTTTCTGGTGGCCAAGCTAGTACAAGAAATGATTGGTTATCCAGGCGGTTTGGTGAGAGATTTATGTATTTTCAGAAAGAAGTAGAAGTTGGGACTTTGGCATTTTTGGACATTAGAAATCTCTTTTCATCTTTAGTGTGTACAGTAGCTGGTTTGTTACAACAGCTTTTCAGTCTAACAAGTTTAGATATTTTTCTTACCTGAGAAAAAAGGGGTCTTGAGTCAATAGTATCTTTCTTAGTACATAAATTGGTTTGTAGGGCTGGGCGGTATGACCAAACATGTGTATCACAGTATTTTTTTTAACTTATGGTGGTTCCACGATATATAATGGTATTTTCACCCCGCCCCGATCATGTGACCCATGCACGGTGTTCGGCTCCCCCCCCCCCCCCAATCATGTGACTTACCAGCACTGTTCTGCTCCCCCCCAATTAATGATCAGCCCAGCGGGGTACTACTCACAGACCAAAACGAAGGTATCCAAAAACGAAGGTAAAGAAAGACACGGATCACTCACCACAAATCCAATGCCTGTCATTCCATCTGTCCATGTTATAGCCACTGTCAAGTGCACAGCATTGGATTTGTGGTGAGTGATCTGCGTCTTTCTTTACCTTCATTTTTGGATTATATAGTACAATATTAGTGTAACTAAAACCTTAAAGAGGTACTCCGGTGAAAAACTTTTTTTTTAATCAACTGGTGCCAGAAAGTTAAACAGATTTGTAAATTATTTCGATTAAAAAATCTTAATCCTTCCTGTACTTATTAGCTGCTGAATACTACAGCGGAAATTCTTTTCTTTTTGAAACACAGAGCTGTCTGCTGACATCACGAGCACAGTGCTCTCTGCTGACATCTCTGTCCATTTTATGAACTGTCCAGAACAGCATATGTTTGCTATGGGGATTTCCTTTTACCCTGGACAGTTCCTAAAAATGGACAGAGATGTCAGCAGAGAGCACTGTGCTCATGATGTCAGCAGAGAGCTCTGTGTTTCAAACGGAAAATAATTTCCACTGTAGTATTCAGCAGCTAATAAGTACAGGAAGGATTAAGATTGTTTAATAGAAGTAATTTACAAATCTGTTTAACTTTCTGGCACCAGTTGATTTAAAAAAAATAAAAATAAAGTTTTTCACCGGAGTACCCCTTTAAGGTGATGGATGTCTGTGCCAGAAATCCCAGGCATGTCCTCAAATTTCTGGCACGGATGTGTAGCTTGTATGCTGCAGATTCAGCTATAGTTTTGAATGCAGGTTGACCTCATTCAATGGGGCTAACTTGGCTATCTCGGCTGAAAACCACAAGATTTTTGTGTGTCACAGAAGGAATATGTTAATTCTTTCTTTTTTTCTTTTATGCAAATGCTCCAAAAATATTGTAAGGTGGAATTCGCAGTATAAAAAACAAACCCTCTGTGTGAAAAAGGCTATAGCATCTTCTGATGTCATAATGTATGATGAGTTATTGACCTCCAGCCCTGGTACAGTGACCTCCCGACCTACGATGGCCCCAACATACGATCATTTCAACATACGATGGTCTCTCAGAGGCCATCGCATGTTGAAGGCAGCATCAACATACGATGCTTTTGTATGTCGGGGCCATCGCATAAACGGCTATCCGGCAGTGCAGACTGCTTCAGCTGCCACCGTATAGCCGTTTACGGTGCCCCATGTGGTCTGCTGACGATCACTTACCTGTCCTCGGGGCTCCGACACTTCCTCTTTGGGCTACCCTGCATCATCGGCGCTCTACATTGTCATCATCACGTCGCTGCGCACGCCGTCCCGTCATCCAATAGGAGCACCATGCGTAGCGACGTGATGGTGGCGACGTGAGAGCGAGGATAACGGGGAAGCAGTGGCCTTGCTGGAGCATCGGGGACACCTCGGGGACGTGGCGACAGCGATGGAAGGCGACATCCAGGGCAGCGGTGACGAGTGGTGACGGTGCGGAGCGGCGGGGAAACGTGAGTATAACCTCCAATACTAGTGGTCTTCAACCTGAGGACCTCAAGATGTTGCAAAACTACAACTCCCAGCATGCCCGGACAGCCAACATGCTGGGTGTTGTAGTTTTGCAACATCTGGAGGTCCGCAGGTTGTAGACCACTGTCCTATACTTTACATTGCACGGATCCCTCAACATACGATGGTTTCAACAAACGATGGTCCATTTTGAATGGATTACCATTGTATGTTGAGGGACCACTGTATATATATAGTCTTAGGAGATGAAAATATATCCCATGTACATATCTAAATAAGATAACTATCATGTGAACAAAATTAAACAGAAAAGACCTACATATAATACAAAATAGCAAAATGCCCTTTAAATATGTATTGAATAAAAAAAAAATTCCATCTACTTCTGCAGAAAAAAAAAATCATTTTCAAAGCTCTGTATCTGGACAAACAACCTCTGGTAGGTATTTGTCAGGATTTGAAGTCAAACAGGAGAAAGAGTTTTCCCACTTTTCCCTATTTTTCCTAATCTTGTCTTATCCTTAGATTGCTAAAAGTATAAAAAGCGGAGGCAGTCCTGCTAGGCTAGGTAAGAGTAAAAGATATATGGTCAAAAATTAGAAAGAAGAGAAAGAGAAAACGTGTCTAAAATAGCATAAAATAATGACATTTATTTAGAAAATGATGAGAGGTCTGCGGCAGGGTCCTTGTCGCAGACTGGTCACTAGATAAAATGGTTACAATGGTATAAAATACTAAAAATATAAAATATAAACAGTGGTATTGCACTTTAACAATTGGACAATGAGACAATGAAAGTGGGGCAATGGGACAGTGCAAACAGTATCTGTTTAGTTATACTGTAAAGTCATATTATAGGAGCCGGGATTAATCCAGATGAAAGTACATAGCAAAAAAGTTAAAAATCCAATAGGGTAATTTTCAGTAGCTCTGGAGCCTCCCAGATTGGGGCCCACTATAAACGCTTTTAGGTACAGAAATACAGGCGATGCCCCCTCTACCCCGACGGCACGGGGACTGAAGGCAATGCGGTAACGATTGTCTCTGATGATGTGCAGGGTTGTCTTAACCACAGATGCGTTTCAGGGAGCTGCGTCCCCTTTTTCAATGGTGGAGGTTCAGGAAGACTGTCACAGTCTTTCTGAACCTCCACCATTAAAAAAGGGGACGCAGCTCCTCGAAACGTGTCTGGTGTTAAGACAACCCTGCACATTATGTGAGACAATCGTTACCACATTGCCGGTCCTCACCTACCCTCTCACATGCTTCCCGTGCCGATACCTCCAGCGCTGCCACACGCTGCTTCCCAGCCATCATCTCCGACCCCAGCACCGGATCCTATCACCCCTCCTACATTTCTCCCGTGCTGCCGGGACAGAGGGACGTGCATCCGGATTGCAAGCACAGCCGCACACATCTGACCGTGCACACTGTAGCCGGTAAGAGGCACAAAGTGCCTAATTTGTATACCGATTGCCCTCTTGCATTCAGTCCCCGTGCCGTCGGGGTAGAGGGGCATTGCCTGTATCTCTGCACCTAAAAACGTTTATAGTGGGCCCCAATGTGGGAAGCTCCAGAGCTACTGAAAATTACCCTATTGGATTATTAACTTTTTACCATGCACTTTCATCTAGATTAATCCCGGCTCCTATAATATGACTTTACAGTATAACTAAACAGATACTGTTTGCACTGTCCCATTGCCCCACTTTCATTGTCTCATTGTCCAATTGTTGAAGTGCAATATCACTGTTTATATTTTATATTTTTAGTATTTTATACCATTGTAAACATTTTATCTAGTGACCAGTCTGCGACAAGGGCCCTGCCGCAGACCTCACATCATTTTCTAAATAAATGTAATTATTTTATGCTATTTTAGACACGTTTTCTCTTTCTCTTTCTCTCCTTTCTAATTTTTGACCATATATATTTTACTCTTACCTAGCCTAGCAGGACTGCCTCCTTTTTATACTATTAGTACTCTTTTTTTGGCACATGGGTATGTGCAACGCAGTATCCTCGGTATAGGTTTTCCTTCTTTTTTACGTTGAGCTCCCACATTTTTTGTATATTTTATCCTTAGATTGGTTTGGCCTCTATAATTCTGTTCTGGAATCACCTGTAGGCTACTGGATTATATCATTCTGTGTGAAAATAATAGGCCATCCAGTGGAATCTGTAATTTTTTTCCTGAATACTTGTTACCCAAAACCTTTCCAGGGACTTTATCACTATACAATTGTGATTCTCTGACAGGGTAGTCCAGGCAGTGTAACCATCCTTACCCCAGGTCCTTCAAAATGGCTTTGTGGTGTCATGCTGGTCCTCCTCCAGCCACTTGAGAATCAAGCTTAAATATACTGTATAATCACCAAAGGCCACCTTGTCAGGCTGTGAAAGAAAAACGTTAAGTTAACTTATTTAGGTTTATTTGTTGTCTTCAACTACTGTATTGCTTACACAACTAGATGTTGAAATAGTAGTGCCAATCCACCAATCACTAACAAAGGATATACTTTAATATCAACTAAAAAGACAGCTACAGAGTGGTGTTGAGCACGAATATTCGAAATGCTAATTTTTACAGCAAATATCGGCACTTCGTGACAGGGCCGGACTGGCTTATCGGGATAGCGGGAATATTCCCGGTAGGCCGCTGCCCTGTGGGCCGGCAGTGGCTGGAGCGCAGGCTGCCTGAGTCCCGACAAGTCCCTGTGTCAGTCTGTCAGCAGTTTCAGGACCTGTTTGCTCAGCAGCTGCAGCATCACACACAGGTCTGATAGACAGCTGATACAGTCAGCGGAGGTCCGGAGGTCTAAGGCTACAGAGTCTGTAATGGGAGCTGTACAGACACTACACTCACCTCTACTCTCTGCCTCCTCACTGCTCCTGGCCCCTCCTCCTGTAGGCACAGTGACTGTAGCTACTCGGGGGAAGATCTACTATACTGGTGAGAGAAAAGGGAAACTAATGTTATTACTATGTAAGGGAAAGGGTGGGAGTCCTGTTCTGTGGTGTGTGTGTGGGGGTCTGGTAAGAGGGGGACCTTTGATGTGGGGGGGGGGGGCGCTGCAGAAGGGGATCTGTGATGTGGGGGGGGGCTGCAAATGGGGGTGGGGGACCTGTGATGATAGGGGCTGTAAAGGGGGGGAACTGTGATGTTGGGGGGCTGCAAAGGGGGGACCTGTGATGTGGGGGGCTACAAAGGGGGGACCTGTGATGTGGGGGGCTGTAAAGGGGGGACCTGTGATGAAAGGGGCTGTAAAGGGGAGACCTGTTATGTGGGGGGCTGCAAAGGGGGGGACCTGTGATGTGGGGAGCTGCAAAGGGGGGACCTGTGATGATAGGGGCTGTAAAGGGGGGGACCTGTGATGTGAGGGGCTAAAAAGGGGGGGACCTGTGATAGGGACTGTAAAGGGGGCACCTGTGATGATAGGGGCGGTAAAGGGGGGACCTGTGATGTGAGGGGCCGCAAAGGGGGGGGGGGCTGTGATAGGGGCTGCAAAGGGACAAACTGTGATATTGGAGGGCTGCAAAGGGACTGTGATAGGGGCTGTAAAGGGGGGGGGACCTGTGATGATAGGGGCTGTAAAGGGGAGGACCTATGATGTGGGGGGCTGCAAAGGGGGGACCTGTGATGTGAGGGGCTGTAAAGGGGGGGGGGACCTGTGATGATAGGGGCTGTAAAGGGGGGAACTGTGATGTTGGAGGGCTGCAAAGGGGGACCTGTGATGTGGGGGGCTGCAAAGGGGGGACCTGTGGTGTGGGGGGCTGCAAAGGGGGGACCTGTGGTGTGGGGGGCTGCAAAGGGGGACCTGCAATGTGAGGGGCTGCAAAAGGGGAACCTGTGATGTGAAGGGTTGTGGGGGGGGGGACTGTGATGTTGGGGGTCTGTAAAGGGGGGACCTGTGCTGTGGGGGGCTGCAAAGGGGGGAACTGTGATGTGAAGGGCTGCAATGGGGGGACCTGTGATGTGGGGGGCTGCAGGGGGGGGGCTGTAATGTTGGTGGGTGCTGGTGGAGAGGGGAGACCAGTTATGTGGGACCTGTGATATGGGGAGCTGGAAAGGGGATACCTGTGATGTTGGGGGCTGAAGAGGGGATGCCTTTGATGTAGGGGGCTGGAGACGGGGGGGACCTGTGATGTTGGGGGCTGGAGACGGAGGGACCTGTGATGAGGGGGGGACCTGTAATGTGGGGTAGGGGGTAGGTTATGGGAAGAGGAGACCTTACTACTTTGTAAGGGAGGGGCACTTTGGTTCGCTCTTTTTTTTTTTTTTTTTGCAATTTAAGTTGTTTATTCATTATTTTTAAATAACTATATTTTTTATATTTAACTACAGTTAAGGGGAACCTGTTATCAGTTTTATGTTGCCCAAACAGCAGGCAGCATAAAACTGGTGCAGGCATCACGATCCCAGGACACTGTGAATTACACTAAGACACTCGGTCATTCAAAGTAATCTTAGTTTCTAAATGCCACCGGACCCAGTAATTAGTCCTTAGGGTAGGTGACGCATCTTTCCCTGTATCAGTGGTCTCCAAACTGGGGATCTCACGCTGTTGCTAAACTAAAACTCCCAGTAAAACGTCAACTCCCAGCATGCACAGAGCGTTGTTGGAACAGCTAACAGTCCACAGTTTGGAGACCTGGGGGAGATTTATCAAAGCTTGTGCAAAGGAAATGATTCCCAGTTGATTGGTGAGAGCTTCCAATAATTTTCTACTGTGAGACTGTTATGCTCACTACTATAAACTATTGGGATTGAGTACCTCATCTGTATGCAGGAAGCTGCAAAGTCGGGAAAAGATGTAGTGTTGGACTTTGTAGTGCTGAGCACTGTATCTTCCAGTGTCTCCCTATACACTGCTAGAGACGAGAGACGTGTCAATCAAGCCGGCTGGGCAGGGAGCAGCCGCCAGGACCTGCCCCTGTGACTATTTACCTGTATTCTTGTAGCATTTTCAAACCATGTCTCTGTGTAATTTGTGTCCCGGAATCGCAATGCCTGCAGCAGTGTTATGCTGCCCACGGTATTTTAACCCTATGTGATATCTACTACGGGAGGGGGAACAGTAAAAAAACAAAAACCCTTTCTAAAATTCCTTGCTTTCACACTGCCACTGAAATGACAGAATTCTGTTTATGGTATCTGGCACATTCGGTTAGGTGACGTCACATGGCCAGCCATCCAATCAGCGCTTGAGGCTGGACATTGCTTCGGCCCGTAATTGAATGAACAGCTGTGTGAGATCACATAACCTGACCTAGTAGTGCTGGACACTGGGAACTGAGTTCCGTGATTCTGGCGGTAGCTCAAGTGCAAAAAAGAGAGGGTTGCTTTTATTTATTTTTATTTTTTTTACTGTTTTTCCCAAGTGGATTTTACATAGAGTTAAAGGGGTACTCCGGCGCTTAGACATGACTGATCACGGAGGTCCCGTCGCTGGGGATCCCCGTGATCTTGCACACCGCACCCCGTTAAAATCAGTCCCCGGAGCGTGTTCGCTACGGGTCTGATTACTGTCGATCACGGGGCCGGAGTGTTGTGACGTCAAGGCTCCACCCCATGTGACGTCATTCTCCGCCCCCTCAATGCAAGCCTATGGGAGGGGGCGTGACAGCTGTCACGCCCCCTCCCATAGGCTTGCATTGAGGGGCGGAGCGTGACGTCACACGGGGGCGGAGGCATGACGTCGCCGGCTCCGTGGTCGCCGGTAATCAGACCCGGAGCGAACATGCTCCGGGGACTGATTTTAACTGGGGTGCTGCGTGCAAGATCACGGGGGTCCACAGCGGCGGGACCCCCGCGATCAGGCATCTTATCCCCTATCCTTTGGATAGGCGATAAGATGTCTAAGCGCCGGAGTACCCCTTTAATACCACATTACTATCTTGTATCTTTGACTTCAGGGTGCAGCCACAGCATAGTTCTCTTATAGAGGCATGGCAAATCAAGTGCCAGGCTTCCCTGTCCCTTCCCTGCAGCCAGTGACTGCTACAGTGACGCAATGCTGTGGGGCGGGTATGACAATTTTTCCAGGGCTGGTTTTTAGCCCCAGTCCGGCCCTGCTTCGTGATTACGTGAATACTTAGAAAAAAGCGCTATATATATATATATATGTATATATATATATATATATATATATATATATATATATTCGTAATAACGAATATTTGTTTTTTTTTCTTCACAGTACACATCACAACAATGATGTGTACCGTGTAAAAAAAAATTATAGTTAGTGTTAGATGGGGTAGGTTAGTTTAGCAGATAGGTTCTAGTGTAGGGTATAGTGTTAATTGAAAGATATAATTGCGCATGTGCACTATATGAATTTCATTACGATTTTCGCATTAAAAAAAGAGAACGAACATAGCAAATATGCGAATTTCGCGAACATAGGACAAACATTTGTCCATATATTCACAAAATATCGCAAATTCAAATATGGCCCCTGCCGCTCATCACTACCACACAGTATGTCTGTATATTGGTACCAGTATCTAGTACCAGACGCGCTTCTGCCATGAGGAATCCCGGACACTTACCCGGCATCTCCAGGCAAACACGCACGCATACAGTTGACATCTGCCAGTGTAAGCCTGCACGCAGCATCAAACCTACACTGAAAGCAAATTGTGACCTTTGATAGATGTGCCCCCCCCCTACTCATTTATCTATTGACATAAAGTTTAAATCCCCGATCATACTCTGCATATGAAAGGATCTGTGACTTATTTCAGGTTTATTTGGGTCCCATAAGGAACAAAGGGATTGACAGGCCTGATAAGTCTAGTATAACATTTAATTAATATCTCTTATTGATGCTGAAACTGTAATGCAAAAAAAAATAAAAAATTTACCTTTGGCTTTTTTCTTTTGTTGATTTGTGTAGTTTAGGTGTTGGACCTAACCCCAAGCTTCATATAGGTGTGTACCTACAGCACTGACCTACGGCAGACACTATATCTATGCATACTATTTTGTTGTTGCAATAAACTTAAAACATTTACAGAGGTTCTACGTGACAAGGGCATAAAACAGGGAGTCGTAAAAAAGATTCCATAAAATTGTAAGCTAGGCTTGTTATACTTTTTATATCTGATGTTGCTTGTCTCTGCAATGGAAACAATTTACACAGAGGAATGGATCGGAGACAGTACAGCTTTTAAATGCACATATATTATATTATATGGCTGGTTGCTCTACAGAGACATAGAGGGCAATGTGTAAAAGCAAGATAGGGTCCCCTCTATAAGCTGTTTCACGTTATGCTACTCCCAAAAAAAGAACAGTCTGGTGCTTGTTGGTTGTCCCACTTCTCATTTATAACAAAAGCGACATGTGGCCCCTGATCTGCTTTTCTTTTTCCCTTATGCACTAATGTATAGGGCACTAAGGACCTGTGGGCTCTCATTATCCATTACAAAGGATGACCCCCCTATAATTTGGGTCCCCTTTTTTATGGGCTTCATATTAACCATCTCTATGGTATTTATGCTGTTGTACAGTCCTATTCTGTAACATGGTTATATTGTTATCATTAACATACATTTTTAAGGTGTCATTCATTTCGGAGTGCTGTACATAAGACAAAAAACAAGTGTAATTAATGTCAACTAAATGATGACAAACTGATACAAAGGTAGAGAGAAACCTGCTGAGAGGGCTTACAATCTATAAGGGAAGGAGCCAGTGGGTAAGGGAAGATTTTGTTCACTGGGTATTGTAATGGCAGCCTGGCTGCTGTAGATTGTAGGCTTTTCTAAAGAGGTAAGATTTCAAGTTGGTTTTGAAGGCTGGTGAGAAGCTGATGTATTTGGGTAGCACATTCTAAAGCATAGGGGATGTAGAGGAGAAATCATGGAGAAAATTGTGGAAAGTGTAAGCCAAAGGAGAGCAAAGAATAAATTCTTGTGAGGATTGAAGATTGCATGTAGGGAGGTATCAGGCTATAAGGCTGGAAACATATGTGGAAACAGGTTATGGATAGACTACTGTACATTACTGTTAGTATTTTAAACTGAATTAGCCGAGCATTGGGTTGTCGGTGAAAGGACTGGCCAACTGGAGAGGAAAAGGATGAATGAGGGAAGATGTCTATTCACTGGGCAGAAGAGTTGGTGGGAATTTGAAGGGTGGGGCAGGGGCACTGAGAAAGATGTTGCAGTAGCCTAGGTGAGGGCACGCACTTGCATTTATGTTGATTGAGAAGTGTTTTTGAGGTAGAGACTGCAGGGCAGAAAAAATGGTTACCCTGAGGCAGTGGACTTGTGGGACTATATGGCATTAACTGTGATAGATGGCTCTGGTGGGTAGATTAAGTGAGATGGGAAAGAGATGATGAATTTAGTTTTCTATATGTTTTGTTCCCCAGAAAAGTCATCTGAAATGAAAGTTACTAGTGTTTCTGTGTGTGGTGCAAGATGGTGGCTCGGGGTGGTTATATGTTTCACTTTGTGACGCCAGGGCTCTGTTAACCTACACGGTTGGTCCGAGGATAGGACAGCTTCTCCTACGCCAGGAGTGGGATAAGAAATACACTGATGCCAGGTTAAGGATAATTATCTTTACCGAGGCAGGAGTAGATGTTACAATCCTCACAGCGCAGATTGGAGAAGAGGGGATGCAGTGTAACCCTTGGGAGCTTGTAGACTTGCTGTGACTTGTAGTATTGTGCTTGGGACTTTAGACTTAATGCTGAGGCCTCCCATGCTGACTAGGGTTCTGATAGTGTCCAATTAATGCTACACCGCCAAGGTATGAACTGTCTCTGTGTGGCCTGTCAACTCACTGGGTATTATGCTCACAATTAGGAATCTCTGAATCCTCCTGGGCAGGGAACACTAGGAGAATGGGGCAGTCGCTTGCTGGAAGATTTACTTTAGGCTTCCCTTAGATCACCTCACACTCCTGCTGTCTCTTCACCACACTGCACTGAACTCATGTAAACTGAAACTAAAAACTGACTGAACTAAACTGAATAATTCCTCCCTCTCTACACTATATATGGCCTAGCTAGGGGGCATCCCATTGGGCAATCAGAGTCACATGAGCACTTTGCATCATACCTCATAACAGATATCCTGTAAATTCCGTAAAAGTACAGTGCAACACAATATAAGTTGACAGGCAAAGATCATAACAAATATTAAAACATCACCATAGCAACAGTGCCTATCGCAGGCCCTTGAAGCAATGTTGAAATGACAGGATGCACTCCGGTACTGGGACACCACATATGGTCACTGTTATTTGAACTATAAATTGTACAAGCAAATATATAAAACTTTGTAATAAATCTTAGCAGAGGAAAATGCCTAAGCTTAAACTGCTCTGTACTCTACACTTCCACTATGCTGATTTTAGGATATATATATATATATATATATATATATATATATATATATATGCAAGATCTCATCTTCTGTGTGCGTGGGAGACATCACAGCAACTAGTCCCCACCTACTAACTCGGCGACCACTGAAAATTAGAGATGTAGCCTGTAACTAAGACCAGAGAAAAATGTTATAAAATTGCCAGAAATAGGGCCACTCCTCATGTATATACACAGCTTATCCTGAAGTTACTTGAAAGGACAAGTATGTTTTAAAGAGTATATTGAGTAAATGGAGGTGTAAAAAAAAGAAAGAACACGTATAGCCATAGGCATAATGATCAAGGTTGCAGAGAGCGCAATTACGATCAGGCCTGCAGAGGAAGGGGGAAGTGATGTAACAGGTTAGGGGTATTTATTCATGTTGCCACATATGGGTGCATTGTGGGGGTCCCAACTATTATATGGGGGCAATATGGGTACCTAAATACAATATGGGGAAGTGTAGAGGGCCTAACAACTTATCGAGGATGTTTGTGTGTGTGTGGGGGGGGGGGCTAACTACTATATGGGGGCAGTGTGGTGTGTAACTACTATATTGGGGCAGTATAGAGACTAATGACTATATTGCTGCAGTTTGAGGGGGCCTAAATACTATATGGAGGCAGTGTGCGGGTCCTAACTACTAAATGGGGGCAGTGAAGAGGGCCTAACTACTATATGGGGGCAGTGTGATGGCAATTATTATATGGGGGCATTGTGGGACATAAATAATATGTGGGGCAGTGAGAGCGCAGGGAAGTTCTATCTGTGGTGTGGAGGCTTAACTACTATATGGGGGCACAGAGGTGGTCCAATACTACATGGAGGCACAGAGGGACCTTACTACTATTTGCTAATAGAAAGACCCAACTACTATATGGTGGCAGTGTAATACACAGCCTAAAATGTTTGTCTGGCAGATTCTGTGGAGACAAGTCGTGGCCGGGAAAAGTTTTTGTGATGGCCTGGACAAGAAAAGGAATATTGAATGAATATGCTAAGAGAAGACTTCAGCAATATATTACTACATAACTGTATGTGACCACTTATATGGTCTGCAGAGCCTGTGAAGTTCTGGTATTTTCCACTTTATGGGCAGTGTATGGGGAGTATTTTATTCAATAACAGTATAGTAGTATTATCCAGACACTACGTGATATAATGGCAGTGGTCATGGTGTGGCAGCATTGTGCTCCATGTATACTGGTATTATTGGTAATATTGGTCTTGTTGTACTGGATTTGGTAAGCAACAGTATAATGGTACTATGCATGGTGATCCATTCTTGCAAGTATTTGGTGAATTTTTATGGAAAGCCTTCTTTCTTCTCTTTTTTATGTGATCCTAGATCCAGCTTTTACAAAGTGTGATAAACAATCCACATGCACTGTTAAGATCCTGTAGGCTATATACAGTAGCCTTGACTGTATGCTCATACGTTTAGATTTTGATTGATACATTATATGTGTACATAAGAGATATTTGTTGTTCATGTATTTACCTCACATATGATTTCACATTTGAAACATCAAATATGTTGAAATGTTGCATAGCCTTTCACTACACAATAATTAGGCTTTATTCACAACAAACCACAATACCTCCTTAAGAAATGTTGGCACATGTTTCATAATACATGTGGTCACGCTCAGAAAATAAGGTTAGTTATCTGTTATAAGCCAAAGCATTTATACTGCATAAATTTAACATAAATGATGTTATTCTAAGAGTTAATTTTCCATTATAAAAGTACACCCACCATAGACATAGACTTGGGTCGTGAAAGAAAAACACAATGGCATGTATTTGACCTCCAGGACTGTTCACAATGCCAAAGAACACATCGTACTTAATAAATAACTACCCATTTCTAAGTCTAACAATAGTTATATTCAGCGTGCACCTCAGTCAGCTGTTCTCTCCAAGATCACAGGTGACTAATGGTGAGAAAGTCACCTCCTAGCAAAAGTTAGTGAAGTGTAGATGTGTGTATAAATACAAACCTGCTTTATCAATCTCAGAGCTGAAGATCACTATAAATAACACAATGCAGCACTGGCCAAGATGACTTCATGTGCTAGTAACAGAACATGGTCAATGAATGAAGAGTTTATCACTAGGACAGAGTATAGTGACAGCATACGATGCAGAAATCCCCACTGGTTTTCTATATGGGAAGGGTATTAGGATTTCTTTGTGGAGCTGTAACTTACACTGGTCCATGGTTATTGATGTCTTTTGGTGGACAGTGGAGCCATCCAGATGTCCATGTTCATTTGTCTGATGCGGTTAGTGCTTTTAACCAAGCTTCTCATTAAACCTAACTACTTATAACCCTCCACCTTCTTACATGCCCTCCCATTGCTATCACAGTGTAAACCCTAAGGGCCCAATGTCTTAGGAATGTGAAATTCAATGAAGCATGGAATGTCTTAAGAACCTGGTGGGATAGAAAAGGTTAATGAATGTTACTGTGGGAAGAATTCTAAGCAAAAAGCTGACTGGAAAGTGTATCTCTTTGGTGGTCTATGTTATTATAGAAAAGTGCCACCATGAAAGAAGACTTTGAGAGAATTGTCACCATGATTCACTAACCGTAAATCTAATGGCCATTACTCCATACTAAACCCTCTGTAGGTATTCTACATCTTGACAGTGGCAACCCCTCTCCAGATTCTCTCCTACTTATGTAGGATCAGATATCAAAGGTGACCATACACTTTAGAATGAAGTTGGCCAAACGCACCCTCTTTGGCAGGCTTGGCCAGCTGTGTATGGCAGCCTCGCAACTCTCCACTCACAGACAATTCTGGTAGAGTGAACGGGTGTGTCGATTTTTACCGACCAATCCTACTATTCTGAGAGGGATATACCCGACACCAGAGCTGTCTGGCTGTGGCTTACTACTCCCCTCCCCATAGAGGATGAGTGAATATTTATCTGTGTTCCTTGGCCCAATCTGTTTTCTGTTTAAGCCCATTGGAGGGTATTGGACAACATATAAGTTTGCAGCATCATGTATGTAACGACAAAATATCCTATCCCAATCTATGGTCCCCAAACTTTGCTCCTTAATGTCCTACAATTCAATGTCTTCATGTATTACTATTTTTCTAAACTTACAAAAGGAGATGAAAAGTAGATCTTACAATAAAACTAGTGTAAAAATAAAGAAAATGTAAGTTATACCATTACAAACTGGTACTTTCAGTACTTTCAAACCCACTTGACACAATGAAAGGAAAAACATGTTTTCTTTCTCATGACAAGAACTCTTTTTGCACTCTTGTGCATTTAGTTGTGTCATGACTGATGCCCATAGTCTGTAGAACAACATCACTTCATAGATATCTGAATTATAGAAGCCCAGGAAGTTGGGTCAGATTGACTTGACCCCATGTTCAAACCATATTTTCAGTGTTTGTCCAGAGATCCCTTTTACTGACGGAGTAATTTTTGCTGTTCCATTTCTTTTTATTTGATCAATAAAGTTAGATTTTTGGCTGCATCTTTTGCATGTTAACTCTTCTTTCTTTCAGATAAGGAAAGCAGTTTGTAGCACTCCCAACCATAATAAATTCAAAGGATTTTTTATTTAAGTTTTCAGATAATAACAACATATAGTCTCCAACACGGAGATAAAGTGTAAAACAACAAGGTCCGTCTGGTATACAGTGCACATATATAAAACATCACAGAATAAGGCACACAGGTTTAGGGGCACAGGTGAAAATCAGAAGAATCTAAAAGAGCATCAATCCAGAAAGTCCACAGATCAATGTGTGATTGAGACAGTCCCATTCGTTTAGCAATCAGTCTTTCAAGGGTGAGGTTATACCTCACCATCGATTTAATAGCCGTCAAGTCCGGAATTTCAGTAGACTTCCAGAGTTTGGCAATAGAAGTGCGGGCAACAGTGAGAATATGAAACATCATAGTAATCACATTGTACGGAAGCATTTCCAATTGCAATGACAACAAGGCAACCCCTGGACCCCATGGAAACGGGACATTAAACAAAGTATCTAGGAGCTCCTTAACTTTAGACCAGAGGGACTTGATGCACGGACACTCCCACCAAACATGCAACAGGGATCCCTCAGGAGCGCCACAGCGCCAGCAGGCGGAGGAGGTACCAGGGTATATTCTAGACAGTCTAACTGGCGTATAATACCACCTATATAACAGTTTGCGAGACGCTTCAAAGTGATTTGCACACCTAGAGAATCTTTTTGGTAACGAGAAAGCAAAATCCCATTGTTCGTCCGTGAAGGTGTAAGCCAAGTCCTCCTCCCATCTACTTTGGAAGGGGTATCTATCAGGCCTCCCAATATCAAGAATCTCAGTATAACCTACAGTTATGCCCCTTCGAAATGATTTATCATTGTAGAAATGGATCTCATATGGGGTTCTAGTGTCAGGGGTAGGCCATTTAAGGGAGGAGACAAAGTGTCGAATTCTAAGGTATTTATAGAAGTCAGTTTTGGGGATTCCATAGGTGGACCTCAGGGAAGCAAACGGGACCATACCATCAGCATCCATGACATCCGCTACGGTTCTAATTCCCCGCTCAATCCAGGACGCAAGGTCTAAATCCCCTAAGTGCGATTCAATCGCCCTCAGTGGAATATCTCTCTTACGGACAGGGATCAATGAGTGACATATGTGGAATTTACTCCACATTCTAACCGCCGCCGCTATAGTAGAGTAGGTAGAGGAAGGAGAGGAGGTAGGATTGAAACAGAGGGACCACAAAAAGTAGTGATGAGCGGCATAGGCCATATTCGAATTCACGATATTTTGCGAATATATGGACAAATATATATTCGCGAAATTCGCATATTCGTTATATTTGGTTCTTTTTCACATATGCGAAAATATATTCGCATAATCGCGAATATTGAGTCCTCCCTTATTTAATGGTATAGGAAACTGTGACTATTGCATTAACTCTGTGATTTTTCGCCCATTGAAACCAATAGGGCCATTGTGGTCTATGGGGATCTCATGGCATTTAAAACAGTAAGCTAAGCAGGGCCATCTTGGCAGCACAGCGGATTGGAGACCACCATGGGTTCGAGTCCCGAGGTGGGACAGAGTTTTACAGTGTTGTGGTTTAACTTTACTTTCCTGGAAACGCTGCTGAGTTGACAATAGCAACAAACCCGTGGTGGTCTCCCATCCACTGTGCTGCCGAGATGGTCCTGCTTAGCTTACTGTTTTAAAGGAGTACTCCGGTGCGCACTTTTATCCCGTCCGGTCTGCAAAATAAAAGAAAGCACACTTTCTCCTACCTGCCAACGAGCCCCCGGAGCTCCGGTACACTCCGATACAGGTGTTCGGTCCCCGGGCTGTATTCTTCTTACTTCCTGTTAGCCCGAAACTTCAGCCTATCACCGGCCGAGGCGGGACATCGCTGCAGCCGGTGATAGGCTGAAGCTCCGTGTGACGTGCCGGGCTAACAGGAAGTAAGAAGAATACAGCCCGGGGACTGAACACCTGTAACGGAGTGTACCGGAGCTCCGGGGGCTCGGTGGCAGGTAAGAGAAAGTGTGTTTTCTTTAATTTTGAAGCCGGGACGGCATAAAAGGAATAAAGTGTGCGCCGGAGTACTCCTTTAAAACAGTAAGCAGGACCGTACGACCGCTTGGTTGAGACCAAAGAGAAGAAGCCCGAGGGTCCCTCCTTCATCTGGGGTGCCGTGGAGTCAACATGCGGCCACATGGCCATGTTGAAGTCACCTAAGGCTATAACGTGTCCCTGCGCCACACCCTCCATTCTAGACAGCACGGGCTTGAGAAAGGCACATTGTCTACGGTTCGGGGCATAAACTGCAACCAGAGTGTATTGCACATGATTTAATTGGTACACCAGGATGATGTAGCGCCCCCCCCCCCCTCGTCTATTTCGGTATGCTGCACAGAGAGAGCTAAGGAGTCCCTGATCGCTATACATACCCCACCCTTTTTGTGTGAAGCGGGAGATTGGAACATGTGTGGGAATCGCTTATGTGTAAGATGCCCGGCGTTTTCTACATTTAGGTGGGACTCTTGAACACACACTATGTCGGCTTGTAACCTCCTCGCCTCTCTCCAAAGCTGAGAACGCTTGTACGGGGAGTTCAATCCCCTAGCATTAATAGAGAGCAGTTTAATAGTCATCGAAACACATGTAGGAGTGCATTAATCTTAGCGAATCACTGGACACAGGGGCATACCTGCTGTACATAGGCAAACGAGGGGAACACAGTATGAGGCTCACGCGTGCCAGACACGAAACATACCAGACAGGACAACAGGGAGAGCAAAACACAAACAAAAACAAGAAACAGACAGAACATACAAACAACATGTAGAAAGGCATCACAGTAAGCCTTAGTGGGGGACAAGAACACATCCGCAGCTAGGCCTACGAATGTCACAGATGGGATGAAACTACACGGGAGGCAGAATCCTAAAGAACAAAATCAGCATAAGTACTGTCTAGCGGAGAAGGTAGGTAGCAAAAATACATGCATGACAGGGATCTGCAACCAGAGTCCCAAATAAACAGAAACCCCCATTAGTGTCACTTATCATTTTTACGTTTACGACCTGTCACCAGGTGCCACTCCGCTTCCATTGCGTGGACCGGAGAGGGCCCCTCAGCTCTGGGTGGAGAGGCCGAAGCAGTCAGGTTCCAATCCACGCATAACAGCTCCAACTCCTCCTGCGATGACGCCACAATTTTACTGCCATTATGCGTGATTACCAGCTTGACAGGGAACCCCCACTTATATGGGATCCCATGGTCACGCAGAAGCTTGGCCCCAGAACTAAACTCACGTCTCCTGGCTAAGGTGGCTGCTGAGAGGTCGGTGTAGAATTGTAAATCCACGTACTTGTCAGGTAGTAGGGTAGAAGAACGTGCAGCAAACATCAGCTTGTCCTTGATATGAAAAAAATGCATGCGGAGGATAACGTCTCTTGGCACCGTTGCAGGAAGGGATTTGGGTTTCGGAAGCCTGTGGACTCTGTCCATAAGAAGATCCATAGACGAGGCCTGAGGCAATAATATAGCAAAAAAAATCAGTCAAAAAGCCATTCAGCTCCTCCGTTTTAACTGACTTCGGGACCCCCCGCACTCACAAGTTGTTGCGGCGCGAGCGGTCTTCCATATCCACAATCTTTAATCTTAGAGCTGCCACCTCATCCTCCAGATTATTAGCCAGATCAACAACTGCATTATGGGAGGCCGTGATGTACGATTCCCCAGGGAAGCAATTTCATTGTGGATACTGGAGACAGCGTTCTGTAAATCCACCTGAAGGGAGCATTTCAGATCAGCTAGGAGACGTCTCATCACCTGCTCCGTTATGGGTAGGTGGGAGGCCGTCCCGAGAACCCCTCCGGTTGGACTGCCACGCCCTGCAGGGCCGCGGCACCAGGGGGAGAGCGCCCCGGCTGGTACCCTTGTATCTCGGAATGTCGCCCGGGGAGAGCAGGAGCCGTGACTGCCGGGGACTGGGAATGTCCGCTGCCGGATTTGGAGGAGGAGGAAGCCGGCGATATGTTCCCGACAGCCGGAGAGGTAGGTCCGCTCAGAGGCGCCGGCACATTCTCCCGGGCAAGGGAGGGAGCTGCGCCATCTTGTAAGGCCTCCATAGCCGGGAAGAAGGCTGTCAATTTCATCAGGCTCTTCTTCTTCAATCCTCGCTTACGGGTCATCACCATGAGGACCGGGTGTTCCCCAACAGGTACCGATCAATCTCTGGGTTGCAGTGCGAGTAGAAACGCAATGTAACCGCTTAGAGGCCTAGGTTACAGCGGAGCACAAGCACTATGCGACCGCCGCCATGCGCTGCCAGACACGCCCCCCCAAATTCAAAGGATTTTATTCAACCATGTACATAGTTGTCCATGCCCATAGACATCTTATCCCCTATCCAAAGGATGGAAGAAAAGATGTCTAATCGCAGGGGGTAGACTCTGGGACTTCCCACGATCTCCATAGCGGCACCCCAGTCATCCAGTGCATGAAGCGAACTTTGCTCCATGCCAGATGACCCAGGCACAATGTCCTCAAAGTGGATGGGACTTAAGTCCCCCCAGACCCCTTAGTCCTCTTCCAGACCCATCTTTCCCCCACTCCTTCAGATACCTTACCCCCCTCCAGACTCCTCTGCCCCACCCAGACCCAGTCATCCTCCTTTACACTTTCATCGCCCCTGACCCCTCTGTTCCCTTCTCCCATCCCCCTGAGCCTCAGTCATCCTCCTTCATACTTTCTTATTCTTATTCCCCCTTATATATGTAAAGTTTGTTGATTGTACTCTTAGCATTATTTGTCATGATACCATAGTCTTTTGAATTAAGAATGATATACGCATCAGACTGGCTCATCGAGTGAGATATTCTCAGAGGTGTAGTTGTACAAATTATACTCAGTACAATTATTGCGGGCAACAGAACAAATAATGTAAAAAAAAACTTCTTAAATGACTAGGAAGGTTATTTCCTCTATAGGAATCTATGAGCTAACGAGCACATAGACCTCATTAATAATTCCCCTTGGTACATTAAGCTGATTTCAGCTGTTTAAACCTACAGCTGCCTTAAACTGGCTCTCACCTGCACTGGGCAAATACTTGTGACCACCCACATATTCCTATTACACGGTCAATTGCTTTGCCACAGAATTAACTTCTATTGCCCTGAAGGACATGCATTGCAAATGATGAACAACAGGTAAAGATTAATGCAACTATGAAAGATTAAAAAAAGCTTAATCTTAGATTAAAAAGCTTAATCTTAGATTACAAGATTAATCTAGGCATGTTATCTTTAGACAAAAGGAACCCTTCTGGAGGCAGATGCCATACCAATGGTAAAATTTCTCCCTGATTCCAAACAAAGCGTGAAAAAAAAAAATCCCCGGGTCAATGTCCTTTCTCCAGAAATCTATGAACAATAACTTGTAATATTACATTTGTTAATGAAGGCAATCCAGGCCCTTCTTGAACTTGTTCAATGAATTAACCATCACAGCATCATGTGGCAGAGAGTTATGTAGTTTCCCGACAGTAAAGGATCCCCTTCAGTGATGATGGTGAAACCTTCTTTCCTCTAAACGTAGAAGATGCCCCCTTGTTATGGGTACAGGTCTCGGTATCAAAAAAATTACTGGAAATATCTCTGTTCTGTCCATATATTTGTGTATTGTGTTCCAATCACCCCTAAGACGACTTTTCTCCAATATAAATAACCCCAAGCTTGTTAACCTGTTAGGGACACGCCCTGGCTGCCTGGTACTTGGCACATCAGGACATACTTGTACATCATGAGTCCTGTCCTGGCTTTGAAGGGAGCACAGAAGCTGCGCTCGCTTTATAGACTTCGGAATCAACAATCAGGCTGATGCCTGCCATTTACCCAATCAGCATTGATCTCGGCATCTAAACAATTACAGGGGGTTCCAATAAGTAAAGATGGCCGCTGGAGCTCCTCTAACCTTCTCCAACTGGCTCCTATGATCTTCTGCTCTGGTCTGCTTTCTGGCAAACCAAAGAAGTAGATTGCAGATTATACTGATCCGTGCTATGCCTTTGCATAGCACTGATCCGTATAAATAAGTAAAATAATTGCAATAAATAGTCCCCTGTGGGACTAAATGTAAAGGAAAGTTGAAAAAATGTTTTAATTAAAGTGATTAAGTCCCACCTCAAATTAAATCTCCCTCTTTTTCCATTTTACAAATAAAAATGTACAAAAATAAAATAAATCAACATATTTGGTATCACCACGTGCGGAAATGTCTACACTATTAAAATATAATGTTAATGATTCCTTATAATGAATGGCATAAACTTAAAAGAATACAGTCCACAATTCTAAATTGCTGATTTTCATTCATACCACATGCCAGAAAAAAAGGGGGAAAAAAGTGATCAAAAAGTCACGTGGAGGATCATTTCTTGTGAATGCCTTCACCAATTTCTTTAGGAAAGACATAGTTTTACTTCTATTCACCTGCAATATAACTCAATGTTTTGGGTTTTGGGCGCTTGAACAGTCTGTTTCCCTTTAAACTGCATTTGCCATTTCTCTGGTCAAGCTTTCAGCTTCACTATATCAACTTGTAGTTTGATGTTATCTACCTCAGCTTCAATTACCTTAAAACGCTTATTATCATCTGCAAATAGTCTTATTTACTCTGTAATCCCTTTACAAGGTAATTCAAGAAATATTCCAGGGATTTTATTCTTATTAACTGTACTCATGGTGCAGGTAAATAGAAAAAAATCCAATACTTACCCACTTGCTCTCCCAGCGCCTGCTATCCCCGTGTCAGTCCCCCAACATGCTACACTTCCTTGGATCAGTAATTTTCCTTACCACCTCAGTGAGTAGACCATTATTCATAGGTTCACACACAGAAGACACTTTGCTGTGATAACTTTAGCACTGGGAGATGTGGCTTTGCCCTAAAGCTCCCAAAGCAAAGGAAAATCATGTCCTGATCTAATTTCATGCAGTAAGTCTTTGACTATGCCAACTTGCCTGACCACACTCAGTGTATATGGTAACTTGAGCAACAGACTAGTCTTTTACATCACCATGTACACATCTCACCAAGTACACACAGAACCTGGGAAACATTGTCTCTAAGCAGGGTCACCAGGCTTTGTCTCTAAGCAGGGAGTCCAGAAGTGCAGTCACCATGTTGCCATTGAGAGACACCTGGCACAACTGAGGTCACCCTGTTTGATGTGGCACAGCACTGCAGACAGGGTATGCAAACAACATAATCATCAATTCACATCAAACTCCATGAGCTCTGCCACCATAGGACATTGGGCTGCTATGTGCCCAGGAATATGACACCTTCAACAAATTATCTGGCTGACTTGGTTTGAAACAAACTCCCCCTTTTTTTTTGTTCACAGTCATTTGTCTCCAGTCTCCCATTTGACTTAATGGCCTTTTACTGGGCTCAGAACAGGTCTTGGGACCCCAAGGAAACCATTATGTTTAGGAGGTTATTAGCAGTTGTATATCTCTCTGCCAGGTTTACTAAAGTGTCTGCATTCTGTGGATCTCCCTGGGCAACCAAGCGCTGCACTGGCATAGGTAGAGCACGGCTATATCGATTTATCACCACTCTATCTACCATCTGCTCTGGGGTAACGGACTCTGGTTGCAACCACTTCCGCACCCAGTGGAACAGATCAAACATTTATAACCTTGCAGAAAGTTATTGTTTATTCGCTGGGCCTGGACTGCTAGACTGACCCCTAGGCAAGCAAGAATTTTAGCCTTTAACTTTCTGTATTCTTGTTGTCCTGTTAAGTGAGATCATAATAAGCTTTTTGTGCCTCATCAGTCAAGTATGGAGCCATCACTTCAGCTCACTGGTATAAAAGCAATTTTTCTCGATCTGCAATTTGTTCAAAGACAGTTAAATAGGCTTCAATATCCTCCTCCTTAGTAATTTTTAGCTATGCAGTTTGGGTGGCGCCGGGCCAATTAGGACTAGGGGCCACTGACTGTAGGCATATGTTCAGGCAGGGAAGGGTTAAGGTTTTTTCTTTCCTCCCCCTCCCCCCCCCAGTTAGCCAGTTAGATCTGGGGTAGGAATTACATGGGTTAAGGGGGTTGGGTTTTCTCCCTCGTGTTATAAGGGATGGTCCCTCCTCCCCTCAGGCCCTTGTACCTGTTTGTGCCAGCAGAGAAAGGTCCCCGCCCTCCCACCCCTTTTTTTGACTGTTGTACAGGGTTTTTTCTCCTGTTTGATTTTGTAACCCCCTTTTATATATATATATATATATATATATATATATATATATATATACATATATATATATATGTATGTATATATATATATATATTTATATAAAAATAATAATAATAATAAAAAAACAAAACAAAAAAAAAACTATAGAAATGGCTATGGTTATTACTTAAAAAAAAAAATGAAAAATAAAGGTGAAGATGTCTTACCTTATGTTCTTTTCATCTTGGATGGACTGTTGGTCATTGGTTGTATTATGTTAAGTCACAGCTGGCGGTAAAGGAGAGAAATCCATGGAGAAGCGGAGGGGGAAGGCTCTTTGGCCCGGCGGCTGAGGCCGGCGGCTGCCTGTGGGGCTCCCCCTGGTTGGACAACCTCATGGAGATTGAACGGTTTGGTTACTATGTTAACAGTGTTATGACTAAATAAAAGCTGTGGCCGACCCCCACGTCCACTAAAAGTTAATAAGTTGTCGGAGTGTTATTTTATATAAAACGTATACATGGCGGGGGGGGGGGGGGGGGGGGGGAGAATTAAAAGAGGTAAGGCTGCATTCACATCACGATTTCTCCATCGACCTGAGTACACGATTTTTATAACTTAATATATATATATATATATATATATATATATATATATATATATATATACAGTAATGGCCATAAATGTTGGCACCCCTGACATTTTTCAAGAAAATTAAGTATTTCTCACAGAAAAGGATTGCAGTAACACATGTTTTGCTATACACATGTTTATTTCCTTTGTGTGTATTGGAACTAAACCAAAAAAGGGAGGAAAAAAAGCTAATTGGACATAACGTCCCACCAAACTCCAAAAATGGGCTGGACAAAATTATTGGCACCCTTAAAGGGGTACTCTGGAAAACTTTTTTTTTTTAATCCACTGGTGCCAGAAAGTTAAACAGGTTTGTAAGTTACTTCTATAAAAAATGTGTAATCCTTCCAGTATACTACAGAGGAAATGTTTTTCTTTTTGGATTTCTCTTATGTCACGACCACAGTGCTCCCTGCTGACCTCTGCTGTCCATTTTATGAACTGTCCAGAGCAGCATATGTTTGCTATGGGGATTTTCTCCTGCTCTGGACAGTTCCTAAAATGGACAAGGTGACATAAGAGAAATCCAAAAAGAAAAACATTTTCTCTGTAGTATACAGCCCCTAAAAAGTACTGGAAGGATTAAGATTTTCTAATATAAGCAATTTACAAATCTGTTTAATTTTCTGGCACCAGTTGATCTAAAAAAAAAAAAAAAGTTTTCCACGGGAGTACCCCTTTAACTTAATATTTGAATAACTGAAATCAGTTGCTTCCTATAACCATTAATAAGCTTCTTACACCTCTCAGACGGAATGTTGGACCACTCTTCCTTTGCAAACTGCTCCAGTTCTCTGTTATTGGAAGGGCGCCTTTTCCCAACAGCAATATTTAAATCTATCTACAGGTGTTCAATGGGATTTAGATCTGGACTCATTGCTGGCCACTTCAGAACTCTCCAGCGCTTTGTTGCCATCCATTTCTGGGTGCTTTTTGACGTATTTTTGGGGTCATTGTCCTGCTGGAAGACCCAAGATCTCGGACCCAAACCCAGCTTTCTGACACTGGGCTGTACAGTGCAACCCAAAATCCGTTGGTAATCCTCAGATTTCATGATGCCTTGCACACATTCAAGGCACCCAGTACCAGAGGCAGCAAAAAAAAAAAAAACATCATTGAACCTCCACCATATTTCACTGTAGGTACTGTGTTCTTTTCTTTGTAGGCCTCATTCCATATTTGGTAAACAGTAGAATGTGCTTTACCAAAAAGCTCTATCTTGGTCTCATCTGTCCACAAGATGTTTTCCCAGAAGGAATTTAGCTTACTCAAGTTCATTTTGGCAAAATGTAGTCTTGCTTTTTTTATGTCTCTGTGTCAGCAGTGGGGTCCTCCTGGGTCTCCTTCCATAGCATTTCATTTAAATGTCGACGGATAGTTCACGCTGACACTGATGCTCTCTGAGCCTGCAGGACAGCTTGAATATCTTTGGAACTTGTTTGGGGCTGCTTATCCGCCATCCGGCGTTGACACCTTTCATCAATTTTTCTCTTCTGTCCATGCCCAGGGAAATTAAAGGGGTATTCTGGGATTTTTTTTTATTTGACTATGCTACAGGAGCTGTAAGGTTAGTGTAGTTCATAATATAGTGTCTGTACCTGTGTGTGACGGCTTTCTCACAATTCTTCTGTGATTTTCAACCCAATATTTATTTTTAACAGCATACAAAATGACTGTTTTCTCAGATTTTTCCCAGCTTGCAATGCAGCCGAGACCTAACTCACTAGTCAGCTGATGACAGGGAGCCTGTCTGCTTCAATGGGTGGAGCGATCAATCTGCAACTAATGCAACAGCTGTATGCACCCTGATTGAAAACCACAGGTCTGCAGCTCATTTATGTTTCATTGGGTGGGATGGCTGATGTGTGTGAAGGAGGAAAATAGAATTGTGGGATTTGTAGTCAAAAAAATAACAGACAAAAAGGAAATACAAGTTCACAAAAAGCTAGCCACAGTGTTATGGTAATCTCATGACTTAGCCATTTAGCCCCAAGACAAACACAGATCCTTCCTAAGCATGTCCATTACTGTCTGCCAGGTACGTACTAAAATCACCTTATGGTGGTTAACCCCTTTAACTACAGTGCCATGGGTTGCAAACTTCTTGATAATGTTGCACACTGTGGACAAAGGCAAATCTACATCTCTGGAGATGGACTTGTAAGCCTGAGATTGTTGATATTTTTTTCCACAATTTTGGTTCTCAAGTGCTCAGACAGTTCTCTTGTCCGCTTTCTGTTGTCCATGCTTAGTATGCTCAGACACACAATACCAAGACTAAGTGAACTTCTCTCCTTTTTATCTGCTTTCAGGTGTGATTTTTATATTGCCAATGCCTGTTACTTGCCCCAGGTGAGTTTAAAAGAGCATCACATACTTGAAGCTAGAGATGAGCAAACTTTAGAAAAATTTGATTTGGCCGATTCACCGAAGTTTCCGGAAAAATTTGTTTTGGGTCAAATTAATTAATTTATTTATTATATTAAAAATGGCTATTTCTGGCCTACAGAGAACCTCAATAGGGCTGTAGAATACTTTGCTTTGTTCTAACATACATATGGAGTGTGCTGGGGTAGTGAAATAATACTGTTATTCAGTAGGACATGCAGATTACAGGCAACGCTATTAGAATCACTGCCGCAGAGTCGCACAATGACAGAGCTTGGAGGTGGCATCAGTATAAGGAGACCATATAGTGGCTGAATGACACAGGGTGGAGGTGTTGGCAGCATGAGGAAACCATATAGTGGCTGAATGACACAGCTTGGATGTGGCTGAAGCATGAGGAGACCATATAGTGGCTGAATGACACAGCCTTGAGGTGCTGGCAGCATGAGGAGACCATATAGTGGCTGAATGACACAGCGTGGAGGTGTTGGCAGCATGAGAAGACCATATAGTGGCTGAATGACACAGCGTGGAGGTGTTGGCAGCAGGTGGAGACCATATAGTGGCTAAATGACAAAGCGTTGAGGTGTTGGCAGCATGAGGAGACCATATAGTGGCTGAATGACACAACATGGAGGTGTTGGCAGCATGAGGAGACCATATAGTGGCTGAATGACACAGCATGGAGGTATTGGCAGCATGAGGAGACCATATAGTTGCTCAATGATACAGCCTGGAGCTGGCAGAAGCATGAGTAGACACCAAGGCTTCACAATCTCTAAGATTAAAAGATGAATTTTGAAATTTAAATTGAAAATTTATGGTAGCTAGTGCTACCATAAAATTTTTTAGGCCCAGGCCCAGCAGCATCAGTAAACCATATATTGGCGGAATGACACAGCATGGAGGTGGCTGAATCATGAGGAGACCCTATAGTGACTGAATGGCACCGCCTAGAGGTGGCTAAAGCATGAGGAGACTATATAGTGGCAGAATGACACAGCCTGGAGGTGGCTGAAGCATGAAGAGACCATATAGTGGCTGAAGCATGAGGAGACCATATAGTGTCTGAATGGCACAGCCTGGAGTTGGCAGAAGCATGAGGAGACCATTGAAATTAAAGATATTTAAATTTAACATTTTGAAATTAACCCCTTGAGGACCACGGGTTTTTCCGTTTTTGCACTTTCGTTTTTTTCTCCTCACCTTTTAAAAATCATAACCCTTTCAATTTTGCACCTAAAAATACATATGATGGCTTATCTTTTGCGCCATCAATTCTTCTTTGCATTGACATCAGCAATTTTACCCAAAAATCTACAGCAAAACGGGAAAAAAAATCATTGTGCGACAAAATTGAAGAAAAAATAAAAAATTTTAACTTTTGGGGGCTTCCGTTTCTACGCAGTACATTTTTGGTACAAATGACACCTAAACTTTATTCTGTAGGTCCATACAATTAAAATGATACCCTACTTATGTTGGTTTGATTTTGTCAGGAAAATTTATACGTTTAAAATTGTCATCTTCTGACCCCTATAACTTTTTTTATTTTTCTGCGTATGGGGCAGTATGAGGGCTAATTTTTTGTTGCGTAATGTGAAGTTTTTATAGGTACCATTTTTGTATTGATCGGACTTTTTGATCGTTTTTTATTCATTTCTTCATGATATAAAAAGTGACCAAAAATACTCTATTTTGGACTTAGGAATTTTTTTGCCCGTACGCCATTGACCCTGTGGTGTAATTGATTATATTTTTTTTATAGTTCGGACATTTACGCACGCGGCGATACCACATATGTTTATATTTATTTATTTATGTTTTTTTTAATGGGAAAAGGGGGGTGATTTGGACTTTTATTAGGGAAAGGGTTAAATCCCATTTATTAACTTTTTTTTACACTTTTTTCTTGCAATGTTATAGACCCCCATAGGGGGCTATAACATTGCATACACTGATTGCCAGCAGTGTTCACTGCAAAGCCATAGCTTTGCATTGATCAGTGTTATCGGCGGTCGATTGCTTAAGCCTGAATCTCAGGCTTGGAGCAATCAATCACCGATCAGACGCACTGGAGGAAGATTAGTGACCCTCTGCTCTTGTCCTAGCTGATCAGGACACCCCATTTTCACTGTGGTGGTCCCAATCAGCCTCACTCAGCAGCCGGGAAGGTGTTACTTTCGTTTTAGATATGTCTAAAAGGTTAATAGCGCGGCACCACGATTGCTGTCGCGCACTATTAGCCCCAGGTCCCGGCTTCAGTTACATGCCGGGACCGACCAGATGTGACACGCGGTCACCGCATGACCGCACGTTATATCGCGGGAGCGGGCCACGGACGTAAATATACGTCCGTGGTCGTTAAGGGGTTCAGATTGAGTATTTGAAATTGAAATTTTAACTCCCAAGTTTTAGTGTCCCAGGCCACAGCGTGTGGGTACAAAGGACCAAATCTAACAAGAAGTCACATGTCACATGGCAGCAAAATGACAGAGCCTGGAGGTGGTAGCATCAGCATGAGGAGACCATAGAGAAGCACAATTAGAGAGCCTGGGGGTGGCAGCATCAGCATGAGGAGACCATATGGTGGCACAGTGACAGAGCCTGGAGGTGGTAGCATTAGCATGAGGAGACCATATGGTGGCACAATGACTGAGCGTGGAGGAGGTAGCATCAGCATGAGGAGACCATAGAGCAGCACAATGAGAGAGCCTGGAGGTGGCAGCATCAGTATGAGGAGACCATAGAGCAGCACAATGAGAGAGCCTGGAGGTGGCAACATCAGCATGAGGGGACTATATGGTGGCACAATGACAGAGCCTGGAGGTGGTAGCATCAGCATGAGGAGACCATATGGTGGCACAATGACAGAGCATGGAGGTGGTAACATTAGCATGAGGAGACCACCAAGCAGCAGAATGAGAGAGCCTGGAGGTGGTAGCATCAGCATGACATGAGGAGACCATATGGCAGCACAATGTGGAAAAGAGATAAAAGAGACAGGGAGAGGATAGCGCCTCGCGTAATTCAGTGGGATAATCCCGGTCCGCAACCCCAGTGTTAGTGGTACTCACCTGGGCTTTGGCTTGATATGTGCATATCTCCCCTCCGTGTGGGGTCAGATGGTCTCTGGTTGCAGCCTGCAGGATCCAGCCGGGTCCTCGATGAGAGATCGGCAGTAGACTTGTGGAATGGTGCAAAGATTGCAAAAAAAATGGTCTGCGGTGGCGCTGCCTTGTAGAGAACGGAATGAAGCTTCCGACTTATATTTAAAATCTCATTTATTGTAACATAAACTGAGATGTGGACATGCAAAATGCGTTTCGAGGGTAAGTTCCCCCTTTCTCAATTGCAAGAATTATAGTATATATATACTATAATTCTTGCAATTGAGAAAGGGGGAACTTACCATCGAAACGCGTTTTGCATGTCCACATCTCAGTTTATGTTACAATAAATGAGATTTTAAATATAAGTCCGAAGCTTCATTCCGTTCTCTACAAGGCAGCGCCACCGCAGACCATTTTTTTGCAATCTTTGAACCATTCCATATGGCAGCACAATGACAGAGCCTGGGGGTGGTAGCATTAGCACGAGGAGACTATCAAGCAGCAGCGGGAGCTCAAACCTATTGCTGCGATTCCGGCTGGCACACACCCCTACTCTGCTGCGAATTCTGCCTGCGTCTGATGAATTTAAGCATCTGCTACTCCTCTGTGCATGTCCTGGCACTACTCTGCCTGACATACTTATTGTGTATATGACGGGAGTACAATGCGCTTCACTAAAACAGTATTTGTCTAGAACAGCAGCAGGTGTGTACTATTGGCTGTTCTTTCACAGTATCTAGGCCCTTGAGAGTTTAACAGGTCCAAAATAATACACTTTTTAGATGTTGGTATGTGGTATGCACTTATGATGGCGGAAAAATGCTCTACACTACGCTTAAAAAAACGCATTTTAGTAAAACAGCAGTCGATGATTACTTTTCCCTGGCCTTTTACAGTATCTAGGTCCTTGAGAGTTTAACAGGTACAAAATAATACACTAATTAGATGTACATATGTGATATGCACTTATGAGGGCAGAAAAATGCACTAATTTACGCTTCAAAAATTATTTGAGTAAAACGCCAGCCGGTGATTACTTTTGGCTCTACTTTCAAAGTATGTAGGCCCTTGACAGATTAACAGGTACAAAATAGTACACCACTTAGATGTAGGTATGTGGTATGCACTTATAAGGGTGCTACAATGCGCAAGTAAAAAAAAATGCCCACAGCACCAGCAGTGTACAACAGTGCTGCAGCACACAGTCACTGTGTACTAAACCAAAAATTGCTAAAAGATTCTCTCTCAAATACTATTAGGAATGGACTGCTGGGTATGGCTTATACCAACTACAGACTAGTATAACCAGCAGACCAGTTGTTGTGGAACAAAGACAAAGATTTGCCCTAAAAAAAACAATTTCTCCCTCCTCTGAAAACATTTCTGCAGCTGAGGCCACACACAGGTCTCTGTAATCCAATGCTGTTCACAGTGACTGAGGGGTTAATCGCTTCAGTAAGAATTCATTTCTGTGCAAAAACGCTGTGCTCTGTGTCCTACAGAAGGCTGAGGTGACTGAGAGGTGAAACGCTGCTGCAACAAGCTTTTCTGTGTAACACACACACAGCGATGTCCGTCCTATCTCTCTGCAGTGTAATGAATGAAATGACGAGCCGGAAAATGGCTGCCGAATATATAGGGCTGTGACATCACAGGGGTGACTGGCTGCTGATAGGCTGCACCCTGCATGTGATTCAGGGTCATCTTGCCTACTTCCCTTCCCGCCTTCCCAGCATCCCCTGCCCCATGTAATGACATGTGGATCCATCATTTTAGATGCCCTGGAGCATGCACCGCAGTAAATGGAGTTTAATGAAGCAATTCGCACAATAGAATCGAGGCGAAATTCACATTCGTTGTGAATCGAATATTTCATGAAATTCGGGTTCATCAGCTTCGATTCGCTCATCTCTACTTGAAACAATCTTATTTTTCCACAATTTTGAAAGTCTGCCAATAATTTTGTCCAGCCCATTTTTGGAGTTTGGTGTGACATTATGTCCAATTTGCTTTTTTTCCTCCATCTTTTGATTTAGTTCCAATACACACAAAGGGAATAAACATGTGTATAGCAAAACATGTGTTACTGCAATCCTTTTCAGGGGTGTCAACATTTACGGCCATGACTGTGTATATATATATATATATATATATATATATATATACATACATACAGGGGGACATGTATCAAAGATTTTACCCTTGTTTTGTGTGTATTTTTTTGCGCAAGATTTTGCGCAAGCCCTTTTTTTGCGCATTTTTTTGCTCATGTTTTGGTAGAGCATGTCCTCCCGATGTGGCTGAATCGGGGTACCTTGGAGTGATATCTATAGTACGCATGGATTTATTAACTGCATACTTTTCCTTTACACCAAAAATTTTGCCGCAAGAGCTGTTTTCTTTGCGCAAATATAAGCCATCTTGGACTTAACGTAGCAAGATGCTCTAAATCATTGATTCTATTTTCCAAAGAGTGGATTGAGGAGATTACTATATTTACCCGCAATTTATGAAGCTCATTGCACTTGATTGATAAATTTAGCGCTTCTGCACATAATTTAGAATTCGGGAAAAGGGGTAAAATGCTTCTACCATACACAAATAATGATACACGTCCCCCACAGAGTATATAGTAAGCAGGGAGATGGTAAAATGGTGGATGAGCGGTATGTGTCACTGAGGCAAAAAGTCTCAGTGACGCATACCTCCTATCCACTATTTTACCAGCTGCTTGTTTATATATATTTTATTTTTTTATTTTCTTTACAGGATACAGCCTTAGCGATACAGTACTAGGACTGATTGTCCCCTTTGTAACCTAGGGTCACTAGGAGGTTCCAGTGTAGCCCCAGGTCACAAGGACAGGGGACCTGCAGTACCGCTAGGCAGGGCCACTATATAGGGAAAGACTAGTCTTCCCCTGGCCATCCGTTATCCCATCTACACTATCTTTCTATGTATATGTAAACACCACTGGCCCCCAACAGTTGTTATACGAAACTTATGTTTTACTTGAATAAATATAATTGCATATGAAATATCGTATGTTGTCCTTGATTTATGTGTTTTTGTCCTAACCTATTTCCTTTACCCCAGACAAGTTACGTCTATGCGCTTCTTTACAGGATACAACATGCTGAGCTTTTTTATACCAATACTAGAGCCATGAAAACCCTCTCTGTCAGTGCTTATAAAATACAAGAATAGATGAGGTAGGCATGTGTAGGCAATATCAATCGTAAAGAATAGTCATATAAATCAATATGTGGATTTATAGAGCTATACAGGTTATATGGAGCAGAGATTACAGGAGACAGGATTTATAGACTATAGGCAAACAAAGGAGAGGTCCTGTGCACCAATAAGAGCAGAGACAAAAAGCAGTTATAGAATCAATAGGAAGAGTTATAGGAAAATGTCACGAGGTGACAACACTGGAATTTACCCATTCAATTTAAAGGCGGCGGCTGGCCTTACAGCTCCACAAATGTATAAACTCAATCTTTCAAGGCATTGGAGGGTTAGATATACAAGTTTATTTCACATTGTTCTGACGCCACTAGATTTACATACACAATAAAAAAAAGATGCTTGTGTTTTTATTCGAGGAGGAGCAGGGGATGCCCCAGAATCACAGCGAGATCGGTACATGTTTTAGGAAACATAGATTGGATTGTGTAAGAACATGCCACAGAAACAGCCACATCTGCACAAGGGTCAGGCAGGAAGAGAACTGGAAATGAATGCAACGCTGTCTAACTGGAAAATAGCACTAGATTCGGCATAGGTTCATGCCTATACATTGAAGAACTTATCAGATTATATTACGGAATAGTGTTGCTCGGGAATATTCGAAATTCAAATTTTAATCGTGAATATTGTGAATATAGCACTATATATTTGCAATTACGAATATTCGCTTTTTTTTCCTTTGTTCATAGTACACATAACAGTGATCACTGCATCCCTCTCTGCTCTTCGCATATGCGAAATATTCGTGAATATTGAGCCCTCCCTTGGGCTAGTACAGTCGTCTCCAACCTGCGGACCTCCAGATGTTGCAAAACTACAACTCCAGCATGCACGGACAGCCAACGGCTGTCCGTGCATGCTGGGAGTTGTAGTTTTGCAACATCTGGAGGTCCGCAGGTTGGATACCACTGCAATAGCCCATTAGTTCCCTATACCATTAAAGAAGGGAGGGCTCAATATTCGCGACTATGCACATATATTTTCGCATATACGCAAAAAAACGAATCTAACGAATATGCGAATTTCACGACTATATGACATATATTCGTCCATATATTCATGAAATATCGCGAATTGGAATATGGCCTATGCCGCTCATCACTATTAGGGAATTGCCCTAATGTGAATGCAATTTCTGTATATAAAAAAATGTCACACTGCAGAGTTGCCCTTAATAACTAATAAGATTGATGTTTTATTTATTAAAGAGCTTTATGTTGAAATTTGATTGGTTGCTATGGGTAATACCTCCACTGGTTTTGGTATAGATCTGATTAGATGAGTTTTGCTCACATCATGCACTACCCTGCCCTAAGAGCTGCCCGAGGAGTGGGAGAGACTGGGTCAATATAATGGGGCCACTGGAACAGATGAGAATTCTGGCTTGGGTGGAGCACCTGCAGTTAAAGGGGTACTCCACTAGCCAGCATTCGGAAGTAAATGTTCCGATCGCCGTTTTCGCACTGCAAGGGTCAGCCACGCCCCTCATGATGTCATGGCCATGCCCCTTCAATGTAAGTCAATGGGAGGGGTGCGATGGCCATCACACTACCTCCCATTGACTTACATTGAGGGGCAAGGCCATGATGCCACAAGGGGCACAAAAACAGCGTTCGGAACATTTAATTTAAGCAAAAAAATTTATATTTTTGAATTTGACCTAAAATATTTCTTCAAATTCTGATTATAGTGCCAGTGAAGTTGCCAAGTGCAGTTAATGTAACATTTCTCTTTAAAGTTAGGGCTACATGACGACTTTGGTGACAAAACAGCAAAATGCATCTGTGGGATTTGTCTGTGAGTTGGGATTTGACAGTTAAAAAAAAAGGCCAATCGCAGACTTGAATCGCGGTCAATGCTTGCAAAATTCCATGTGACCTGAAAACAAAAATCCATTAAATTTAGATGTTGGATAACTGTGACCAGGGGTCAAGTCCTGGAAAAAAGTAATGGAACTCATCCAAGATTTCCACTCAAGGGCTGGTCCTGCAGGACTCCTGCTAATGGGAATGGTGTTCCTGCTGGGAAAAAGTGCAGGAACTCAGTTCCCATGTGTTCCTGCAGGACTTTAGCCCTGAGCGTGACACTGCGATCTTCATGTCATGACACGAAATACAGTCCTAAACTTAAAGCGTTATTGTCACATTAAAAGACTGTTTACATGCCACACAGACATACCAAAAGTTTTGATTGGTCTGAATCTGGTTGTCCAGACCCCAGCCAATTTCTAGACAGCTGAGCTAAGGACTTCACTCCATGGATCGCTACTTTCCTAGTCTCGTTGCAAGAGTCGGACTCCATACTATGGAACCAAAATCCGGCAATGAGACAGGCAAAGCCAAGAATAGTAGAGCTTATCTAAGCATTTCTCCCAGCTCAGGGGAGGGTCTAAACACCCAGCCCCCGACTTAAAGTGATAGTAACGCTTTTAGCAGAATACGTAATGCGGTGTCTCTTAAAGAATAGATCTATATATACTAAAATTTGCTTCATATCATTTTTGATTCTTAGCGTTGCTTTAATGTCTAACAGCAGCATGTGCTGACAGGGCACTGTTCCAAAAAAACAAAAACTAAATAGAGAGAATTAAATCAAATGCACCAAATTTCAATGCAGTCTCAAATGAGCATTTTTTATGTACATCCCAAAACCATGACACTATTTTGTATCCAAGCTACCATGTCTTCTAGCTTCCTAAGATGTTTAGGACAATTTTATTGTGGATAAATCCTTCCTGCAGTTGCGATGTACAGCAGTGCAGAGTATTACAGCAGAGTGTTTATTGTTTTATGAAAAACATTGGCTGAAGTAAGGAGTCGGCACCACTATACTCTGCATAGGATTCGCAGTGCTTTGTGAGTGACAAATGCACTGTTTGGGATATACGTTACCTACACAGTGTTCTGCAGCACATAGATGCACAGTACTCTGTATGTGACTAGATATGTGTGATTATATACAAATAACAGATATGCTAAACACACGGGGTATGTGGCTCCGCCATAATCTCGTACATTACTACGTGTAGCTCCACAGTACTCACTAACTAGGTATATTTAAAGGCACAAGCACACTTTTCGATCTGGCTATTGTGACCTCCTATAGATATAGACTGTTTAACACACCTGTCTTAATAAATGTATGATTTTGGAGGTAAACAAGATGAAACGCTTGAAATAAAAAGAAAAAAGAAATTCTGCGGTCAGTGAAATTTCCTTCCCTAATGTGGCATGTGCTGTGACTGAGAACAGGAACAAACATTGGCCACAAAGTTTAGGTTACCAACATCTTAACTCCTTCTAAGCCTCTAGGAAAATGTCTGCCACAAAGTGCTAAGACGCTACAAGTGAAGAGCACAGACAGCACTGAGAAACAAATGGTAAATAAGAAGTTCACATGTGGTGCAGACGCACAACATGGCGGAAAGGGGAGGCCTGATTCACGATGGGTGGTAGTAGGTGAAGCGCTCTTTAAAGTTTTTTGCGTTGTTTGTTCTCTGGTAATCCCTGGGGTCCTAATAAGGAAGGAGAACAATAATAAGTAGGCAGCATTTTATATACATATATACTCAGAGGCATGCAGAGATACAGTAGGGCCCTATACACACCATATACAAATCAGCATGAGTCCTAAGGTTAAAGGGGTATTCCGGCTTTATCCATCTTATCTCCTATCCAAAGGATAGGGGATAAGGTGTATGATCGCAAGGGTCCCGCCGCTGGGGACCCCCGTGATCTTGGTGCAGCCCCCGGCATTCACTGCCTCCGAAACGGGGACATGATGTCATGGCCACGCCCCCTAGTGACGCCATGCCCCTCCATTCATGTCTATGGGAAGGGGCATGATGGCCGTCATGCCCTCTCCATTCATGTCTATAAGGGGGCATGGCTGTGATGTCGCATCCCCGTTTCGGAGGCAGCACCCAGCACAGAATGCCGGGGACTGCACCAGGATCCCGAGGGTCCTCAGTGGCAGGACCCCTGTGATCATACATCTTATCCCCTATCCTTTGGGTACAATTTCAAAAGAAATTTCCAAATACGGGGCGCATATGCTGGCACTGCATAATTATGCCCATTCAGCCCACCCCCCCCCCCGCCCTCTGCTTGGTTGCTGGTGCCCAGCGCTGGAGTGTGGCTAGTACTATATACCGTAAGTGCATCACAAGAAAGGGAATAAGTATTTGATCACTTGGAATCCAACTGCTGGGACCCACTGTGGTCTCGAGAAGCGGCTCCCAGTGGTTGGGCCTTCCCCTCACAATCAGACTCTTATACCCTGTTCTGGAATACCCCTTTAACTTGCCTTTTTAGATTAGTTTTAGGGTTTGTGTGAGAAGAATAGTTCTGTCCTTTAGTATGGGACCTGTAAAGTATGTTCCTACCCTTGCAATACATTTTTAGGTTTAACAGAACAGGTACAAAAACAAATAAAATTAAAGGGGTACTCTGCCCCTAGACATCTTATCCCCCTATACAAAGATGTCTGATCGCTGGAGTCCTGCCGCTGGGGATCCCTGCAATCTCCCTGCTGCACCCGGTGTTCGTTTAGAGCATTGGGTGCAGCGCCAAAGGCTCATGATACCCTGCTTGTGACATCACGGCCACGCCCCCTCAATGCAAGTCTATGGGAAGGGGTGTGACGGCTGTAATGCTCCCTCCCATAGGCTTGTATTGAGGGGGCATGGCCGTGATGTCACAAGTGGGGCGTGACCGTGAAGTCACGAGCCTTCATCCCGCATCGCCACTCATCCGGCAAGGAGCCAAGTTCACTCTTTGCACCGGATGTGTGGGGTTCCGCAGTCGAGATCGTGAGGGTCCCCAGCAGCGGGACCCCCGTGATCAGACATCTTTTCCCCTATCCTTTGGGTAGGAGGTAAGATGTCTAGGGGCAGAGTACCCCTTTAAGAATTTTATTTCATAGAATTACAGAAGAAAAAGACCATGCGGTTCATCTGGTCTGTCCTTCTATTCTTTGCATTCACTCATTATAGATTTACCAACTACATCTGCTGGGAGTTTGTTCCAAGCTTCTACTACTCTTTCAGTTAGGTAATATTTTCTCACATTGCTTATCATCTGTCCCCAAACTAACCCCAGATTGTGCCCCCTTGATCGTATTAAGCTAAACAATGCAGCCCAATCATTTCAGCAAGGTGACGAGTGAATGACGCTGGGCATTTTATTACTATGACTAAACTTACAGGTTGTCTTGTTAGTTCTCTGTTTTCTGAGCTCCCCGAGCTATAGAAGAGAGAAATGAAAAAGTGAGGACCATGAGGTCAGTATGTATGTATGCATGTGCACAGTTACCATTACTGTTCAATCACCTTTAGATGCAATAAGATTTTCTGCTTGAGCTTCTTCATCTCCTGGAGCCCTAAGGAACAAAGAAAACAATAAGATCAATTTGCTGAAACCACCTGAAACTAAGAACATAGGGGGAAATTTAACAAACATTTATTCTTGTTTTCAGGCATGATATTAAAGGAGTACTGCAGTGTTAGACACTTCTCCCCTATCCTGTGGATAGAGGATAAGTGTCTGATCACTGGGGGTCTGACCACCCCCCCCCCCATATACCTCTATGGGAGAGGTAGGGATCACGAACGCTGCATCTCTGCCTCTCCAATATTGATATATACAGAAGGGGCGTGACGCCCTCCTGTACGGGAGGGGCTGCAGCAGAGCCGGGGCCCCATACAGGAGATTGCTAAGGGGGGTCCCAGCGTTCGAACCCCCTGCATGTCTAATAGTGATGAGCGGCATTGGCCATACTCGAATTGGCGATATTTCGCGAATATATAGATGAATATTTGTCCTATATTCGCAAATTTTGCGTATTCATTTGATTTGCATATATTTGCATCTTCTAATTGGACCACAAGTGAAAAGAAGGAATATGCGAATATGCAGAAAAAAGTGAATATTCGTAATTTCCACTATAAAGTCCAATATAAAGTCCAATGGAAAGTCCCGTCCAGGGGACTACTCGCCGGGTGGACTTTATAACTTAATATTTTCACCATCCCTGGGGGCACAGACATCCGCCTGGGATAGTGAGGATAATGACTTTAGCATATATAACTCATTGCTAATCGTCATATATGCTAAAATCTACTGATTGGTTCCCTTTAAAGTCTCAAATTATTCACAATGATTAGTTGTGCAGAAATGTGTGAATTTTTGACTGATTTACGCCGTGTCTCTGCTTTAGAAAAAGTGGGCAAAGTGCATCGTAAAAGAGCATGGCCACATTAACCTACCAGATTTACGACAGTGACCTGGTACAAATCATAGAAGAAACCTCCTTATGTGGCACACGTCCATAGTTGCACAGGCACATTAAAAAACCCTTCACCACAAGCCTCTAATTTAAATTTAATATAGAGACTTAGGCTAGGTTTCCATTTTTATTATTTTTTTTTTCCGCATCATCACCCCCAAAAACTGCCATGCACTTTTTAGAGTTTTTTTTTTTTTCTGGCATTTTGCCTTTGCGTGTAAGCTGTGTTTTTTCTTCTTTGACAGTTTATCCCCGTTCCTGTGTCCACTTCTTTTTTTTTAAACCCTTAAATAAATAAAAAATTAAAAAAGACGAAAAACGCCAAAGTCAAACTCACATTGCATTTACAACGGCGATTTGTCTCTCCCACAGACTTCTATGTGAGAAAACACCAAGATTTGTTTGGAAAAAAAAATGCCATAGTCACTTCATGCTGCCATTGTAAAAATTTCACACTAAGCCCAAAAATGCTGAAAAACACCAAAGAGGAGTCAAAAAAACACCAAGTGCATATGGTGTTTCATAAATCCTTGTTGATTTGCAGGAAACATTTGGCTGCAAAATTTTTTCACCAAAAAAACAAAAACACAGTGCAGCATTATTGTTTTTTTTTTTTTTTAAGTTAAAACTTAGCCTTTTACAGGTTTTTCCAGTACAAATTTAGGTTAGGGGGCTTCATGGCAACTTTGATGTCACGACACAAAGACTGCAATTTTGATTTATAACCGGTCCACCGACACGGTCCACGCCAATCCCTCGCTGACACAGAACTTGGGTTCAAATCCCACTAAGGACAACAATAAATAAAGTATTATTATAATAACGTCAGCAGAGAGAACTGTGCTCATGATGTCATCAGAGAGCATTCCAAAAAGAAAAGAATTTCCTCTGTAGTATTAAGCAGCTAATAAGAACAGGAAGGATTAAGATTTTTTAATAGAAGTAATTTACAAATATGTTTAACTTTCTGCCACCAGTTGATTTAAAAGAAAAAAGGTTTTCACCGGAGTACCCCTTTAATAAATCTCATCCTAAGGGTAAGGTCACAAGTAGCACATCCGCTGCGTATTTGACGCTGCGGATGCGCTACTGACCGTCCCTAGAATCAGCCTTCTACTTTCCCTGTGTGTCCTGCTTTGTCTGCTTGTAGAACAAACAGACACAGTGGCAGCTGCGAATTCTGCTCGAAAATTCCGTTGCAGCATAGTCCAATTGTTTTCAGTAGGATTCTGCTGCACCGTACACATAGTGGAATTTCCGCAGCAAAAACATTTGCTGCTTGCAGCCTCTGCAGAAAGAATTGACATGTCAATTCTTTCTTTCTGTGGAATCCAATCGTAAATGCATTGTAGTCTATGGTAATGGAGCATTTCTGGGCAGTCCTAGCGCCAGCATGTTCTGCCATCGCCCGCTGTCTGCGGAATGTCTGCCCAGAAATTTTTCGAACGGATATCCTGCCATGTGAACATAGCATAAATCGTCCTGTCCTGCTAGGTACGCCCATCTTAAGCACAAACAAAGATGTGTCTGACACTGATAATAGGGACATTAATACCGGCACTTGTATGGGGGTTAAACTAACAATCATTTTACCTGCTGAATAAATATTGTCAGTGACATATTATTCCCAAAAATATCACTACCATCAGTAGAAAACCAATTTATGGTACTATGAAAAGTCAGGGTAATTTATGCTGTATGAAAAAGGTGCAGGGAGCATGATCCTGACACGCTATGATTTATTCTGAAATGGCATTTCAGAGAAATCACAGTTTATAAAATCTGCCAGGACCCGGGTAACTAGTCATGGGGGCAGGTCACAGCAGCTGCTCTTCCCGCAGGCACTGAATGATGCGTCTCTCCCTATACACAGTAAGGCTATGTTCACATGGCGGAATGTCTATGCCTGAATATTCAGCAAGGACATGCTGCTGCAGCAGAGTCCTATTGATTTTAGTGGGATTCTGCTGCACTATGCACAAGGTGGAATTTCCTTATTCCCGCACCTGCAAAAAAGAATAGACTTGCCTATTCTTTTTTGCAAATTTCGCTTGGAAATGCTTTACTGTCTATGAGATGGCACATTTCCAAATCAGTAGAAAACCAATTTATGATGTCTCTTACCTTTGTTTCTGGTTCAGATTATTGCATCTGCACCGTCGACCTGCATAGAAAAAAAATCGTATTACACTTGTAGTTTATTGTACATTCATTGTCCAATTAGGACCGATCCGTCACTCAAATATCTTCTTATAGATTACAAGCTGTATCTGTTTCTGTCACCTTGTATTCTTCCCATCATCACCAGCCTCTTCTAGTGTACTACTATGGGTCTCTGAGAGGGTATCCTCTTGCCTACAGTGTGCCCTGCAAATACACCCAGTGTGGTCAAAGCTTAAAGTGCTCTACACCTTCATGGATCAAAACCAAAAATTACATTACACCTTTGTGGGACAAGGTGGCACCTACACCAGTACCTTTCATGGATCTTGACTTCCCTTGGCGGCAAGTTTGCAGCCTGCACAGTGCAAATTACAGTGCCCAAGTAATGTGTAGGAGTGGTGTCATCTCTTAAAGGGGTACTCCACTGGCCAGCGTTCGAAACTAAATGTTCTAAACACTGTTTTCGCGATGCATTGAGGGGCGTGGCCTTGATTTCACGGGGGCGTGACCAAGCCCCTGCAGCAGGAAAACAGCGTTTGGAACATTTAGTTCCGAATGCTGGCCAGTGGAGTACCCCTTTAGGGGCCCACTTAGCAATAACTGTAAAATAAAATTTCTCCCTTTGTTGTCTGTCTATCATTCCTTTGCCCAACAGTCTATTTTTCCCATTGATAAATAAATATAAGGGGACACAAAGAAAATGTTAGAAGGTGGGATCATGAATATCCCCTGTAAAAGCTTTTGTAGGAATTTGCAGCAATGGAATAGAAATCTTCACATGTACTAAAGTACTGAATGCATTATGTATGCACGCCTCATCACATTCATATTTAATAAGTCAGCAGGGTCATTTACCTTCATTTATACATAGAGTTTATTTGCTGATATGAGTGGTTCCTGAGTGAGTTGGTTACATCTCTATTAAGCATTAAAGGGGTACTCTGGTGAAAACCTTTTTTCTTTTAAATCAACTGGTGGCAGAAAGTTAAACATATTTGTAAATTACTTCTATAAAAAAATCTTAATCCCCCAAGTGCTTATTAGCTGCTGAATGCTACAGAGGAAATTCCTTTCTTTTTGCAACACTGATGACATCACAAGCACAGTGCTCTCTGCTGACATATCTGTCCATTTTAGCAACCATGCATAGCAGATGTATGCTAAGGGCAGCATGGTGGCTCAGTGGTTAGCAGTGCTGGGGACTTGGGTTCAAATCCCACTAAGGACAACAATAAATAAAGCGTTATTATTATAATAACGTTAGCAGAGAGAACTGTGGTCGTGATGTCATCAGAGAGCATTCCAAAAAGAAAAGAATTTCCTCTGTAGTATTCAGCAACTAATAAGTACAGGAAGGATTAAGATTTTTTAATAGAAGTAATTTACAAATATGTTTAACTTTCTGCCACCGGTTGATTTAAAAGAAAGAAGGTTTTCACCAGAGTACCCCTTTAATGCTTAATAGAGATGTAACCAACTCACTCAGGAACCACTCATATCAGTGTACCCCTTCAACCCCTTAAGGACCAGGCCATTTTACACCTTAAGGACCAGAGCGTTTTTTGCAAATCTGACCACTGTCACTTTAAACATTAATAACACTGGAATGCTTTAAGTTATCATTCTGATTCCGAGATAGTTTTTTGTGACATATTCTACTTTAACTTAGTGGTAAAATTTTATGGTAACTTGCATCCTTGTTTGGTGAAAAATCCCCAAATTTGATGAAAAAAATGAAAATTTTGCATTTTTCTAACTTTGAAGCTCTCTGCTTGTAAGGAAAATGGATATTCAAAATAAAAAAAATTTGGGTTCACATATACAATATGTCTACTTTATGTTTGCATCATAAAATTTATGAGTTTTTACTTTTGGAAGACACCAGAGGGCTTCAAAGTTCAGCAGCAATTTTGAAATTTTTCAAAAATTTTTCAAACTCACTATTTTTCAGGGACCTGTTCAGATTTGAAGTGGATTTGAAGGGTCTTCATATTAGAAATACCCCACAAATTACCCCATTATAAAAACTGCACCCCCCAAAGTATTCAAAATGACATTCAGTAAGTGTATTAACCCTTTAGGGGTTTCCCAGGAATAGCAGCAAAGTGAAGGAGAAAATTCAAAATCTTCATTTTTTACACTCGCATGTTCTTGTAGACCCAATTTTTTTATTTTTACAAGGGGTAAAAAGGAGAAAATTTTTACTCGTATTTGAAACCCAATTTCTCTAGAGTAAGGACATACCTCATATGTCTATGTTAATTGTTCAGTGGGCGCAGTAGAGGGCTCAGAAGGTAGGGAGCGACAAATGGTTTTTGGGGGGCATGTCACCTTTAGGAAGCCCCTATGGTGCCAGAACAGCAAAAAAAAAAAAAAAAAAACACATGGCATACCATTTTGGAAACTAGACCCCCTCGGGGAACGTAACAAGGGGTAATGTGAACCTTAATACCCTACAGGTGTTTCACGACTTTTGCATATGTAAAAAAAATTTTTTTTTTACCTAAAATGCTTGGTTTCCCAAAATGTTTACATTTTTAAAAAGGGTAATAGCAGAAAATACCCCCCAAAATTTGAAGCCCAATTTCTCCCGATTCAGAAAACACCCCATATGGGGGTGAAAATTGCTCTGCTGGCGCACTTACTTTGGAAACCAGACCCCTCGGGGAACGTAACAAGGGGTAATGTGAACCTTAATACCCTACAGGTGTTTCACGACTTTTGCATATGTGAAATTTTTTTTTTTTTTTACCTAAAATGCTTGTTTTCCCAAAATGTTTAAATTTTTAAAAAGGGTAATAGCAGAAAATACCCCGCAAAATTTGAAGCCCAATTTTTCCCGATTCAGAAAACACCCCATATGGGGTTAAAAAGTGCTCTGCTGGCGCACTACAGGTCTCAGAAGAGAAGGAGTCACATTTGGCTTTTTGAAAGCAAATTTTGCTCTGGGGGCAAGCCGCATTTAGGAAGCCCCTATGGTGCCAGAACAGCAAAAAAAAAAAAAAACACATGGCATACCATTTTGGAAACTAGACCCCTCGGGGAACATAACAAGGGGTAATGTGAACCTTAATACCCTACAGGTGTTTCACGACTTTTGCATATGTAAAAAAAAATTTTTTTTTTACCTAAAATGCTTGGTTTCCCAAAATGTTTACATTTTTAAAAAGGGTAATAGCAGAAAATACCCCCCAAAATTTGAAGCCCAATTTCTCCCGATTCAGAAAACACCCCATATGGGGGTGAAAATTGCTCTGCTGGCACACTACAGGTCTCAGAAGAGAAGGAGTCACATTTGGCTTTTTGAAAGCAAATTTTGCTCTGGGGGCATGCCGCATTTAGGAAGCCCCTATGGTGCCAGAACAGCAAAAAAAAAAAAACACACGGCATACCATTTTGGAAACTAGACCCCTCGGGGAACGTAACAAGGGGTAATGTGAACCTTAATACCCTACAGGTGTTTCACGACTTTTGCATATGTGAAAAATTTTTTTTTTTTTACCTAAAATGCTTGTTTTCCCAAAATGTTTACATTTTTAAAAAGGGTAATAGCAGAAAATACCCCGCAAAATTTGAAGCCCAATTTCTCCCGATTCAGAAAACACCCCATATGGGGTTAAAAAGTGCTCTGCTGGCGCACTACAGGTCTCAGAAGAGAAGGAGTCACATTTGGCTTTTTGAAAGCAAATTTTGCTCTGGGGGCAAGCCGCATTTAGGAAGCCCCTATGGTGCCAGAACAGCAAAAAAAAAAAAAAAACACATGGCATACCATTTTGGAAACTAGACCCCTCGGGGAACATAACAAGGGGTAAAGTGAATCTTAAAACCCCACAGGTGTTTCATGACTTTTGTATATGTAAAAAAAATATTTTTATTTTACCTAAAATGCTTATTTTCCCAAAAAATTTACATTTTTAAAAAGGGTAATAGCAGAAAATACCCCCCAAAACACAATTTCTCCCGAGTACGGTGATACCCCATATGTGGCCCTAAACTGTTGCCTTGAAATACGACAGGGCTCCAAAGTGAGAGCGCCATGCGCATTTGAGGCCTAAATTAGGGACTTGCATAGGGGTGGACATAGGGGTATTCTACGCCAGTGATTCCCAACAGGGTGCGTCCAGCTGTTGTAAAACTCCCAGCATGCCTAGACAGTCAGTGGCTATCTGGCAATACTGGAAGTAGTTGTTTTGCAACAGCTGAAGGCTCCGTTTTGGAAACAGTGGCGTACCAGACGTTTTTCATTTCAATTGGGGAGGGGGGCTGTGTAGGGGTATGTGTATATGTAGTGTTTTTTACTTTTTATTTTATTTTTTGTTAGTGTAGTGTTTTTAGGGTACAGTCACACGTGAGGGGGTTCACAGTAGTTTCTCGTTGGCAGCTTGAGCTGCGGCAGAAAATTTGCCGCAGCTCAAACTTGCAGCCGAATACTTATTGTAAACCTTTGCCCATGTGAGTGTTCCCTGCACGTTCACATTGGGGGGGGGGGGGGGGGGGGGGGGGGAACATCCAGCTGTTGCAAAACTACAACTCCCAGCATGTACGATCTGTCAGTGCATGCTGGGAGTTGTAGTTTTGCAACCGCTGGAGGCTCCGTTTTGGAAACAGTGACGTACCAGACGTTTTTCATTTTTATTGGGGAGGGGGGCTGTGTAGGGGTATGTGCATATGTAGTGTTTTTTACTTTTTATTTTATTGTGTGTTAGTGTAGTGTAGTGTTTTTAGGGTACAGTCGCACGGGCGGGGGTTCCCAGTAGTTTCTCGCTGGCAGTTTGAGCTGCGGCAGGAAATTTGCCGCAGCTCAAACTTGCAGCCGGATACTTACTGTAATCCTCCGCCCATGTGAGTGTACCCTGTACGTTCACATTGGGGGGGGGGGGGGGACATCCAGCTGTTGCAAAACTACAACACCAATCTGCCTCCTGCTGTTGCATAACTACAGCTCCCAGCATGCCCTTTTTGCATGCTGGGAGCTGTTGCTAAGCGACAGCAGGAGGCTGTCACTCACCTCCTGCTGCTGCTCCACGCTGCCGCCGTGCAGGTCAGTCCCGCCGCCACCATCGCTCCTGGGGCCCCGATCCCAACAGGAAGCCGGGGATCGGGGTCCCCAGCACCCGGTTTCTTCTGCCCGCACCCGCTCACGCCCTCCGGAAGAGGGGCGGAGCGGGTTGCGGGAGTGACACCCGCAGCAGGCGCCCTGATTGGTTGACGGCCGACGAATCAGGGCGATCGTGAGGTGGCACCAGTGCCACCTCACCCCTGCTGGCAATGGCTGTTCGGGGCCGTCTCTGATGCCCCCGATCAGCCAGTAATTCCGGGTCACCGGGTCACTGGAGACCCAATTGACCCGGAAGCCGCTGCAGAATTGTCCAGCGATCTGCGGCAATCGCCGACATGGGGGGACATAATGACCCCCCTGGGCGATATGCCGGGATGCCTGCTGAATGATTTCAGCAGGCATCCGGAACCGGCTCCGCTCCAGCTAGCGGCTGGGGCCGGAAATGCGCAGGGCGTATCCATACGCCCTGTGTCCTTAAGGACTTGGAAACGGGGGCGTATGGATATGCCCTGTGTCCTTAAGGGGTTAAGATCATTGCTGCTATTACTATTTATTTTGTGAGTATTCTTCTTTAGGCTGGATTCATATTTTAAGTTTTGAAGCAAGTTAAAAAACATAAATCAACAAAAAACAAACAACAAAGCCAGAACAAATCCAAACAGATCCAAAAGAGAACAGAAAAATATATATTTTTTTCTTCTATACATTTTCTTCCTTTCTTATCCAATACTTACTTTGGCTCAAAAACCTTCATTTTTTTTTATCAACTAGTGCCAGAAAGTTAAACAGATTTGTAAATGACTACTATTAAAATATCTTTACCCTTCCAGTACTTTACAGCAGCTGTATGCTACAGAGGAAATTATTTTCTTTTTGAATTTTTTTCTTGTCTTGTCCACAGTGCTCTCTGCTGACACCTCTGTCCATGTCAGGAACTGTCCAGAGCAGCATAGGTTTGCTATGAGGATTTTCTCCTGCTCTGGACAGTTCCTGATATGGGCATCAGCTGTCAGCAAAGAGAACTGTAGACAAGACAAAAAAGAAATTTGAAAAGTAAATAATTTCCTCTGTAGCATACAGCTGCTAAAAAGTACTGGAAGGGTAAAGATTTTTTAATAGAAGTAATTTACAAATCTGTTTAACTTTCTGGCACCAGTTGATTTAAAAAAATGTTTTCCACTGGAGTACCCCTTTAATTACTGCACCAAGAACTGCCTCAGTGTTTGTGAGAAAGCTGTTTTTTCAAGAACGTTTTTTTCTGGCATGTTTATGCATTTTAATCTTGTTGAAAAATGTTGTGGCAAGATGTTACATAATAGTTACATATACGCACTTTTGTCTGTTTGTTTGTTCTTCCTTATTCAGGACTCATTTACACTTCTGTATTTTGAACCCATATTATTTCCGTATTATTCTTTGAAAAACTGTTGACAATGCATTTAAATTTCCATTTTAAAGGGATTTTACCAATATTTTTCGAAAAGAGAACATTATTGTGTAATGAATGCCTTTAGTATCTTCCTGAACTGCGTTCTTGTCTGGTAAAACATTTTTATTCAATATGCAAACTTAAAGGGGTACTCCGGCTCTAAGACATCTTATCTCCTATTCAAAGGAAAGGGGATAAGATGTCTGACCGCGGGGGTCCCGCCGCTGGGGACCCCCGCAATCTTGCATTTGGCAATCGGCACCCACCTCTTTGAGCTGCACACCGCGCTGCCAGCTCACAAACTGTGGGGTGCTGACCACGGGGCCAGAGTATTGTGACATCACGACTCTGCCCCTGTGTGACGTCACCCCCGCTACGCAAGTCTATGGGAAGGGGTGTGACGGGCGGGTCCCCAGCGGCGGGACCCCGGCGGTCAGACATCTTCTCCCCTATCCTTTGGAAAGGGGATAAGATGTCTTAGGGCCAGGGTAGCCCTTTAAGGGTTGACTATGACTGTGTGCCCACCCGGATCCCTCACATCTACTATAGCCACATCTGACCTAAAAGAATGAGAAGGAAGAGGTGGGACTGATCCACAGCTTGTTCCAATGTATCTGTTTAGGTACTATATTTAGTCTACAGAAATCAATGGGTTGGGTTTGAAAATTCCCATAGTTCATGTCCGTTTGTATATAATAGAAAGGGGGGCTCAACCAATGTACTGATGGGGTCCTACTTACAGTGTGAATATCTAGACAATCTAGAATCTACAGTGTGGATATCTAGACACAGCAAAAATCACATATAAAATATGCAAAACGACAGAGACATCTAAAACTCAGTAAAACCGCTCACTAGGAGCACGAGCACCACCCTGGGGAGAGGCCATGAACCCTCTTACCTGGAATTGGACCCTGTCCTAAAGGAAATATACACAATAATGCATCCTGCCACAGTATGTTATACAGTTGAACAATATGCCCCTCCTAAGTAAGTATATCATATAAATAACAAATATCCAAATATAGCAATTCTAATAAAGGATAAAGTTGTTAATAATGAAGAAAAAGAGTCATAAATGGCAAACAAGACTGGGAGGGAAAAACAATGCGGTAGTGATGTGATGGACGGGGCCACACCGGACCCCACGCGTTCCGTCGCCAAGTGACTTCCTCAGGGGTGACGGAACGCACTGGGTCTTGTGTTGCCCCGCCCATCACATCACTACCGCATTGTTTTTCCCTGCCTGTCTGGTTTGCCATTTATGCCTCTTTTTTCTTTATTATTAACAACTTTTTAATTCATTAGAATTGCTATGTTTGGATATTTATCATTTATATTATATACTTACTTAGGAGGGGCATGGGTGGCCTGGGACTTGCAGCTGTAATACAGATGCAAAATGCGCTCATATTCTGCTAGTGGGAACCCGGCATTAGTATATGGTACCGTTTTTTTTTTTTTTTTTTTTTAATAGCCAAATCCAGAAGTGGATCCAGCAGAAAGGGATGTATTACACCTTCATGTATATTTCCTGTTCCTTTTGATTCCACAGTGTGTTACTGCCCCAAAAGTTGCAACATAAAATGCATGTGTGATTCTAGCCTGGTATTGTTGTCACAAATAGTTAAACACGTACAAAAGGCCAAACATAGCAAACTAACAATATGGTTGATTACCACTAGGTGTCACTGTAGTCTTTTATATAAAACGTTTCAAGGAGCAGTTTTGCTGCAGAACAGACTTACTCAATATCAGCAGAATCCCCAGTGTGAAAAGAACGACTGCAAACACCAGGCCTCCAATCCGCAGGCTTTCATAATCTGTGCAAATATAACATCACATTAGTCAGATAGATGCACAACTTTAACCTCCTCCAACAATATTTTAAACACTATATAAAACTGGAACTGCTTGAGGGTATATTGACACGTACAGTATCCTGCGCATATTTGGATTTGAAGCTGCAGATCTTATACTGCAAATTTCAGTGTAAATGAAATGACTGAACACAACTTTAAATATGCAGCTACAAGTCCTGCGGATGCTTCGACGGCTGTCATAAGAGCGAGCTCCCTGCGGCAGCTGGGTAGCTCTGTGTGTCTGCATATATTAGAGAATACACAGAATTACCCAGCTGCAGCAGGGAGCTCGCTTTTGTGACTACCGTCGGTGCATCTGCAGCATATGATACGCTGCAGATACGCTCCGTGTGACCCTACCCTAACACTAAAATAAATTGTATGATCTAAACAGACTGGGAATTATGTAGACTACAACCTTTGGGATCTATCACTTTGTGACATAAGCTAAAAGGGGTACTCTGCTGGAAAACATTTTTTTTTTTAAATCAACTGGTGCCAGAAAGTAACACAGATTTGTAAATTACTGCTATTTAAAAATTGTCATCCCTTGAGTACTTATAAGCTGTTATATGCTCCACAGAAAGTTCTTTTATTTTTGAATTTCTTTTCTGTCTGACCACAGTGCTGTCCAGAGCAGGAGCAAATCCCCATAGCACACATATGCTGCTCTGGACAGTTCCTAAAATGGACAGAGGTGGCAGCAGAGAGCACTGTGGTCAGACAGAAAGGAAATTCAAAAAGAAAAGAACTTCCTCTGTAGTATGCAACAGCTGATAATTACTGGAAGGGTTAAGAATTTTAAATAAAAGTAATTTACCAATCTGTTTAACTTTCTGGCACCAGTTGATTAAAAATTTTTTTTTTTCCAGTGGAGTACATCTTTAACCCCTTAAGGACGCAGTGGATTTTCCGTTTTTGCACTTTCGTTTTTTCCTCCTCACCTCTTAGTAATTAGTATTAGGATTAGTAATAAAAAGCATAAAATATATAGAGTAACTGATATGCACTACTGCAATGGTAAGTAAATGGTAATATTCAGCATTAGGGTGGGTTCACACCACGATTTCGCTATACGGTTTCGGCATACGGTTTCATAAAAAAAAAGTATGCAACCGTACAGAAAACCGTGCCCATAGACTTCCCATTCAAAACTGTATGCACCATAATGTATACGTTTGTCTCCGTATTTCAAACCCTACGGTTTTTAACTTTTTTTTTCTGGACAGAAAATCGTAGCCTACCACGATTTTTATGTCCGGGTGAAAAACCGTATTAAACCGTATACCTTTTAGTTTTTTTTTACATGGGAGTCAATGGGAACAGTACAGAACCGTATGTGAGTACGGTTCCATTCGGTTTGCACCATACGGTTTTTGACTTTGCACAGTTTTTTTTCTTGGAATTTCAATCAAACAAGTGAAACTTTATTCATAATGGAGTGAAAAGTTAAAAACGTGTACGTTTTATTCTTAAAAAATTGATGCAACCGGACATCATTTTTCAAACCGTATACAGATAAAAAAATTTACATACGTTTTGTTACAGTTTAGTCAGGTTTTGAATAACGGTGTGTGGTTGATAATCACACACCGTTATGTACTGTGATACACCAAGCACCACATACACACTTCCACGCCCCCCCCCCCCCCCACACACACACACACCCTCCCCCCCGCCATATAATGCCATGCGGAAAACACGGGCATGGTACAAAAAAGTTGCGGTCTACTTGGTACAGGTTGCCATGTACAACGCTTTTGTACTATCCCAGTACGTTGGCAACACAGGGACATTGCTCCAGTACCAAGAAGAAGTCCTAAGGTTCCTGATCTTTGCTGACCGGGAAAGATCAGGCCGGACTTCCCAAGGGTCTGGAGTTATAGGTGCCAGGATCGTCCCAGGCCAACACTTTCCACGTGAGGTCCCCCACAGTGGAAAGAAGGGGCGATACCAGAAAAGATGCAGAGTGTGTTTCAGGAAGGGGATGCGGAAGGACACCACATATCAATGTGACACTTGCCCAGATAATCCGGGCCTCTGCATAGGCTGCTTCAGGGAGTATCACACTTCCATGGAGCCCTAAATTTTCCCCTTTCAGTTTAATTTTCCATAATTTGACCAATGTACCAAGTCCAGAGTACATTCCAAAATGTAACCCCCATAAATCACAAAATTGCCCAAAAAAAACCTGAAAAAAAAAAAAAAAACCTGATAAGACCTCTGGGGGTGTTTTTTCAAAAATGGGTCATAGGTCACTGAGTCACTATCATCAGGGACTTTTTTATGTTGCCTCAAACGAGCAGCGCTCTCTCTCTCCACCTGAGCGGGTGTGCATTTGAGGCAACAGGTTAGGGACGGCCACACACATCACATTCCCAGAATGATGATTCAGAGCATACGGTTAGGGGCGGGCATATTTTTTTTTAGTTTTGGGTATGCTCTGGGTCATCATTCTGGGAACATATCCTATTTTATTATGTTTTCTAATTTTCTGGCCCACTGTACTCCACATTACGGGCCTCTGAACCCCCCCTGTCTACCCCAGTTACGTCCCGTTGTCCCCCATAGTGTTCCCCTATTTTAGGGCTCAGTGCTCGCCCCATTAACGCTCCTTGAGGGGGGGTCCCACATCCTGGCTCCATATCAAGCTCAAGGTCCCTGACTGCGCTTCCACTCAAGCAAGACCTGCTGTGCCCCCGCCAAGCCAAAATCATCAAAAAATAAGGTATGTCATTACTCTAAAGAAATGTATTTACAAATTGTGTGTGTGTGTGTGTGTGTGTGTGTGTGGGGGGGGGGGGGGGGTCTTTTCTCCTATTAACCCTTGTAAAAATGTAAAATTTGGGGGGTATTAAGGCTTACTTTACCCCTTGTTACGTTCCTCAAGGGGTCTAGTTTCCAAAATGGTATGCCATGGGTTTATTTATTTTTTTTGCTGTCCTGGCACCATAGTGGCTTCCTAAATGTGACACGTCCCCCCCAATTTCAGCAAAGTTTGCAAATGTGACTCCTTCTCTTCTGAGCATTGTGGCACCCCTGCAGTGCACCTCCATACTCAGAAGAGATGGGGTTAAAAAAGTCCTGAAACCCCAGTGGGGTATTAAGGCTCACTTTATTCCTTGTTACATTCCTCAAGGGGTCTAGTTTCCAGAATGGTATGCCATGTGTTTTTTTTTTTTTTTGCTGTCCTGGCACCATAGGGGCTTCCTAAATGCAACATGCCCCCTGAGCAAAATTTGTTCTCAAAAAGCCAAATATGACTCCTTCTCTTCTGAGCATTGTAGTTCGCCTGCAGTGCGCTTCAGGTCAACTTATGGGGTACCTCCATACTCAGAAGAGATGGCGTTACACATTTTGGGGGTCTTTTCTGCTATTAACCCTTGCAAAAATGTGAAATTTTGGGGGAAACACACATTTTAGTGAAAAAAATAAATTCTTTACATATGCAAAAGTCGTGAAACACCTGTGGGGTATTAAGGCTCACTTAATTCCTTGTTACGTTCCTCAAGGGGTCTAGTTTCCAAAATGGTATGGCATGTGTTTTTTTCTTGCTGTTCTGGCACCATAGGGGCTTCCTAAATGCAACATGCCCCCCAAAAACCATTTCAGAAAAACATACTCTCCAAAATCCCCTTGTCGCTCCTTTGTTTCTGAGCCCTCTACTGCGCCCGCCGAACACTTTACATAGACATATGAGGTATGTGCTTACTCGTGAGAAATTGGGCTACAAATATACATATACATTTTCTCCTTTTACCCCTTGTAAAAATTCTAAAATTGGGTCTACAAGAACATGCGAGTGTAAAAAATGAAGATTGTGTATTTTTTCCTTCACTTTGCTGCTATTCCTGTGAAACACCTAAAGGGTTAAAATGCTGACTGAATGTCATTTTGAATACTTTGGGGGTGCAGTTTTTATAATAGGGTCTTTTATGGGGTATTTGTAATATGAAGACCCTTCAAATCCACTTCAAACCTGAACTGGTCCCTGAAAAATAGTGAGTTTGAAAATTTTGTGAAAAATTGGAAAATTGCTGCTGAACTTTGAAGCCCTCTGGTGTCTTCCAAAAGTAAAAACACGTCAATTTTATGATGCCAACATAAAGTAGACATATTGGAAATGTAAATAAAAAAAATGTATTTGGAATATCCATTTTCCTTACAAACAGAGAGCTTCAAAGTTAGAAAAATGCTAAATTTTCAAATTTTTCATCAAATTTGGGGATTTTTCAACCACAATCTCGGAATCAGAATGATAACTAAAAGCATTCCAGAGTTAATGTTTAAAGTGACAGTGGTAAGATGTTAAAAAAATGGCCAGGTGCTAAGGTATAAAATGGCTGGGTCCTTAAGGGGTTAAACTCAAGCGGTAAAATGACAAACGCTAGCACTGTAGCTCACTTGGTCTACCACTAAAACATATACTAACAGGCCTTGTATGTTTGAATTGACCCCTCCTGCCATAGATGTCTACATTGAAGATGTGTAACTTTACAGTTCAGCCTAAGAATATACCATGATTTTCAGCATTTCCCGGAAATTACATTGGTAGTGACTTCATTATAGAATGTGAGCTTGTATAATTCTTAGAGATGAGATCCTTGCCTCAGATTTCTTTTGTCTGTTATTTACTTGCGTTCTCCAGGAACCCTTTTATTGTATAAAATTGAGCTGTAAATACTTTTACTCCTAAAATAGCCTAAAATACATCTACTCTAGTATTTACTATGTGTTCATACATGTCCTGTTATTACTGTCACTGATAATAATAAATGGAATTATTTATGTATTATAATCATATAACATCATCAATACTGTATAGTATTTTCTTTTAGTTTATATGTTAGTAATATTTGTATGATTGGATATATTTTCTTCCTTACATTTGGAACAATACCAGGTTGCAATGTTTATTCTTGGGGATAATATTTACCTGAATCTTTGTCATGTATACAGTACCTAAAGTGCTAATAGAGCAGTGTAAAATAGCTGTAACTGTAAGTTGTGAACTTTGAGAATATCATTGTTTACAAAGAATGAAAACAAAACCAGGAATGCTCCAAAGGGAAACATTGTAACAGTTTGTAAGGTTGCAAAAAGACTTCAACCTAGAGACACAATATTATGCAGTGGTATTAATATTATGGTTGATGGGCCATAATATCAAGCCATGGTATTAATATTACAGCTTCTGGGACCCAATAATTTAATGGGTCATGGATCTCTATATTAGAAGGCTGTATTAATATTATGGCAAATGGGCCATATTAGGTGTGGTATTAAAGTTATGCAATGTCCGATACTAAAAAATTATCTGTTTTACATCCCACAGTAAAATAATTCAAGATCCCTTACATAGAGGTGGCTCTATTCATTGATATAGCCCCTACATACACATCTATGTTACTTTTAGGGGTGTCTAATGTGAGAAATAGTTTATACAGCTATTCTGGGATATGGCTATGTACGCTGCTTTTGCACAGTTTTTAGGGTGTAATAGAAAAACCTTCCTGTACCTCTTTGTCACTACTTTGTGAAATGTGTGGCTCATGTACAGAAAAATGTGCTTCTGCTGGAAAACTCTGTTTATACAGCTTGATTTGGATATGTTTCTTTTCCTTACATTTGGAACAATACCTGGTTGTGCTGTATATTATTGGGTGCAATATTTTCCTAAATCTTTGTCATGTTTATCTTTGTCATCTGTTTAGTCCCTAAAGTGCTTATAGAGCGGTGTAAAATAATTGTAACTCTAAGTTGTGAAGTTTGAGAATATCATGGATTACAAAGATGGAAAACAAAACCTAGAATGCTCCAAAGGGAAACATTGTAACAGTTTTTAAGGTTGAAAAAAAACTTCAACCTAGAGACACAATATTAGGCAGTGATATTAATATTATGGTTGATGGAACATAATATCAGTCTGCGGTATTAATATTATAGCTCCTGGGACCCAATATTAGGCAGTGTTATTAATTTTATGGGTCATGGAACGCTACATTAGAAGGCGGTATTAATATTATGGCTGCTGAAACATATTAGGTGGTGGTATTCATGTTATAGATCATGGAATGCTATATTAGAAGGAGGTATTAATATTATGGCTGCTGAAACATATTAGGTGGTGGTATTCATGTTATGGGTCATGGAATGCTATATTAGAAGGCGGTATTAATATTATGGCTGCTGAAACATATTAGGTGGTGGTATTCATGTTATGGGTCATGGAATGCTATATTAGAAGGCGGTATTAATATTATGGCTGCTGAAACATATTAGGTGGTGGTATTCATGTTATGGGTCATGGACTGCTATATAAGAAGGAGGTATTAATATTATGGCTGCTGAAACATTTTAGGAAGACATGTCGGAACATGTTTACATAGTACTATAAACAGTCACAGCCATTTAGGAGATTATGGCCGTGACTGTGGGAGAAAGGGGGGCAAAGTTATGCAGGGAGGTGGGGGCGTGACATGATGTCACAAAGGGGGCGTGACCTAGCGAGGCACTGTTAGAAAAGGGGCATGGCACCTGTCACTTTACTTATGGTGGGCGATTTGACGAGAAGTATCAGGGGGCAGGGCACCTGTCACTTCACTTCCGGTGGGCGGTTTGACGTGAAGTATCCCCCCCTTTCACTACTATTGCATTTATCTGGTACTTATGTTGCTTTTGAATACTCCTGATCAGTACTGTGTTGTGGGACCAATGCTTTACTATTATATAGTTATTGTATGCTGGTATTATTCATTCTCAATATGTTAGGATTATTTTTTCTCCGTATGGTAGAATTATTTAGTCGCAACAAAGAAGAAGAGAAATAATCGGCAACTCACCGCGGCCAGCTGGCCGCGGTGAGTTGCCGATTATTTCTCTTCTTCTTTGTTGTGATTCCATGCACTATCGCTAGTCAGAGCACCACCTCCAGCAATCTATAGTCCTGGTCTGCCGTGTCATCACCGTTCTGCACCTGAAGGGATAGTAGTGCCGTGCTGTCTGTCTATGAACTGTGTCTAGAATTATTTAGTCACTATGTTGTGGTAATATTTGTCCATGGTGTAGAGGTATTATTTGGTCATTATGGTAATTTTTTTGTCTTTGTCCAGCATGTACTTTGGTTTCTATATTCCTGTATGGAAGTGCCCCCTCAAGTTGCAGTATTAATTAATCAATTAAAGAATGACTACTGTGACTTGAAAACAGCGTAACCTGTAACTCTACGGAAAACTAGTAATTGGATCTAAAACCTTTAAAATGTCATCACAATGTGAGAGAAAAATGATCTCTTAATGATCACATATAACAAGTCCTCACATATAAAGTCAGAAACAGCTGCTGGGGAAATTCTTTTCTATTCTTAGGACAAGGATAGGATTCTGCACATTACAAACAGTGAGAGAATGTACCAGTAGTGTACTAGGTAAGAGAGATGAAAGGATGCACTCACCCGCGGTAGTTAATAGCAGAATACTTTATTCAGATACGGTTAAAATGTAGAGCGGGTAGACGCAGAGGAGTGACCTTGCAGCGACAGGATGTTTCCTGCCCTCTAAGCGCATTTCCTCGGGCTGCCAATCGGCAGCCCGAGGAAGTGCGCTTAGAGTGCAGGAAACAGCCTGTCACTGCAAGGTCACTCCTCTGCGTCTACCCGCTCTACATTTTCACTGTATCTGAATAAAGTATTCTGCTATCAAGTACCGCGGGTGACTGCATCCTTTCATCTCTCTTACCTACCGTTAAAGGGGTACTCCGGTGGAAAACTTTTTTTTTTTTACATCAATTTCTTTTAAAAAATCTTAATCCTTCCAGTACTTATTAGCTGCCGAATACTACAGAGGAAATTATTTTCTATTTGGAACACAGGGCTCTCTGCTGACATCATGAGCACAGTGCTCTCAGTTGACATCTCTGTCCATTTTAGGAACTGACCAGAGCAGCATATGTTCTCTATGGGGATTTTCTCCTATGCTGGACAGTTCCTAAAATGGACAGAGGTGTCAGCAAACAGCACTGTGGTCATGATGTCAGCAGAGAGCTCTGTGTTCCAAATGGAAATAATTTCCTCTGTAGTATTCAGTAGCTAATAAGTGCTGGAAAGATTTTTTAATTGAAGTAATTTACAAATCTGTTTAACTTTTTGGCACCAGTAGATAATAAAAAAAAAAAAGTTTTCTACCGGAGTACCCCTTTAAATTGGTACAATACACCAGTGTTTCCCAAGTACGGTCCTCAAGTACCCCCAACAGGTCATGATTTGAGGATATCCTAAACAGAAAACACTTGTGGTGATGCCTAATGCACTACTGATCACTGGGATTTTATGGCCATAAAAAATGTTGTTGGTCCGCGACATATCTCCACGTGTAAACAGGAGATGTGCAAATGACAATACAGTGACCCCTCGACCTACGATGGCCCCGACATACGATAATTTCAACATGCGATGGTCTCTCAGAGGCCATCGCATGTTGAAGGCAGCATCAACATACGATGCCTTTGTATGTCGGGGCCATCGCATAAACGGCTATCCGGCAGCGCAGACTGCTTCAGCTGCCACCGGATAGCCGTTTACGGTGCCCCGTGTGCTCTGGTAACGATCACTTACCTGTCCTCGGGGCTTCGGCGCGTCCTCTTCGGGATCCCCTGCATCGTCGGCGCTCTCCATCGTCGTCATCACGTCGCTGCACACGCTGTCCCGTCATCCAATAGGAGCGGCGTGCGTAGCGATGTGATGGTGGCGACAGAGAGCGAGGATGCCGGGGAAGCAGAGGCCTTGCCGGAGCGTAGGGGACACCTCGGGAATGCGGCAACAGAGATGGACGGCAACATCCAGGGCAGCGGTGACGAGCTGTGATGGTCCGGAGCGGCGGGGACAGGTGAGTACAACTTCCTCTAACAGTGGTCGTCAACCTGCGGACTTCCAGATGTTGCAAAACTACAACTCCCAGCATACCCGGACAGCCAACGGCTGTCCGGGCATGCTGGGTGTTGTAGTTTTGCAACATCTGGAGGTCCGCAGGTTGTAGACCACTGTCCTATACTTTACATTGCACGGATCCCTCAACATGCGATGGTTTCAACAAACGATGGTCCGTTTGGAGCGGATTACCATCATATGTTGAGGGACCACTGTACTGCAAGTGAAGGGCTGCAGTGACAATATTACCCTGGTGCTCAATCACTATGACCATGTAAAAACCTCATTAAGCAATCTGCTAGATAGGTGCTCGTATCAGACATGGGTCTGCCCATATAAAAGGACCCTAATTCCTAAGGATTGTGGGGGACATGTATGAAAGATTTTACCCCTGCTTTGTGTGTATTTTTTTGCGCAAGTATAAGCCATCTTGGACTTAACGTAGCAAGATGCTCTAAATCATTGATTCTATTTTCCAAAGAGTGGATTGAGGAGATTACTATATTTACCCGCAATTTATGAAGCTCATTGCACTTGATTGATAAATTTAGCGCTTCTGCACATAATTTAGAATTCGGGAAAAGGGGTAAAATGCTTCTACCATACACAAATAATGATACATGTTCCCCTGTATGTATATTAGACAGTGCAGAACTCTTGGAATAAATTTAATTTGGCAGATTGTATTTGGAATATTTTTGTATGAGTATGTATGAGTGTCCCCAGTATACCTTACTGGACACAGACAGGACAACTTAAACGACTAACAAATCCGCATTAGCATAGTTGCATATATATTTTTGGATCACACTATTAGATTTTGGAGAATTTCCTCTGAAATGACCTTACAAAGTGTTTACATTGACACCTGGTTACCTTACCATAGTGAAATGGATCTGTTTCCTTTTTTTCTTCACTGGCACCTGCATGAATAAACAAGATAATTCACCATTACAAAATATAGATTATTGGCATATTTAGAAGTAAGTCTGGTCTCTACAGTCGCTACATACATTTACACTTATTTCTACTGTGTGCCAGCTAAATCCAGACACAAGAGAACCATGATGTTTACTGTTACAATATATAATGAAGGAACGGATACGACAGTAGTAGTATATGTCTGTCCTGTATATATTATGCATCTTACTATAGTTTATATATGTAGACAGGAGGAGGGCATGCCCATTGGCTGAATGTCATCAATGAGTATGGCCCCTGCAAGCCATATGACATTTCATTATTCCAACTTTGGTTTTCAGTAGACAAACCCTCATATGCTAGGTACCAGGATACATTAAACAGTGAAGTAAAGAAATGGTTGTTCTTACCTAGAATTGGTACCAAGACCGAACAAAGGAAAATCAAAGCCGTCTCCATGAGCCCTGGAAGAATCAATAGGATGTTGGTGAGAAGAAGGATGACTCAATGGATGTCAGTGTATACATATATAGCTCTGTATGCTATGATACAAAAATTATGCAAATGGTAATAATATTAATAATACTACAATACTGTCGGCAGACATGAATGGAGGGGGCATGATGTGACATTACGATGGGGCGTGGCCGAAATGTCACGATCACGGCCTCTGGCTCTGAGCGTTCTGAACAAAATGTTTAGAGAGCTGGAGCACAGGAGCATCATTTTAAGGAGTGGGGATGAAGCAATAGGGCTTCAGGTGCAGAGGGCTGACGGGAAGAAGCCAGTACAGAAAGAGCAGTGAGAAGGGTTGCCTGCCCTCCGGTCTAAAATATGTAATTTCCCAGGTAGGTGGGGTAGTGGTTGTAGGGGTCTTCTGAACAAGAGGGAGATAAAAGCACTTTAGGAAATAATGGTAAGTTCTAAAATTGGTTAAGAAGGGATAAAGACCCCTCACTTGGGTAAAGTCATTTGGAGCTTGGATGGTACCCAATTATGTGTGCAAAGTCCCAAAAAAAAGGTTTAGTCTCTGAAGGTGGTAAGAGACTAGACAAAATAAACTTGCCTTCAAGTCCCTCTCCTGCTGAACGAACACTAAGGGACACTAAAAGGATTTTTTTTTGTTGTAAGGTTTTACTAATGTTTATAATGGCAAGGCTAGGTTTCCACACAGTTTTTTTCTGGCATTGTTTGGTAATCTGCCACTGCGGGTTTTAAGCCACAGTCAGAAAGGGATCCAGCAGGAAGTAGATGTATAAGTCCTTCCTTTATATTTCCCATTCCTTTGAATCCTTTTGGCTTCAGCTCAAAAACTGTAGTAGCAATTATCCAGCAAAGGCCAGAAAAAAAGTGTGGAAACCAAGCCTAACAGTTATTTATTAAGGCTGTATTCTACCTATCATATGTAGACACCAGGTTTTAGGAATCACGTATCCCATACTGGCCCAGCTGGGTGAGATATGGAAATTTCAGGAGAGAGTTACATCTCTGACAAGACTTAGCTTGCTAGAGACTTTTGGTAAGTGCTATTTACAGGCCTGGATTTGTATGGAATAACTAACAGTTTGGTAGTGGGGCTGAGATACATAACTTGTAGCTTCTGGGCCCTGAGGCAAAATTTGCAATAGGACCCCATGTGCCAGTTATAATACTTGTCTGTTATGGGGCAGATGTGCTTTGGGGCCCCCATAGGCACTGCTACCTCTGCACCCCCTATAGCCACGCCCCTGGTGGGGCTGTTGTTCCCTTACCGGCCAGTCCAGGCTTTCAGTTTGGGCCAAATCAGCACGTGTTCTGAAGGCTGGTCATTACTGGGTTTGCAAAAAATTTTTATAAAAAAAGGATGTAACTCAAAGGGAAACCTGACCCTCTCAGTTTGTGACATAACACTTTTATTAGCCCAAATATATAGTGAGGGTAATCTAAAATGATTAGTTAGTGCTGGACAAGCACATGTTTTTTTATGCCAGTATGAATATGGCTGCATTATTGTCTTTAAAAATAAAAAGAAGGAGAAACCCTGTGTGGTGTCCTGGTACTGGACCTGGTCCCATACTTTAGTCGTGGGTCCCCATAGTCAGAGTTCCTCCATGCTGATAGGGCTCTCTTGGTGGATTAACCTCTAGTCGCCTCCTAATGTAATTAAAACTGTATATATTTAATATATTTTATTATAGTGTAATTAATGTACAAGACCTTAGGTCATGTGATATTTAATAATTGTGTTATGCTAAGGTTAAGGACCTTTTGAGTCATGTGATAGGTCATGTGATGTACCATAATGCTTTGTACTAGGACTGACAGGTTTGGGGAACCAATAAGCTTTGATCCTGCCCCTTCTGTATATAAGGGCGCTGTATCCAATAATCTCTCTCTTAGTTCCGGACTACCAGACTGAGCAGATCTGTTATCGCAGTGACAAGACAATCTAGGCCTGAAGCCTTCCACTTCAGCCGCATGCTAAACCGTGAGTTAATCCAACTCCATCCTTCCAAATCCTACGTGACTACCGAACCTAAACATACCCCTAAATTCAGTGGAACAGCGTACAAAAGGAATCAAAGCTTATTTCCTACAAAGTCCCAGCCAACCTGTGAGGAGCCTAAATCCCAGTCCTCTTGTAAAGACTGTTGTTAATTGCATCCTGCATAAAATCTGCAGTAAAGTTATTTCAAGTTTATTACAATTCCGGCTGTGGACAATCCTTTATTCCTCCCTATCGCTCTTGGGACAGGTGATGGTAGGACATATATAGCTAGAGGAAGCCCTCACCCTGGCGTTACGACAATCAAGCGTTAAAACTATACCAAGCAACACCCCTGTTCAACCCTACACCCCCAAGCTACCACACCTGCATTTGGACTGTCACTGTTTTAAACTGTTTACTGCCATTTACCCATCTCTCCTGAGCTAAGCTCCCACAATTTACAGATTAAGTTACTTAATAAAAGTGGATCCGCTGTGGCCTTTGCACCATATTAGGGTTTAGGTGCAGTAGAGCAGATCTATATGATCCCCTACTCATGTCTATCTCTAGTTTAATAGAGAACTGTAGGTAAATCTATTGCGTTATCTTTATAATAACACTACAGACATAAACAGTATTGCGTGCCACAGTGTGACGTGTTCCTTGTGGGGGGCTGTATGTCACAGTACAGTACTTATAGAGAAAACATGGTCTGATATATGCTGGTTGATGGAGCATGCTAACATATTTTGTTGCAGGCCTCAAATAATAAAAATACAGTCATTTTATATGGTGGAACGCATCGCCATAGGCTAATGACATGTATTACCACAGTAACTGGGATGTGTTTGACACAGATTTCAAGTACAGCTAATGGGAAATCTATGCAGCAAGCAAGAATGACGTGACAGGGCGAGATCTACTATATCGATACAAATCCTGCAAACTGTGATGGTATTCAGTGTGTTCTGCAGTGTGGATGAGACAGAAAGAAGAAAACATTTCTCCCGATCACAAACATATAAATAAAAACTGTCTTATTTGCCCATAACAACCAATGACAACCCATCTTTTATAACTTAACAAGCTCTGTTAATATGAAGGATGAGCTGTGATTGGTTTATCCTCTTCATTATATACCATTGGTTGTGAGACTTATGATTCCTTAGGTTTGTGTCTTCCATTGAAGGGGTACTCTGGTGGAAAACGTTTTTTTAAATCAACTGGCGCCAGAAAGTTAAACAGATTTGTAAATAATTTCTATTAAAAAATCTTAATCCTTACAGTACTTATTAGCTGCTGAATACTACAGAGGAAATTATTTTCTTTTTGGAACACAGTGCTCTCTGCTGACATCACGAGCACAGTGCTCTCTGCTGACATCTCTGTCCATTTTAGGAACTGTCCAGAGCAGCATATGTTTTCTATGGGGATTTTCTCCTACTCTGGACAGTTTTTAAAATGGACAGAGATGTCAGCAGAGAGCACTGTGCTTGTGATTCAGTGGAGAGCTCTGTGTTCCAAAAAGAAAAGAATTTCCTAAGTACTGGAAGGATTAAGATTTTTTAATAGAAGTAATTTACAAATCTGTTTAACTTTCTGGCACCAGTTGATTTAAAAAAATAAAATAAAAAAAAGTTTCCCACCGGAGTACCCCTTCAAGGCTCCTCACCAGCAGGGACGTGCACAGATATTTTGGGGGGGCACGGGCTCAAGTAGAAATATGGGCACTTCTCATTATAAAAAACCTTACATATGTTAATACAACACAATTCCTGAGATAAAGGACCTCTGACAGTCATCTCAGCTGGAGTGATCAGACCCCATCACTCCACGGAGGTCCCAATCAGTGAGGGCATCATAAGACAGGTGCATTAAAAGAGCAGGGGCTCAAGCCCCCTTTAGAGAGCCCCCGTATAGGACAGTATGGGAGAGGAGGGGGCACATGACAGGGGGGGTATGAGGAGCAAGTAGGGGTTAACTATAGGTCAGTGAGGAGAGCGGGAAAATGGGGTGGGAGGAGATAGGAAGGTGATAAAAGGGGACAGGAACCGGAAAGAGGGTCAGTCACTGGTCAGCAGGGAAAGTTGTCCCGCCCGCCTTTTATTGTGTTTTTTGGGGGGGCATTGGTGGTTGTCGCAGCGGCTGGAATGGAAAGGGGGGACTTGGAGGCATGGCTGGGAAAACGGTGGCAGTGGGCGGTTATACCGGCCCTGGTGGAGCTGGGATGGAACTCAGCTAGTCGTGGCAGTAGATATCCTTCGAAGGTGGGGCCCTTGGGTCAGGGGGTGAGGTGACTAAGGGCTCAGTAGGAGAGGAATATGAGTTGGTTGCCTTCAGGTCCCCCCTTCTGCTGGGGGTTGGTTTATCTCAGGGGTTAAAATGTTTGTTGCACTTGACAGGATTATTAGGGGTTATGTTGTTACCCCTGTGTTTTGTATGGTATGTATATTTATATATGAATATTTATATATTTTGTTGGTTAAAAAATATGTTAATAAAATGGTCCGCTGTGGCCTTTGCTACCACAATATTGGAGTTGTGTCTTGGTTAAGGGGGAAGGTGGGGTAGTAGGCCTGCGGATCTATACGATCCCCTAGTCATGGGTCTATGTGTGCACGTCCCTGATCACCAGTTCCAATGTAAGAAATCACTGTTTAATGTGGAGCTATGCCTTTTGTAGCCCGAGCATGCTGAATAATGTATATATTTTTTAATATGCCATATATTTCTACCACTATTACATTCGATTTCTCATTAAATAGCGCTAGATCATTTTAGTTTTCGGGTCATCTACTGCCTTGTCAGGGATGGTTGCCTTGAATCATAGCCTGGATATCTCACTGCAGAGTCCTGCAGATCCCAAGTAGTGGGAAGAGGTGCGGGGAGGAGGCGTGCTCTGCTCTTATCCCTGACTCAGGACATCATACGGATATGGTACAGAGGAAGCAATGGCATACAGCAGTCAAGACTCAGGTCCAGATACTTTACATGGATGGCTTCCCAGGTCAGTAAGAGATCATCTCCACTCCATACTGATCTGCATTGTCATTCTCTATAAAGTCTTCTCCCATTCTGCAATCCTTGCTCTCAGACAATGCCTTCCCCTTACAGTCGCCCAGTGTAAATCTCTATTCTGCTCTTAGTTTAACCTTCACTTTATGATTTTTTTTTATTTATTCCCAATCTCATTTGACTGCTCTGTGTATAAATCTTCTCCATCTGCATACATCTCTTCATCTGCATGCAGCATGCACAGCAAATGGCTGAAGGGCTATTCTACCCGCAGGGAAATAAAGTATATGTGTTATCACAGAGGTCTGCAAACTGCGGCCCTCCAGATGTTGCAAAACTACAACTCCCAGCATGCCCGGACAGCCGTTGGCTGTCCGGGCATGCTGGGAGTCGTAGTTTTGCAACATCTGGAGGGCCGCAGTTTGAAGACCACTTTGTTATGACATTAATGCCGTTACATGACTAGTGAGGTTCCGTTTTTCAGGGGTATAAATATTGGGGGTGCAGAGATTGTCATTGCTCCCGCGTCCTGGTGATTAAAGAGTGGACGCGGGTGGAAAACCTTTTTTTTTTTAAATCAACTGGTGCCAGAAAATTAAACAGATTTGTAATTTACTTCTATTAAAAAATCTTAATCCTTCCAGTACTTGTTAGATGCTGAATACTACAGAGGAAATTCTTTTCTTTTTGGAACACAGAGCTCTCTGCTGACATCACGACCACAGGGCTCTCTGCTGACATCTCTGTCCATTTTAAGAACTGTCCAGAGTAGGAGAAAATCCCCATAGCAAACATATTAATACCTGGTACACATATTACTTATATGTCAAGTAAAAATATATTATAGTTAAATTAACCCTTACCTACACCCTTATATAAAAGACGGGTTTTTGTTTTAACCTCTTAAGGACCAAGGGCGTACAGGTACGCCCTTGGTCCTGCTCTCCTGATATAACGCGGGGTTACACAGTAACCCCGCGTCATATCGCGGCGGGCCCGGCGTCATAGTGAAGCCGCACGGCTAACAGTGAAACCGAAAGTGGCCGGCTAGCTCAGTCGGGCTGTTCGGGATAGCCGCGGCTAATCGCGGCATCCCGAACAGCTGACAGGACAGCGGGAGGGCCCCTACCTGCCTCCTCGCTGTCCGATCGCCGAATGACTGCTCAGTGCCTGAGATCCAGGCCTGAGCAGTCATGCGGCAGAATCGTCGATCACTGGTTTCTTATGAGAAACCAGTGATCAACATAGAAGATCAGTGTGTGCAGTCTTATAGGTCCCTATGGGAGCTATAACACTGCAAAAAAAAAGTGAAAAAAAAAAGTGAATAAAGATCATTTAACTCCTCCCCTATTAAAAGTTTGAATCACCCCCTTTTCCAATAAAAAAAAAACACAGTGTAAATAAAAATAAAAATAAACATATATGGTATCGACGGGTGCGGAAATGTCTGAATTATAAAAATATATCATTAATTAAACCGCTTGGTCAATGTCGTGCGCACAAAAAAATTCAATAAGTCCTAACAATGCAAAAATGGTACCGTTAAAAACTTCAGGTGACGGCGCAAAAAATTAGCCCTCGTACCGCCCCATACACGGAAAAATAAAAAAGTTATAGGGGTCAGAAGATGACAATTTTAAACGTATTAATTTTCCTGCATGTAGTTATGATTTTTTCCAGAAGTCCGACAAAATCAAACCTATATAAGTAGGGTATCATTTTAATTGTATGGACCTACAGAATAAAGATAAGGTGTCATTTTTACTGAAAAATGTACTACGTAGAAACGGAAGCCCCCAAAAGTTACAAAACTGCGTTTTTTTTTTCAATTTTGTCATACAATGATTTTTTTTCCATTTCACCGTAGATTTTTGGGCAAAATGACTGACGTCATTACCAAGTAGAATTGGTGGCGCAAAAAATAAGCCATCATATGGATTTTTAGGTGCAAAATTGAAAGAGTTATGATTTTTTAAAGGCAAGGAGCAAAAAACGAAAATGCAAAAACGGAAAAAACCCCGGTCGTTAAGGGGGTACTCCGGTGGAAAACATTTTTTTTTTTTTATCAACTGGTGCCAGAAAGTTAAACAGATTTGTAAATTATTTCTATTAAAAAATCTTAATCCTTCCAGTACTTATTAGTCTGCTGAAAACTACAGAGGAAATGGTTTTCTTTTTGGAACACAGTGCTCTCTGCTGAATCACGAGCACAGTGCTCTCTGCTGACATCTCTGTCCATTTTAGGAACTGTCCAGAGCAGCATATGTTTGCTATGGTGATTTTCTCCTGCTCTGGACAGTTCCTAAAATGGACAGAGATGTCAGCAGAGAGCACTGTGGTCATGATGTCAGCAGAGAGCACTGTGTTCCAAAAAGAAAACCATTTCCTCTGTAGTATTCAGCAGCTAATAAGTACTGGAAGGATTAAGATTTTTTTAGTATAAGTAATTTACAAATCTGTTTAACTTTCTGGCACCAGTTGATTTAAAAAAAAAAAAAAGTTTTCCTTGGTAGTACCCCTTTAAACCCAACCATTTAAACTAACTCTTAAGGGGACAGATTTTCTATCAAGGCCTAGAAACGCTACTTTACTCCACTTATTCTTGCATACTCATGCAATACGTTTGGCTTTCCTGGTACCTACTTTGTTTTACAGTTACAAAAAAAAAAAAAAAAGTTAAAATAGGATTCTCCTATGCTGGGACCTTCACTTAGTTTAGGATAATGTGAAGGTCCCAGAAAAGTTACTTGCAAATTTAATCCCCTGCATAACAGAGAACGTTAGAACTCTATGGCTTGGACTTACTTATTATAGTTTTCGAACAGTAATATATGAATATTAAGAATTTGCATTCTTAAAAAAAGTCTTCATTCTTATTATTTCTAATGTTTTAGAAATTGTTTTAGAAATTGAAGCTATTAAATAAATAGAACATGAAATAGAAATCATATGTCTTCAGAATATTACATTTTTGGGGCCTCCCTTCGGGTGCAGTCCACTGAATGCAAGCTCTGGTTATAGATGTCTCCGTGAAGGTCATTGTCCCTGAGGCTATCACAATGTGTTGGTGGGCAGAGCAACGTCAGACAATGCCATTCACAAATCCATAGTGTGAATTCCCAATTGAAGAACAGAACTGGGCTAATAAACTATAGAAACATTTGTCGGCAGATAAGAACCATTTGGCCCATCTAGTCTGCCCAATAACCTGAATCCTATGAATAGTCCCTGGCCCTATCTTATATGAAGGATAGCCTTATGCCTATCTCTATCTTATATGAAGGATAGCCTTATGCCTATCTCTATCTTATATGAAGGATAGCCTTATACCTATCCCTATCTTATATGAAGGATAGCCTTATACCTATCCCTATCTTATATGAAGGATAGCCTTATACCTATCTCTATCTTATATGAAGGATAGCATTATACCTATCTCTATCTTATATGAAGGATAGCCTTATGCCTATGTCTATCTTATATGAAGGATAGTCTTATACCTATCTCTATCTTATATGAAGGATAGCCTTATGCCTATCTCTATCTTATATGAAGGATAGCCTTATACCTATCCCTATCTTATATGAAGGATAGTCTTATACCTATCTCTATCTTATATGAAGGATAGCCTTATGCCTATGTCTATCTTATATGAAGGATAGCCTTATGCTTATCCCATGCATGCTTAAACTCCTTCACTGTATTTGCAGCGACCACTTCTGCAGGAAGGCTATTTCATGCATCCACTACTCTCTCAGTAAAGTAATACTTCCTGATATTACTGCAGAAACATTTGCCCCTCTAATATAAAACTATGTCCTCTTGTGGTAGTTTTTCTTCTTTTAAATCTCCTCTCCTCCTTTACCATGGTGATTCCCTTCATGTGTATACAATTTTTATCATATCCCCTCTGTCTCGTCTTTTTTCCAAGCTGTACATGTTAAGATCCTTTAACCTTCCCTGGTACGTTTTTATCCTGCAGTACATGTACTAGTTTAGTAGCTGTTCTCTGAACTCTCTCTAGAGTATCTATATCCTTTTAGAGATACGGCCTCCAGTACTGCGCACTATACTCCAAGTGAGGTCTCACCAGTGTTCTGTATAGCAGCATGAGCACTTCTCTCTTTCTACTGCTTATACCTCTCCCTATACAACCAAGCATTCTGCTAGCATTTTCACCTGCTCTATGACATCATCTGCTTATCTTTAATTCTTTTTGAATAATGAACTCTACATTACTTTCATCAGATACTATATCAGATCAGAAATAGAACAACAGAGCAAATTTTTTTCCCATAAACAGCTCCACATCTGTTCCCAGGTTGTGTGAGGTATTACAATTTGCCTCCATTTACTTTAATGGAACTGAGCTACAGAACCATGCCCAACCTTGAGACAGACAGGGAGCCGTTCTTGTAAGAAATTGGCTCTGTTTTTCTGGATAACCCCTTTAAATGTCAGTTGCCTGATTGACCATTCTTCTAGTTTACCTAAATCATTTGCCATTTGATGTATCCCTCCAGGGACATACATTTTGTTGGTTTTATTTATGCAATTGAGGTGACCCAGTACAGAATATAGCATACTGCCCATCCTGTGTGGTTGCCTTCAGTGTCCGTCTTGAGCCCACACTACTCAGGACTCAATATATATTAATGTTATGCTATGGTTCATGTATTGGTATTTTCTATGTACCTGCTGCTTTAAGACTGTTAGAAACCTGTTGTTAGGGGAGTGTTCATAAGGTAAACCATGTGACTTGTCAGCCCAATGGGGATCCTTCAAATCTGCCCCTTACATAGTGTGATAAGAGTTCAGAGGTCAGTTCTGCAGACTAGTGCAGTTTTAGCTGAGGTACAGTTTGGAGAAAGTCTGAAGAGAGAGTATGAGGTCTTCTGAGGAGGCCTCAAGTCTAATCCTGCAACCACGCATCTTCTAAAGCAAATCCCCTACTCCCAGGCCAACGTCAAAGCCTAGCGGTAAGCACTAAAGTCCCAGGGATCCAAGTCAGTCTAAAGCAGTCTAAAGCAGTTATACAAGTTAGTCATTCAAACCACTAAAGTCAGCATGGGTTGCCATACAGCAAGTCAGTCATATACAGCACAATCAACTACAAGTCCCAGCAAGCCGATAAGCTTCCAAGATTTACCCTGCACATCCCTTTGTACAAATCTGAGCTGTAGCAGATTTTGCCATCTATCCTGCCTCAGTAAAGTCAGTTTATCCGTAACTTTGCGTTGGAGTATTCAGTGCCCTGTGCCTGGCCCAGGAGAAGCTGGCTCAACCTCGGACAGTGTTTAGGTCAACTGTACCCTGGCATCACAAAAAGGTTAATTTGCACATTACCCTCACCCGACACCACACAATGTGCATGTTTACAGTACTTTACTCCTTAAGAAATGTAGCTGAAACCCCTATAGGCACCTAATGTTGACATAGTGATACTGATTTCTTTATTGGTGAATACATTTGCCAATATTAATGGCTGTAGGTCTGCCATGATTTCGATTATGCATTCATATAGGTCATAAAACCGAAGATGTGAAAGTCAATTTAAAACCAGTTTTATCTAAATGTATGAGTAAAGACACAATGTGGTTGTGTTGCACTTGGCCATAGGTACTTGTGAAATGCTGCTGTTAGTGCCAGAAAGTTATACAAATTTGCAAATAACTTCCACATATCAGCTGCTGTATGCACAGGAGGAGGAAGTGGTGTGGTTCTTTCCAGTCTGACTACAGTGCTCAGGAACTGTCCGGAGCAGGAGAAGTTTGCTATGGGGATTTGCTCCTGCTCTGGACAGTTCCTGACAGAGGTGGCAGCATAGAGCACTGTGGTCAGAATGGAATGAACTACACAACTTCCTCTGGAGTACCCCCTTAATACTTGCCAGTTTTAGCCATTTAGCAATTTAAATATAATTTTACTCCACCCATCTCCCTGCATGGTTTTAAACAGGGAAAGTTACATCCTACATGCCTTGAATTTGTAGGCTTAGTGCTAGCCCAAGAGAGGCATATCTTTTATTAGACCTCAATCATGGCACTGCGCTTTTTATGTATTCTTTTTTCTTTGTTCCATTTCTGCTACTTTTTAAGATTAATTTATCCTGTTTTCCGCTTGCAATTTTTGTGTTTGCTTTGGATGTGCTGACCAATAGTTGTTTTTTTTTGTACAGCAAACAATTATAGGATATAGCAAATCTTAAAATGGGGGCCCATTTTTTTTTTTTTTTTTACCTCTGTTCTTTTTTCAATAGACTTTACTAACCTTAAATCTTTAGTTTTGAGTCCCCTTAGTAATTAGACCCCCTAGCAACTGATGTGTCTGCTACCCTGGTAGTTAAGCCCATGCCCCTGCTGTCTGAGCTTGTGAGTAGGTGGGCCCCAGATATATTTACTAGACAGTTTAAAGACAACGTTTTGTATGGCAGACCAATGCTGGTACAGGTATTGTGCCTGTTTTATAACTGAGAAGTTGGAATTGAGACATTAATTATAAGCTCTGAAACTATTTAAAGCAAATCGGACATGTTCAAATATGCTAATACAATGGTGACGCCATTCAGTAGATCATAGTAAAATTATATATGTCATACCTTTGTAACCTGTGTTTGAGTCTTTATTTTGCTGAAAAGTGTCACAGAGGCATGACCTAGGGTCCACTGTGTCCTAGGCCTGCAACACCCCTGTGCATTGTATCACTGGCCTCCTATTAAAGCTATTAAAGCCATGCCCAAGCCATGCACTAAGGGCATGCTGGAAGGCGGCAATACAATGAACATAGGTGTCCTGGCCTCAGGGCACAGCAGACCCTAGGCCACGCCTCTGTGACACTTAGAAGGCCCCTTATATAGTGCTTTTTCACTAAATAAAGTCTTATACAATGTTGAATTAAGTTTCATTAGTGAATTTGTATGTGACATATTTGCTTTAATAACTATATCTCAGACATGACTTAAGTTAGTGACAGTAGAATTATCAATGGTTCAGCAGCCTTCATTGTTCAGCCTGACATGTTTATTTATATTCTGGATGGCTCACTTAGTGCTATTTCACATTCAAATGTACTGTCCACTTAAAGGATGATCCTTGTCTGCTATGGGAATGTTACAGTATACACTTGGTTTTCTACATAAATACACCCATTGTGTAAATTGTGTAAATAAATAAATCAATAATGCACCCAGACAGACAGTCAGATTGTGGCAAAGCTTGACATGCAATTATGTATCAGGTGTGGTCCAAATAGACACTGGGTCTTGCCACTATGTCACAACAGGCATAGGACCCAGACAGACCACCAATAGCACCAGTAGTTTTCTTGCCCACCATCCAGACACTGGGGGCACTTTCATTACACACCCGTGGTCTCTGTCCAGATGATTTCAAGGCACTTGGCAGAAGGAAATTTGGTGTCTCAGTCCTGATTACGTGTCCCGTAATTGACAGCCACTTTTGCCTTAGTTTGCAGTGGTATCACGAATGAGAAATCTGAACCGCTACAGACTTGAACTGTATGGTCTTTGTTGACAAATCCAGGTTCTGTTAAGGATTCGACAACCATATGGAATATGAAATATAGAGGCCTCATGGTAAATGCAGCAATCTTGCTACATTTGCTGTGGAATAACACAATGCCCCAACAGCTGGTGTGGTGATCTAGGGAGCCATTAATGTCTTCTAGAGATGAGCGAACTTCCAGTAATTCGATTTGTCACGAACTTCTCGACTTTGCAGTTGCTGACTTTAGCCTGCATAAATTATTTCAGCTTTCAGGTCCTGGAAAAGGTGGGTACAGTCCTAGGAGAAAGCTGAACTCATTTATGCAGGATAAAGTCAGTGACCACCGAGCCGAGAAGTTTGTGATGAATCGAATTACTGGAAGTTCGCTCATCTCTAATGTCTTCATCAGATTGTAATATCTCGGCCTGCCTGTCACCAGCTTCAGAAACCTACAAGAGTGCAGGATCTACAGGCCCAGCAGCAACATCTGTGGGCAAATGTGCCTCAGAATGTCCTACAGAACCCGTATGCCTCCATGCCAAACTGTATCTCATCTTGTATTCAGGCAAGAGGTGCCCAACAGGGTGCTACAGCCTTTCTATTGTACAGTTTTCCACAATAAACTCATCCTTTGGCTCTAATATTACAATCAATTACATACATAATCATTACATTCACCCACATAAAGTTTATTTCAACTTTAATTTTACAATAAAAATTTCAATTAAATACCATTTTTCAATTTTAATTACTACCTTGCGGTGCATTGAGTGTATATTGTCTGGGTTTAAAGGGGTACTCCGGCGCTAAGACATCTTATCCCCTATCCAAAGGATAGGAGATAAGAAGTATGTTCTTGGGGGTCCCGCTGCTAGGGACCCCCGCAATCTGTCTTTGCGCACCCACCTTTGTGAGCTCTCCACAGAACTGGAGGCTCCGAGTGTGTAGCGCGACGACCACAGGGCCAGTGTATCGTGACGTCACGACTACGTCCCCGTGTGACATCCTTTGGATAGGGGATAAGATGTCTTAGGGCCGGAGTACCCCTTTAAAATGTATGAAAATTAGATATACAGAGATCTAATTCACAATTTGCATTAATAAAACACACATTAAAGCTTGCTGAGTTTTTTTTTTTGTAAAATAATGATCTTTCAAGTAAAATGCCATGATAACTTGTATAGAATTATTTTTTGTTATGTAAACATGGCTGCTTCCTTCAAACACTACTGTCCACAGGTTGTATGTGAGTGCGATATTGCAGCTCAGACTTAGGTATTTCAGGGCGATGAGCTGCAATACCAGACACAACCAATAGAAAAGTGTGGTGCTGTATTTTAAGGGTATGTTCACACGTACTGTATATGATGTGACATTTATGTTGCAGATCTTTTATGCTTTGGATCTTATGTTGTGTTCGATTGTACTAGAAAAGTAAATCAATATAAATAAATAATTGAACACAACGTAAAATCTGCATCATAGAGTCTGCAGTGTATATGCTACGTGTGAACATACACTTATTACAGGCCCTTGAACCCCAGAAATCAGACATTACGTTACTGGGAAGTGATGTAGTAGTTGAATAGTCAGCATTACTTGGGGTTTTCTAGACTTGCAGACCCAATATGAGAGCTAATATAGTAGATTGTTGCTCATTTAACCTTTCCATGGCTCAATAATCAGCCAACAAACAAGTGTTTTCTAGTTCATTGGCAGATCGCTGACCCTTTTACAGAAAAGAATGTTCCTAAGAATGTTTATTCTGCTGATAAATGATCCGTGTAAAAGACCCCTTAGCTGTTCTCTTCTTTGGCTCTTAGAGTCAAGACCCTTTTTATAGTACCTAAAAGCTCTTATAATCTTTATGCGACAACCACTGTTTCATACTTTAAACCAGTGTTTTCAAACTGTGTCTCCAGCTGTTGCAATACAGCCAAAGACTGTCTGGGCATGCTGGGAGTTGTAGTTTTGTCACAGTTGGAGACATAATTTGGAAAACACGGCTTTAGACAGAACAGTGGTCCCTCAAATTACAATATTAATTGGTTCCAGGACGAACATTGTATGTTGAAACCATTGTATGTTGAAACCAGAACTCTATGGAAACCTGGTTATTGATTCTAAAGCCCCAACATGTCATCCAAAAATAGGAAAAAATATATAACTAATATAGATAGAGCAAGTCCTTACATATAAAAGTAAGAAAGATCAGCCTTTGGCTGTCCGGGCATGCTGGGAGTTGTAGTTTTGCAACAGCTGGGGGCACCCTGCTTGGGAAACACTTGTCTATGTAGAGGACACGAGCTGTCCTAAAAAAGTAAAATGGAGTCGCCCTCACCTGGTGTCCAAAGGAGCAGGTAACCCTGGCACAGGTAAAGTGTACAGAACATGTAATACCTCCCTGTTCTGTAGGGGGCGCTACCAGACATCAGTCAGTGCATACGCTTCAGGAATACTGGTGAAGAGTACAGAACATGTAATACCACCCTGTACTGTAGGCGGCGCTACCAGACACCGGTCAGTGCATGCACTTCAGTAATACAGGGGCTTTACCAGTAAATTGCCCATTTTAATCGGTCAGTTCTTCCGGCCATTGACATGTTTCACAGATCTGGACTGTCTGTACATTGTATGTTGAGTCTGGTTTCAACTTACAATGGTCCAGAAAAGACCATTGTATGTTGAAACTATTGTATGTTGAGGGATCACTGTATATGGTAACACCATAAATGAGGCAAAGGATAGTATTTATATGGCGTCACAATAGGGCAGAATTTTCTAAACTTTTCAAGTTGGTGACACCCTTGACATACATAATTTGGTGACACACTCCTTGCTGTACTGCCGTTGGCTGTCCGGGCATGCTGGGAGTTGTAGTTTTGCAACAGCTGGAGGCACCCTGGTTGTGAAACAATGGTTTATGTAGAGGACAGGAGCTTCTTCAGGGTCCTATACAGTACACAGAGTGTCCCAAATGGAGCCGCCCTTACTTGGTGTCCAAAAGAAGCAGCTAACCCTTCCAGAGGTAAGGAGTAGTACAGAACTTGTAGTTCCTCCCTGTACTGTAGGGGGCGCTACCAGACAGCCAGTAAGTGCAGGCACTTCAGTAATAGAGGTGGCAATACCAATGAATGCCCATTCTAATTGGTCAGTTCCTCCAGATCTGGACTGTCTGTACATTGTATGATGAGTCTGGTTTCAAGTTACAATGGTCCAGAAAAGACCATTGTATGTTGAAACTATTGTATGTTGAGGCCATTGTAAGTTGAGGGATCACTGTATATGCCTCAGGTTATGGCGCAGATCTCTGGTGTATGCCTTAAGCCTAGTGATAAGTGACATGGAATAATACAATGGCCTTGTATATTGCATTAAGTACCAGTGATGCGGTTATGACTTTGCCTGGTACCATGTCAGTATATAAAGCCTCATTTATAGTCACAGGCGTCACTCATGCATAACTTCCCTCTCCCTGGAGTCCGGAACAGCAGGAAAACACAAGCAACTCTGCTTTGTTATCTACGTCCCTGCGTGCAGATGTGGTCCTTGCACATCCCGTCTCCATAGCAACGTAGGGAGGAGAAACTACTATGGCAACGACAGGAGGCAGTAACACAGACAAAACAAACAAGAAATATATCCCAGCATCCTCCTTGCTCAGATTAACCCTCTGATCTACACCAGAGGGCAATGGAATAAAATTTGCCTTGTAGAATCGGGTGTTTGCTATGTAACAAAGATCATGGCTGCTCTGCCTTTCTGCCAGTACTGATATGCAGCATGTTTACTGTACAAATCTGCAAGACCTGGTTCACACTGCGCATTTTTGTTATGTTTTTAATTTTGGTTGGTGACGTCCCATGTCTCTCAAGAGAGTTCACCAAGCAAAGCACTTGTTATAAATGCAACAAAACGCACAGTGTCAATTCTGCCATAAGCCATCCATCAGTGTAAACAATGATTGATGCAAATGATGGTCATTATTAGAGATGAGCGAACTTACAGTAAATTCAATTCGTCACAAACTTCTCGGCTCGGCAGTTGCTGACTTTAGCCTGCATAAATTAGTTCAGCTTTCAGGTGCTCCGGTGGGCTGGAGACTCTCTCCTAGGACTGTATCCACCTTTTCCAGCCCACCGGAGCACCTGAAAGCTGAACTCATTTATGCAGGATAAGTCATCAACCGCCGAGCCGAGAAGTTTGTGACGAATCAAATTTACTGTAAGTTCGCTCATCTCTAGTCATTATCTATTATCAGTAAGTCTAGGGCACTACCATGATTAGTTGGCACTAATGGGAATCAGCTTTCTCACAGTACTTCAGTAATTTCTAGGCATTTATTGAATGAATAATGACATTTAGAGTCATGTACTGTATATTTGTACGGACAGGAATGACTTTCCCAATGCAAAATTCCTTTTCTGCATGTTGTAACCATAAGAAGTATCTAAATGTGTATCCGAGCAGAAAAATACATTCTCCTAATGCTTTGCTAACAGAAGACTGGAATTAGAATGTCTTTGGTCTATAGGTTAATATTTATAATCAATAGTGGTCTAAGGGGGTTTATAGGTTAATATTTATAATTAATAGTGGTCTAAGGTGGTTTATAGGCTAATATTTATAATTAATCGTGGTCTAAGGTGGTTTATAGGCTAATATTTATAATTAATCGTGGTCTAAGGTGGTTTATAGGCTAATATTTATAATCAATAGTGGTCTAAGGGGGTTTATAGGTTAATATTTATAATTAATAGTGGTCTAAGGTGGTTTATAGGCTAATATTTATAATCAATAGTGGTCTAAGGGGGTTTATAGGTTAATATTTATAATTAATAGTGGTCTAAGGTGGTTTATAGGCTAATATTTATAATCAATAGTGGTCTAAGGGGGTTTATAGGTTAATATTTATAATCAATAGTGGTCTAAGGGGGTTTATAGGTTAAAATGTAATATCCACAGAGGTCTAAGATGGTTTAATGGTTTCTACATCAATCCCTCCATGTGGCCAGCTCTATTAGGCTGGGTTCACGCCACGTTTCGTTAAATACGGTTCCCGTATACGGCTGGGAGGAGAGGGGCGGGGCTTAATAGCGGAGCCTGCACTCAGCCGTATTCGGGAACCGTATTTAATGCATGTCTATGAGCCAACCGGAGTGAACCGCAGCCTCTGGTCGGCTTCATTTTCGGCCGTATGCGGTTTTCCGACCGTAGGCAAAAATGCGGTCGTCCACGTTTTTGCCTGCGGTCGGGAAACTGCATACGGCCGAAAACAAAGCTAACCGGAGGCTGCGGTTCACTCTGGTTGGCTCATAGACATACATTAAATACGGTTCCCGAATACGGCTGAATGCGGGTGCCGTGATTAAGCCCCGCCCCCTCCTCCCAGCCGTATACGGGAACCGTAGTTAACAAAACCAGGTGTGAACCCAGCCGTACTGAGAAGAGTGCAGGGTTTACATGAGCACTTCACCAAACAACTAGACCTTATGCATCTGCTTATCGCACCTAAGATACCTTAGAGTCTTATCATTCAGTAAGGGCTCTTTCACATGGCGGACATTTCATAGGCAGTAGGTGCTTGGAAATGCACCATCTTCATAGACGGCAATGCATTTCTGAGCGCATTACGCAGAAACAATGAACATGTTCATTCTTTCTATTGAGTCCAGAATTAGAATTTTTCAACGTAGAAATTCAGCCTTGTGCACAGTGCAGCAGAATCCTATAAAAAATAATGGGAGTCTTCTGCAACAGAATTTTTTAGAGGCATTTTTCCGCCAGATTCCGCTCAGAAATTCCATTGTAAATCGGCCTTAAAGGGGTACTCCGGTGCTTATACATCTTATCCCCTATCCAAAGGATAGGGGATAAGATGCCTGATCGAGGGAGTCCCGCCGCTGGGGACCCCCGTGATCTTGCACGCGGCACCCCGTTTGTAATCAGTCCCCGGAGCGTGTTCGCTCCGGGACTGATTACCGGCGACTACAGGGCGGGCGGCGTGTGATGTCACGCCCCCGCCCCCGTGTGATGTCACGCTCCGCCCCTCAATGCAAGCCTGTCACGCCCCCTCCGGTAGGCTTGCATTGAGGGGCGTGTTCGCTCTGGGGACTGATTACAAACGGGGTGCCGCGTGCAAGATCACGGGGGTCCCCAGCTGCGGGACTCCCTCGATCAGGCATCTTATCCCCTATCCTTTGGATAGGGGATGAGATGTTTAAGCAACAGAGTACCCCTTTAAGGGTTTTTCTCTGTTTGTCTGTCCATGGATTGTTCAGATGGCCATACACTTTAGATATACTCCCATGCATGTGTTCTCACTAGGAAGAAGCAAATACCCGTATTTTTCGCCGTATAAGACGCACTTTTTCTTCCCCAAAACTGGGGGGGGGGAAAGTTGGTGCGTCTTATATGGCGAATACACACCTATCGTGGCGGTCCCTGCGGCCATCAACGGCCGGGACCCGCGGCTAATACAGGACATCACCGATCGCGGTGATGCCCAGTATTAACCCTTCAGATGTGGCGATCAAAGCTGACCGCCGCGTCTGAAGCGAAAGTGACACTAACCCGGCTGCTCAGTCGGGCTGTTCGGGACCTCCGCGGTGAAATCGCGGTGTCCCGAACAGCTTACAGGACACCAGGAGGGACCTTACCTGCCTCCTCGCTGTCTGCTCCGTGCCGGGATCCCCTGCATGGCCGGCACTCTCCTTCGATGTCATCACGTCGTTGCGCACGCCGTCCCGTCATCCAATAGGAGCGGCGTGTGTAGCGACGCGATGACGGCGACGGAGAGAGTGGATCCCGGGGAAGAAGACGTCCGGAGCATCGGGGACACCACGGGGATGCGGCGACAGCGATGGAGCGACAACCAGGGCAGCGATGACGAGCGGTGACGGGTCCGGAGCGGCGGGGACACGTGAGTATAACCTCCTGTACCAGTGGTCTTCAACCTGCGGACACAGATGCAAAATCTAGAAAAAAAAGATTCTGAACCCAGCAGTGATCTTCAACCTGCGGACCTCCAGCTGTTGCAAAACTACAACTCCCAGCATGCCCGGACAGCCAACGGCTGTCCGGGCATGCTGGGAGTTGTAGTTTTGCAACATCTGGATGTACGCAGGTTGAAGATCACTGTTGGGTTCAGAATCTTTTTTTCTTCTAGATTTTCCACCTTTAAAATTGGGTGCGTCTTATATGCCGGTGCGTCCTAAAGGTCAAAAAATACGGTAAGTCACTGCCAGAAACCTGTCACCTCAGACAGAGGAAGAAGATCTAGGACACTTCACTATTCTGTGCAGAAAGAGTGCAACCTACTGTGTGTGGGTCTCAAGGGGGAAAAACACTGTATATGGGCACTGTATATACAGTGTAGAGGCACAAACAAAGAGCCAGAAGCCTGTTTGTCCGACAAATTCTGACGACTTGTGGCTGGAAGAAATTATCATGGCTGTCTGAGTCAGATGGAGACAAGAAAAAACAAAAAAAACAAAAAAAGAGTACGTCTCCAAGGAGATGCCCCTTGTAAGTTACTGGCATCTACCACTATGTGGGCCCTGTACGGCAGTAATATCAGTCTTTATATAGTGTCTTCTCTTTAGTTGTAGGGCGGCAGTATTAGTCACTGTGTGGTGGTAATATGTGATCATGGTGTGTGCAGGATTCTCTATAATTTAGAATAATTTTATTTGAGCAGAAATGATACCCTCGCAATGCGTGAGAGAAGACCGTCCAAGATTAGAGATGAGCGAACTTACAGTAAATTCGATTCGTCACGGACTTATCGGCTCAGCAGTTGATGGCTTTTCCTGCATAAATTAGTTCAGCTTTCAGGTGCTCCCGTGGGCTGGAAAAGAGGGATACAGTCCTAGGAGACTCTTTCCTAGGACCGTATCCACCTTTTCCAGCCCACCGGAGCACCGGAAAGCTGAACTAATTTAAGCAGGACAAAAAGTCATCAACTGCAGAGCCGAGAAGTTCATGATGAATCGAATTTACTGTAAGTCCGCTCATCTCTATCCAAAATTTGCCCATAGAATTTTAGTTACAACCCTATGGCCAAGATTTATCAAAATGTGTGAGAGAAAAAGTGGAGGGATTTTCCCACAGCAACCAATCACAGCTAACGAGCTGAGGTAAAGTGAAAGCTGAGCTGTGATTGGTTGCTGTGGGAAAATCCTTCCACTTTTTCTCTCACACATTTTGATAAATCTGGGCCAATGTGTTTGGCTTTCGTCACCTATGGGAGATATAGTAAGCGGTGTAGAAAAGACCCTTTGTCTTAACAAATAGGGCAGACATACAACATACAACAGGTGAAATGTGGTCACAGGTCTTTTGTATTAGAGACCGTTACCATTAGCTGTGAGACATTTTAGAGGATAGGTCACAGACATTACATAATGTCAGTTATGTACATGATGTCGCTGTAAGCTTATTGATCTGTCTGCCCCACTGTGACCATGTGATGGCGGCAGACATAGCATAACAGCTACAGAGGCTGCATTGACTAGAGCAGAGCGACTGGGTTGATCTAGTTTATTTTAGCCTGAAGTAATAAAGGTGACATGATTATTTTGTAGCTTTTACTGCTCTCATACAGTATATGCATCAAATATTTCCTTGTACCTTGGAACAAAGTACATCTGTGTGATGCCTGAGGCATGGGAAATATGCGCTCTCTAACCAAAGCGTGGGTTCACACTACGTTTTGTCCCATACGGGAGCGCATACGGCAGGGGGGAGCTAAAACCTTGCGCTCCCGTATGTGACCGTATGCGCTCCCGTATGTCATTCATTTCAATGAGCCGACCGGAGTGAAACGTTCGGTTCGGTCGGCTCATTTTTGCGCCGTATGCGCTTTTACAACCGGACCTAAAACCGTGGTTGACCACAGTTTTAGGTCCGGTTGTAAAAGCGCATACGGCGCAAAAATGGGCCGACCGGACCGAACGTTTCACTCCGGTCGGCTCATTGAAATGAATGACATTCGGGAGCGCATACGGTCACATACGGGAGCGCAAGGTTTTAGCTCCCCCCTGCCGTATGCGCTCCCGTATGGGACAAAACGTAGTGTGAACCCAGCCTTATATGGCTAACATTTTTTTGTCCAGCATATTAAAGGGGAAATTCAGTTTCATGAATTTAAAGGGGTAGTCCGGTGGAAAACTTTTATTATGTTTTAAATCAACTGGTGCCAGAAAGTTGAACAGATTTGTAAATGACTTCTATTGAAAAAATCTTAATCCTTCCAGTACTTATTAGCTACTGAATACTACAGAGAAAATTCTTTTCTTTTTGGAAAACAGAGCTCTCTGCTGACATCACGAGCACAGTGCTCTCTGCTGACATCTCTGTCCATTTTAAGAACTGTCCAGAGTACGAGAAAATCCCCATAGCAAACATATGCTGCTCTGGACAGTTCCTAAAATGGACAGAGATGTCAGCAGAGAGCACTGTGCTCATGATTCAGCAGAGAGCTCTGTGTTCCCAAAAAGAAAATTATTTCCTCTTTAGTATTCAGCAGCTAATAAGTACTAGAAGGATTACATTTTTTTTTTATAGAAGTAATTTACAAATCTGTTTAACTTTCTGGCACCAGTTGATTTGATTTCCACCGGAGTACCCCTTTAATGGTGAATCTGACACTGGAAAGATCCTGGAGACCAAACTTGACTGAATGAAAAAATGCAGACCCCTGGCAAACGTCTGCAACCCCCTCAGCAAACGTGTGTATGTGTGTGTGTATGTTTTCTAACATAGATGACTCCTTATGGTGCAATTCTCAAGATCTTCTCTAGGGACCTGGATCTGTAGTCCATGTGTTATTCCATTAAGTATATGATAGCGTCCTGATTCTGCCATTGGGAAAGCGAAGGATTGGTTAATTGGATTTCAGTATACCTGATCCCTTTTCCTATTCAGAATACATGCAGGGCAGAGCGTATATATCTGTATTACAGAGGGGCTTCTGGAGAGTTAACTTTTGACTATTTTTCTACCAAGCACTTTATTGGTATACAAAACAAAAATGTTACTTTCATTACAGTTCCTCTTTATCCCCTCAGGGACTTTGTTCTGTTTAACTCCTTGATCATTTTCTCTATTTCTAATTAAGTGGGCTGCATATAAATCTCATCGCACATAAGTCTCACTTTCTGGTTAAATCCTTTCAATAACTGTTGTCCGAATGCTTGCTTAAGCGACACCTATTCCCCTCCTCACACCTGCATTTTAGAGAAAAGTGGGCCGCTACAAGACACTTCTGGCAGTGCCTCATTTCCATGGTGCAGGGTGAACAAAAAATTAAGGAGGTGAAATTCAATCCTTGTTTCCTTAACATCATGTCATGGGAAACTGTCGGGAGGCTACTACATGCATAAGACAGTCAACAGGTCCTGATGACATCTTAGGGTTCAACCACTTTTTCTTCAGCTAGTATGTTTTTTTTTTTTTATAGAGAATCCAAACCTAAAGTTGCCATACACTTTAACTCTGTTTATTGTTCTTTGCGGTTGGTAGTGTCAGGCTAGGTTGACTGATGTGTTTCTCAATGAAGTCCTAGACATAACATCTGGGGAAATTTCTGTCCATATGGTCCATAGTTTACCTTATATACAGTATGTTCAGTTCTGACATCCTCCAGAAATATTAATATTTATATATACTGTACATGGGACAAAACTCTTAACCCCTTAAGGACGCAGGACGTAAATGTACGTCCTGGTGAGGTGGTACTTAACGCACCAGGACGTACATTTACGTCCTAAGCATAACCGCGGGCATCGGAGCGATGCCCGTGTCATGTGCGGCTGATCCCGGCTGCTGATCGCAGCCAGGGACCCGCCGGCAATGGCCGACGCCCGCGATCTCGCGGGCGTCCGCCATTAACCCCTCAGGTGCCGGGATCAATACAGATCCCGGCATCTGCGGCAGTTCGCGATTTAAATGAACGATCGGATCGCCCGCAGCGCTGCTGTGGGGATCCGATCATTCATAACGCCACACGGAGGTCCCCTCTCCTTCCTCCGTGCGGCTCCCGGCGTCTCCTGCTCTGGTCTGTGATCGAGCAGACCAGAGAAGGAGATGACCGATAATACTGATCTGTTCTATGTCCTATACATAGAACAGATCAGTATTAGCAATCATGGTATTGCTATGAATAGTCCCCTATGGGGACTATTCAAGTGTAAAAAAAAATGTAAAAAAATGTAAAAGTAAAAGTAAAAAAAAAGTGAAAAATCCCCTCCCCCAATAAAAAAGTAAAACGTCCCTTTTTTCCTATTTTACCCCCAAAAAGCGTAAAAAACATTTTTTATAGACATATTTGGTATCGCCGCGTGCATAAATGTCCGAACTATTAAAATAAAATGTTAATGATCCCGTACGGTGAACGGCGTGAACGAAAAAAAAAAAAAAAAGTCCAAAATTCCTACTTTTTTAATACATTTTATTAAAAAAAAATTATAAAAAATGTATTAAAAGTTTTTTATATGCAAATGTGGTATCAAAAAAAAGTACAGATCATGGTGCAAAAAATGAGCCCCCATACCGCCACTTATACGGAAAAATAAAAAAGTTAGAGGTCATCAAAATAAAGGGATTATAAACGTACTAATTTGGTTAAAAAGTTTGTGATTTTTTTTAAGCGCAACAATAATATAAAAGTATATAATAATGGGTATCATTTTAATCATATTGACCCTTAGAATAATGAACACACGTCATTTTTACCAGAAATTGTACGGCGTGAAAACAAAACCTTCCAAAATTAGCAAAATTGCGTTTTTCGTTTTAATTTCCCCACAAAAATAGTGTTTTTTGGTTGCGCCATACATTTTATGATATAATGAGTGATGTCATTACAAAGGACAACTGGTCGCGCAAAAAACAAGCCCTCATACTAGTCTGTGGATGAAAATATAAAAGAGTTATGATTTTTAGAAGGCGAGGAGGAAAAAATGAAAACGTAAAAATTAAATTGTCTGAGTCCTTAAGGCCAAAATGGGCTGAGTCCTTAAGGGGTTAAAGGAGGTTTCCTGGTAGTGAAAGCAGTTTTTCGAAGGCATCTGGATGCCTTTAAAAAACAAACAAACATAAACAATGTCACCTGCCTTATCCTCCCTCACGTCATGGCCGTTCTGGGTCTCTTGCTGCTTACAACTTTCTGCTGATGTGCTTACATGGAGAACTGTCTTGTCCACCAATCACTGAATGAGAAGGCTCACTTCTATAGTCAGTGGTAGACTGAGTAGGGATTTCCTCTTTCAGCAAGGACCAAGGCAAGATTGGGACAGGCAGCAACGGGGATCGGGCACATGAGTATTCATTATTTATTATTCTAAAGGCACGCAGATCCATTTTTAAAAATATTTGCCTCTTGAGTAATCCCATTTAATGTCCGCTAAGAACCTTTACACAGGACAATGATTTACTGAATGGGCCGATTATTTCACGGTGTAAAAGATCCAGAGATCAGCCGACAAACAGGCAAGCCCTCTCTCATTGGTTGTTTGCTGTGCTTTTGCAACCCTAAAAATCCTCATTGGTTGGTTGCACATCTCGCTGTGTAAACAGGATATGCGTCTGACATGAGGAGCCACAAGACCAATGAGCCATGTAAAAGGCTTATTTTACAAGCCCTAATATGCTACAGATTGTGTCTGCCCATTGTAAAGGCCCTAAGGCCATGTGAATGTTATAGAGTCTTCCCCTGCTAGGAACCACTATCCACTGTTAACTAGACTAGAGATCCACTACAATGAACCTCTCTCCTTTAGGATAGCCTTGCCTTTCTGTGCATTTCATGGATGGCCCCTGGATTTCCAACAACCATGAACCATGAAGGAAAATAAGCCTGCATCTAAAAGGATATTTATCAAAATTCTGTGCAGCTTCACATTGCCGTGTGATGCCCATACAGAAGATGAAAATTCAAAAGACAAGGAGGGATGAAGATACAAAGAAATCTAAAATGTGGGTGGGGGTGGAAAATGGAGCAAACATCTGCTATCAAAACTATACTGAAATCTAAGGGGAGGGGGAGATAAGATGAGCTGTCTTCTAAAAACAGTCTTCCGACACACCCCTCATATCTCTGATGAAGATACATGATAAAATACATTTCTTTTCTATCCTGAAAAATACTTGGGCGTAAATACTGTGGTAATCCTGTAAGTGTTGTGTATTGCCTATGTTTTGGGTATGTAGCCCTACAGCGCTGCTGGATGCCTGTATGTAACATAAGTGACTAATGGGTATAGTTATGCCATTAGTAGAATCTGTGTATAGTCCCTATAAAGTGCTGTGAATATTTTAGCAATTCTACCTGTCCATCTACAAGGCCCCTGTTTGTTTTTCAGAATTTTATATTTCAAAATTCAGTTTTTCTTCCATATGTTCTTAAACAGAAACTGACAGCGGGTTATAGTGTGAGTATACCAGATTAAAATGAGGTATAACTTTACCCAGATTTGTAGTCCGGTTATTAGCCGGCATTGCTTATATATTAAAGCGGTATTCCAGGAAAAAACTTTTTTATATATACCAACTGGCTCCAGAAAGTTAAACAGATTTGTAAATTACTTCTATTAAAAAAATCTTAATCCTTTCAGTACTTATGAGCTTCTGAAGTTAAGGTTGTTCTTTTTTGTCTAAATCCTCTCTGATGACACCTGTCTTGGGAAACGCCCAGTTTAGAAGAGGTTTGCTATGGGGATTTGCTTCTAAACTGGGCGTTTCCCGAGACACGTGTCATCAGAGAGGATTTAGACAGAAAAGAGCAACCTTAACTTCAGAAGCTCATAAGTACTGAAAGGATTAAGATTTTTTAATAGAAGTAATTTACAAATCTGTTTAACTTTCTGGAGCCAGTTGATATATATAAAAAAGTTTTTCCTGGATAACCCCTTTAATTTCCAACACTGTGTAATAGAGGCAGGACCGGCCAGCGATTAATATATCAGCAAGGTAAGTTATACCTCATTTTAATGAACTGTCTGTGCTTTAACAAATATGCTGACAGCACCTATATCACCATATAAAAGAAGGTTTAAGTATATATAACTGTAAAGCAGTTCCCAGGCTGCATATGCTTATAGCTCCTGTTGTTATTCACACTCATCCATAAGCACCAAGACTTATTGTGTTCAAAAAATTTTAAGATCTGGATAGGCTGGATGTTTGGGCTGGAATGTGGCAGATGAGGTTCAACACTGATAAATGTAAGGTAATGCACATGGGGAGGAAAAATCCGGGGTGGGAATATGTATTAAATGGTAGAACCTTGGGACAACTGATGAGAAAAAGGAGTTTTTGTCAGCAGTAAATTTCATTGTAGTGACCAGTGTCGGGCAGCTGCTGCCAAGGCAAATAAAATCATGGGGTGCATCAATAGGGGCATAGATGCCCACGACAAGGAAATAATTCTACCACTGTACAAATCACTAGTCAGACCACACATAGAATACTGTGTACAGTACTGGGCACCAGTGTACAAGAAAGATATAGTGGAGCTGGAGAGGGTTCAAAGACAGGCAACCAGAGTAATATGGGGAATGGGAGGACTACAGCACCCAGAAAGATTATCAGAATTAGGATTATTTAGTTTAGATAAAAGAAGGCTTAGGGGCGACCTAATAACTATGTATAAATATATCAGGGGGCCATACAGTGATCTCTCGCATGATCTATTTATACCCAGGACTGTATCTATAACAAGGGAGCATCCTGTAGGAAAGAAGGTTTCAACACCAGCACAGATGGGGGTTCTTTACTGTAAGAGCAGTGAGACCATGGAAATCTCTGCTAGAGGAGGTGGTCATGAAGAACTAAATAAAATAATTCAAAATAGGCCTAGATACATTTCTGGAGAGCAATCATTTTACAGGTTTTGGATCCTAGATTTATTGGGACAGAACGTTGATGTAGGGATTTATTCTGACTGCCAAATTTTTCTCCCTAGTATGGGGCTATTGACATCGAGCTCATAAGGGTTTTTGACCTTCCTCTGGATCAACATAGTGAGAATACATGTGGGATATAGGTTGAACTTATGAACTATATAACTAATTACAATTCCTCTTCATCCCCTTGGGTCTTTGTTCTATCATTTTAATTCTGACCCCTTTTTCTTGTTCTTAGGCAGTAGGCCGCACATAAACTGTACATGTCTGTGATGGTATAATGCAATGTCTTTCTCCCTTAATTATGATATCACTGAACTACATTACCCAACATGCCCTGGTGCCCTGCAATTCACAATGGAGCTTTCAATGCCCATATTTTATTCAGTGTGTGCTTTTATTGCTTATCTACATCATTTATGTTCTTACTACATATTTAACTGCTTATGGGATTATTATATAAATTTACATTGATAAATATCCTGGAATGCCCTCAAAGTGTGCACTTTTGTCAAAACCTTTTTTTGGATGTGGTTCTTGGGATTGTCCAACCAAAATAAAGACTGTTGGCCAGTATACGGCCAGTAAGTTACTAAAAGGCTGCAAGTGCTCCATGTTCTTTACTATATACACCCATGAGCTATAACATTAAAATCAGATGAACAAATAATTAACATTGATTCTATTATTACAATGCTACCACCAGCAGCAAGTGAACTGTATTTTCTTGAAGACAATGTTTTGTAAGTAGGAAAATTGGGAAAAATTCACAATAAGAGCAATTTTTACAAGGGCTGAATTGTAAAGACTAGATTACTGGGTCAGATCTTTCAACCAGTAAGTCTTGTGGGGTGATCCGGGTATGCAGTGCTTAGTACTACACAAGTGGTCCAAGAAAGAAGAATTGGTGAACAGGCAACAGGGTTAGGGTACATGTTTGTGTAAGAGTTGCAAGGCTAGCCCATCTGGTCTGATCCTATGGAAAAGGTACTGCAGCACACATTGGTGAAGACAATGCTGGCTATGATAAACAGGAGTCAGAGCACAAAGTATTACAGCTTGTTGTGTATTGGGCTTTATAGCTGCAGAGCAGTCACAATTCCAGAACTGATCCCTTTACTAAGCATGCAAACATTCCAACTGGACCAATGAAGCAATGAAAGAAAGCAGCCTTATCTGGTGAATCACATTTTAGTTTTTTTGTGTGGATGGCTGGGTGTGTAAGTGTTGCTTACAAGGGAAGAAATTACACCAGGATGAGAATAAAGCAGCCTTATCTGGTAAATCCCATTTTTTGTTATTGTGTAGACGGCTGAATGTGTAAGTGTTGCTTGCCAAGGAAAGAAATTACACCAGGATGAACTATGAGAAGAAAGTTGGCAGATGCAGTGGAATGCTCTGGGCAATGTTTTGCTGAGAAACCTTGGAATCTGGCATTCATGTGGATATTACTTTGACACATACAGCAACAATATACATAAAACAGTAATGATATTCCCTAATAGCAGTGGCCTGTTTCAGCAGGATGATGTACAAAAATTGTTTATATTTGGTCTGAGGAACATGACAAAGAGTTCAAGGTTTAACTTGTCTTACAATTTCCTTAATTCTCAATCCAAGTGAGCATCTGTGGGGTGTGCTGGAAAAACAAGTCCATTGCGCAGAGGCCCCTATTAATGTTCAGGACGTAGGATGATTATCTGTAGAACTGTGCAGTACAACTGACAAATGGGAAAAGGTTCATTCGTCAGTTGATCGGGTTGTTTTGACAAAGAATCATCAACCACCTATCTCCCCATGTAATAAGGGATGCGCGGATGACAGGTGATTAAAGCAAAGGAGCGTTTGAATAATTCCATGAGTGCTCATGCAACTCTCCCTGCTTGATTACTGAGTAAGAGACTCTGTAAACGAGTGCTGGACAACGAGATTGGCACTTTGTTACAACGTGGCTTGGGCCATCTAATACTGTTCTTGAAGACCCCACTACTAAAGTCTTGGTGCCAAATACCATTGGACACCTTCAGAGCAGAGGCGTAGCTTGTAGCTTCCGGGCCCCGATACAAAATCTGCAACAGGGTCCCATATGCTAATTATAATACTGGTTTCTTATGAGGAAGATGTGCTTTAGGGCCCCCTTAGGCACCAGGGCCCAAGTGCGACTGCTGCCTCTGCTACCTCTATAGCTACACCCGTGCTTCAGAGGTCTTGTGGAGTTAATGCCAAATGTTTTCAATGATATGCCTGATGTGTGTTCCCACTGTAAGGGTCATGGCAGGTGGTGGATCCTCTGGGCCTGTGTGGATGACTTGAGCTGTGCCAGGGAGCGGAGTCTAAGGTGCAGCTGGTTTGCACCACAGCCCGTCTTGCTGCGGCAGGCAGCACCCAGGTCGCTACCCCTGGCACGACTCGTCAACACAGGTTGCTGGGATGAAGCGTGGTTAGGATAGCTAAAGGTCAGGGCAGGCGGCACAGGAGCAAGGTCAGGTCACGGAACAAGGATCAGGTACACGGATAAACAGGAACACAGGAACACAGTAGCTTTCTCTCAGGCACAAAGGCGACAAATATCCAGCACAGGGTAGGGGGAGGTGCAGATACTTATAGACAGGGTGCAGGTGAGGACACTAATTAGGGAGCACTGGCCTTTTAAATCACAGAGCTCCGGCGCGCGCCCTAGGAGGCGGTGGCATGCACGCTGGGACTGAGAACACGGAAGACCCGGGGGGTGAATGACGGGCTGTAATTCGCATGCGGGCACATCCCGCCATGCGAATCCCAGCACTCACAGCCAGCGTGTCTGGCCGGAGCGCTGACGTTACAGTACCCCCCCCCCCCTTTGGTCTCCCCCTTATCTTGGAAGGTTTCAGGAGAGGGCAAAGGCTGTAAGTGATCTTCAGGTTTCTGCAGAATAGTTTTGTTACGGGCACAGGTAACGCAGGAACGAACAAAATCTGCAACATCGCGTTCAAGGTGCGGCCACCAGTAATGCCGGGAGATCAGTTGAATAGTTTTCCTTTTTCCAGGGTGAACAGGCAGCAAAGAAGAATGTCTCCAATTCAGGATTTTACGTCTCAGTTCGGCGGGCACATAGGCTTTCCCTGAAGGAAGATGCTGAAGATCAGCAGGAGCTGAAAAAATCAATCGCTCAGGAGGAAAATGATGCCTTGGCGTGGAGTCCAAACCTGCAACATCGGAGGACCTGGAAAAAAGTGTCAGCCCTGAAGTCTTTGTTAGCAGGCCTAGGAGGAGGTGAAGAAAGAGTTTTTGACTGGATTGGCACAAGACAATGATTTTGGCAAAACTGTCCCCAACATGAGATTTCACCAGATTTCCAGTCTAGTTGAGGAGAATGACGTTGAAGCCAAGGAAGACCAAGAAGAAGCTCCGAAGTACAATGTGGTAGCACATAGAACTCAATGTTTTCCTTATGCAAATCTCCTACTTGTACTGATGAGAGGTTTAGTACGGTATAGCACCTTACAGTTCCGATTTGTCCATTAACAGAGTAATGTACAAGGGTTTTGGCAAGACGAGTCACTGAAAGACAAAGTTTCTGGACCATGGAGGCACCAATAAAGTCACCAGTGGAGACGTCTTGGCAGGAGAAAAGACCTGAACTGGAATGGTCAAACAAGGAGAGGTAATGTTCACATCTAGGGATGCCACTCTTACTTGTCCAAGATGCAAGCGTTCTCCTGGACTCAGAGGACGTATAGAACAGTTTTTGATAAAGGCACAAATTCTCATTGCGACGACGGGATCTTTCCTGATGCATTAGGCGAAAGCGATCCACCTCTATAACCTCTTCGGCTGGAGGCAAAGAAGATGGAAGAGGTGGAAGTTGGAACACAGGAGCCAGTCGGGGTAATCGTCGTTTTCTTTCCAAATGAAGTTCTTCCTCCGTCTTGGCAAAATGCACATCGATACGGTGGCTAAAAGGATAAGTTCACTCAGGTTAGTCGGAGGATCTCGAGCAGAGAGAGCATCCTTGATTCTACTGGAGAGTCCATTTTTAAAGGTGGCACACAAGCTTCGTCGTTCCAAGCCAGTTCAGAAGCCAGTGTACGGAATTGAACAGCTTGGTCGCCCACAAAGGAGTTACGTTGACAAAGAGTCAGGAGTGCCATCTCGGCAGTGGAGGCTCATGCTGGTTCTTCAAATACTTTGTGGAATTCTGCAAGAAAGGCCGGCAGGTTCGAGGAGGTATCAGTGACAATGTGACCTAAGGGTGACCTATGGGACCCCACCCGAGTCTCCCCTATAAAAGCCCTGGGAGGAATATCTTCAGTCTCTTAGTTCCTGAGTCTTTGCTGAGTTCAAGTCAAGCCTAGGAGTGTGTCCGGAGTCCATAGGAGGCCTCAAGTCAGTCCTGCAGCCACAAGCTTCAAGTCTACAAGTAAGCTACAGTCACAGCTTAGTCTGTCTCAAGTCAAATCAGTCACAGTTGTCTATTATCAAGTCAGAGTTGCCTTCACTAAAATTGTCCAAAACCACCGCAAGTCCCAGCAAGCCCTTAAGATCTCTGAAGTCACTGTTTACCTCTGTGGGCCTCGCTACACTGTATAGACTGTTCCATCTGTCACTCAGTAAAGCTACCGTTGTCCGTAACTTGGCGTCAGAGTCATTATTGCCCCCATGCCTAGCCCATGATCCAGCGGTATACCTTCGGGTGGTATTGAGGATAAACCATGCCCTGGCGTCATGAAAACAAGGGGTTAATGCCATCTGCCCCTAGGGTAATTCCATCTGCCCTGCATCACACCCCTACCACACAAGCAATATAAAAAACAATGTAATATATCTTCTTCTTAGGAAAAAAATGCAGTTTTTTCACTTATGAGCTACTTCTTCTCCCTGCTGCACTGATCATTTACTCTCATTTCACTTCAAAATCCCTCTTGAGTGACAAGAAACAACAGTATAAACAAATTTAGGGACCAGGTTATATGCTGCCCATAGAGGTCTTTGGGTGGAGATCTGCTGAAGAGGACTTGAACACTTTTACCATGGGCCGCTTTGGAGGACATGAATACTTTGAAAAACAGGTGCCTCCCCATCAGGGAATTGAACCCTGGTCTCCCATGTGACAGGTGCGGATACTAACCACTCTATTAATGGTTTGTGGGGAAACATGTTTAGGGGGACTGAGTAAAACAATTTTAACACAGTGCCAAGTCTTCTATCATGTAGCGTGTGTTCCTGCAGGCACAAGCATCCAAGTGAGGCATATTGATCTGGCGTGGTCGAATGACCACAGAGATAGCTGCTTTTCAGTTACAGTGATCCCTCAACATATGATGGTAATTCGTTGCAAATGAGCCATCGTTAGTTGAAACCATCGTATGTTGAGGGATCCATGAAATGATACGTATAGGAAGTTATACTCACCTCTCCCTGCCGCTTCGGACCGTCACCGCTGCCCTGGATGTTGCCTCCTTCGCTGTCGGCAGGAGGAGGGCCACTGTATATTATTACAGGGGGACTCGAGCACTCGGTTTTACAATGTTTTTGTATTTTTAATAAAGCTTATGGGTTTTTAGTATATGTGAAACCAAGGGTTCTTTTGGATCCATCCTAGGAATGACCTATAGATGTTTACATATATTAACTGACCCAATATCAGTTTATATACTGATATACCGACTCAATATACCGGTCTGAATAACTGGTTGAAGAGATCTGCTGAAGAGGGACAAAGATAGAGGCTGCCACAGCTTTTAGTGTCTCCTGTCTCATTCCAGTGCTGAATTTACAGCTTACACTACTCTGCACACTTCTCTATGCTGCTGCTGCTTATAAGGGTGCGGTATACAGACATAATAGACCAACATCTCCTTTTTTAAGTGTGCAGTGTGTGGGTGACATCAAAGGGACTAGTCTCCACCCATTAACTTTGTTACAACTGTAAATAGAATATTGATCCTTCAGAAAAAACTAGTGAAACTGCTAGTTACAAATTATATAATGGCCCCAAATAGTGTTACTTCTCATGTACATGTGCAACAGCTTATCAAAAAAGTATTATGACAATGTAAATAATCTGCTGTCAGATTTAAATACATCAAGGCAGAAATTCTTCATGCTTATGCTCTAGCAAATACAGAAGTTGTGAAAAATTATCTTTGGCTGTCTCAATACTGACCATACACTGCAAAGAAATGTTAGTAGTGTTCGCTGACAGTTTCATGTATGTGGGGGACCCAGCTGTGCCCCAACATCTCTGAATTTCAATGGAAAAGATTATTTCTTTCCTAGAGTCATAAGTGAGCCCAGAGTTGCTGCCATCGCTATCCCTCTGTACTGATTGAGGTAGCTTAGTGTTTGCATGTTTACTACAGTCAGGGAAAATAGGCTTTGGAACTGTTTTGTTGGCTTGCTATAGTGAATTAATATACTGAACTCAAGATTATGTCTCAGCAGAAATACAGCTATCAATCCAATTAACCCAGGATTCCAAGAGCTATTGTAGTTACAGTAAGAATCTACATGTTAGGCTCCTTTCACACTATAGAGGTTCACCCGTTTTATACACACGTTAGAAAAGCTATATTAATCGTGCGTTAAACAACCCCATTCAAGTCTATGGTGTTTTTATATTCCATGTTATGACCTGTTATAGCACGTCATTAATAACGGGCGTTATTTGCGATGGGAGAAAAAAAGGTGTAAAGCACAAATTTTTTTCCCCGTCACAAGAAACCTGTAAATTAATGTCCGTCTTTTTTTTAACATTGAAATCTGTGGCTGACCGACGTTAGCAAATACACCCGTTAATGCCCGTTATAATAACGTCCGTTAGTTTTACTGAGCATGCTCAGTAAAGCCAGAAGTCACATGGTGTAGTTCTCACACCCCGTGTTCCACCCCCTCTTTTCATCAGGAAGTCAGCAGGAGGCAGCAAGCCCATACATCAGCTCCATCCAGCATAATCCGGCACCATACCCACCATTATACTTTTCACTGAAGGTGGGTACATTTATGGGTGCTATTTCTGCTTTTTTATGTGTATTTTGAAACATGTGCTTTGGACGCTTTTTTTTTGGTGTGTTTTGTCCGCAAAGGTAAAAAAGTCTGACAGCAAGAAATCCAACAAACAATACTCTCCCTCTCAATGCTGAAATTCAGACTGCAGCCGGATCATTGTGGCACCCTTTTATACCTTCCCCTTGGAGTAGGAGGCGGAGCTTCAGGTGTTGCAAGGTGTGACAGGTAGGAGAGGTAAAAAAAAAGGGTGAATTCTTAACGGACGTTATTAACGGGGTAATAACGGGTCAAAACGGATGAACAATAGACGTACATTACTATACATTCTCCCGTTATCACCCGTTATTAAATGTACGTTAAAGAATACATAATAACGTGTGTATATAACGGGTGAACCTCTATAGCAGTTGGCTGTCCGGGCATGCTGGGAGTTGTAGTTTTGAAACATCTGGGGGTCCGCAGGTTGAAGACCACTGCTCTATAGTGTGAAAGGAGCCTTATAATGATAATATAAGTAACAAACATGTATCAGTAAGTTATTAGTTAGTAATAGTGTAGTTACTCAGGGACCCTATCTTTTCAGCACGAAATATCTGATTGCATCCAATTGCACAGTAAATGTTAAGCAAACATTGGCCATAAGTTTAAGATAGCGGCTACTTGAACAATGATCCTTCCAAAAACTATTATGCCCATTTACTTGGCTAGAGATTGGCTAAGAGGGCACTTTCAATTTCTGGAAGCAAGGATAGACCGACAATACATTGAGACTTTAACATTCGAAAGACATGCATTTATACATGACAGTGATCATGGTTTTTTTTTTTTATAATTTCAATCACTTTTATGATGCCAACATTTCCACACCTTCTGTGTTATCTGCATTTGACTAGCGGACACCTGTTTACACCAGGGGATGTAACACTATAAGAAAGAATTAAATGTTCGTCATTACAGAAGATTTGATCAACAACAAATGATCAATTTCCTGCTGGTTGTTCAACCCTTGCACCCGGTCACCTTGGCCAATGACTCAATATTTCAAATGTTACCCTGTGGAAAAGGCCCATTATTTCTGTAGAAGGATAAATAAGTGTTTATCAGACACCCTCAGTTTTTTAACCTTAACCTAGATTCCAATATTAACCTAGATTCCAATATTAACCTAGATTCCAGTGTGCACTAAAACACACACCCTATTTATGTCCATATTTATGTCTAATAATGTACTATTATGTAGGGAAGAAAAAAAAAAGACATATGTGGCGCTAATATAGTGCCGGTTATCCGTGGATAAGGGATGTTAGGTAGATAGATAAGAGCCTGCTCACCTTTAGGGGTTGCGCTAATGTCAGGCGCAAGCCTTGAGCAGGTATCTTTTCCGTAGGTGCGCCGGGAGAAGCTGTCCGTCGGTCCCGTCAGAGACGGTGGATATAGTACTGTAGTAGATGTGGGAGGTAGGAATCCCCGCACGGGTCTCCTAAACCTTCCTGTGGGTGATGACTTCGGCGCTGCAGCGCTACACCGGCGAGGTGAAATTAGCAATCGGAGATGGTGCAGAGGATGGTGATAACTTTTTATTGTATAATCATACAATATGCGGACCTGACGAAAGAGGGAGCCCCTCCGAAACGCGTTGTCCATCCATCACTGATTCATTATATGATTATACAATAAAAGTTATCACCATCCTCTGCACCATCTCTGATTGCTAATTTCACCTCGCCGGTGTAGCGCTGCAGCGCCGAAGTCATCACCCATGGGAAGGTTTAGGAGACCCGTTCCGGGATTCCTACCTCCCACATCTACTACAGTACTAATAATGTACTATGGAATGAGAGCTGTGCCCAGTTTTTTCAAAAACCATTTATAAAAGGCACACATTACGCAGAATACTTTCATAGTAAAGGAAATGCTAGCAAACAGGTGAAAGTCCAGCTCTATCCCAAGCCCATAGCACATGGACTGGCGTGGGCAACGCCTATAGCATAGTATTGTGAATGAAGAAGATGTCCAGCGCAGGTAGATCAGACGAATTCTTTATTAAATCTTGCTTCAGCACATGGAAAATATACAGAGTGACGCGTTTCGGACCAACGTTGAGCCTTAGTCATATCAACTAATGACTAAGGCTCAACGTTTGGGCCGAAACGCGTCACTCTGTATGTTTTCCATGTGCTGAAGCAAGATTTAATAAAGAATTCATCTGATCTACCTGCACTGGACATCTTCTTCATTCATATTAAAGGAAATGCTGACATATATTTACTTTCATAGCAAAATTGTCTTTGGAAGAAGTATATAATGCTGTCATTATTCTGTTCTGGTCTGTGAGACTCCTATATAGTGGACTCTGTACATACTGTAATATATGCAATGAATGTGGTGGACAAGCCGGCATGTGTGTGTGTTTACACCCATGTGCAGAATTCATCACTGTCTATTGGAGCTGCTCAAATGTTTGATCTATTATATGAAAACATTCCTGCAGGAAATTGACTTGATATATTTTAATATACAGTATTAGTCTTTTTTTTTTTTTGCATATTAGACAAGTGATATGTATTTATTTATTTATTAATTCATTCGCTTTTTAATAAAATGATAGAAATGACATGAAAAAGCTGCTAAACATTATCTTAACAAATTGTTTATTACTTTTTATTGTTCTGATTCAAGCTTATATATAGGCTGTAAAATGGGTTATTGTAGTGTGATATGCAGGTACAGTAAACCCCCCTGTCACACAAAAATATTGCGTCACACCAAGCTGATGTACTGTACACTGCTTTCTGTGGAACACATCAGCTGCCATTTTGCCCCAGATACTTACAAGCTTAGGAAACTTAATACATTTCAGCTATTTTATACTAAGATTATAAAAATAAAACTAATATTTAGTTGAAATATAAAACTGTATAATAAACATCACTAAATGCAATAAATAAACACAACTTCCCTCTAAACACTTCTCTATTGTCTGTGTCCTTTGCTGCCTTTTGTTTTGCAAATACAGAAATCTGGAGCATCTTCAAGGAGAAGGAAGCGATTTCTGGGATTAAAGTATAAAGACTGGAAAGAGGGGGGGGGGGGGGGGGGAGAGGGGGGGGGGGGGTCACAAGGAACTGGCATAAACACCCCCCCCCCCATCATCGACACTCCCACTGTAACAAGCACAGATGAGAAAATGAATCTCTTTATCTAACTAAATCATCACATCTCCATAACATCACAGAACAGACACCTGTGTGAATGGGCACAGAAAACATGGACAAAGGGAGGAACACAAAGGAAGAAGAGAGCAGGGACTACTAATGCCTTCACACATTTTATCCTACAAAATTGTATGTCATTGCGTCATTTTGCTACAATTTCCATTGAAGAATACAATGTAACAATCTGTTTTCATTTATTTATTTCTTCTATAATCTGATATCTCAGGAGCTCTGCAGAATCTTGAGTGTGTTCTGTCTCTATCTGTCTAAAACTGTAGCACCCAATCTAGTGTTTGCCAGTGCCACTACCATCCATTCATTTTTATTCATTCATTCATCCCCTATTATTACTTGCCTCTTATAGTGTACAGGTTGTAAGCCTCCCACTCCACACTGAAGCTTTAGTGGAGGTCCAGGTCATCATTATAAAGCACACAGCATATACACATCCACAGCACAACATTGACTTACTGTTACCTTGTAGCAGGGATGTTCCCTAAAGATGGTATCAGCAGGTGGTATATTCTCTGGGCTCTGCTGGAAGAGCAGTCTGTATGTTGCCGCCTGGCAGTGTGTGTGTGCCACTGCTGATAAGGATGGATGGAGGCTGCTGTGCTGCTTAATAGCACATCCTGGAAGGGAGGGAGATTCTTCCTTATGGACCAGCAATGGGAGGGTGTGTGTGTTGTGTGTGACTCTGCTTTCTTCCTTTTCACTGGGAACAAGGCTCCTGGTAAAGTGCTAGAATTCTGCCCATTAATTAGGATGAGATGTGTTCTATAACACAAAGAGCTCTTACTCCACCTCCTACCCAACCACATCATAACTACCACACCATCATCATTATATATACCCCAGAATAGGATGAATCTCCTTGGGTAGAGAAGGTTTCTTTTGGCTCATTTATAAAGAACCAAATTGTCATTGTTCAGATTCACAAATTGGGAATAGCAAAACACATTTAGTCATTATTAGATATGGATAGATGGAGTCCATTGTTTTAAGGTTCAACAATCCATCTAAATATGGTCCTACTAATAGGATTTAATGTGCTTTTTCCTTTATTAGCCTTATATGTGCCCATTTTGTAAACATTATGTGATATTTCAACTTGAGACTTATGTCTTTAAGGGGTACTCCCACCCTAGACATCTTATCCCCTATCCAAAGGATAGGGGATAAGATGTCTGATCGCGGGGGTCCCGCCGCTTGGGACCCCCGCATTATTGCATGCGGCACCCACCTGTTTTTTCACCGTAACCGCTGGAGGGTCTGAGTCGCGACTACGGGAACGGAAGTCTGTGACGTCAGGACTCCGCCCCCGTGTGCCATCATGCCCCCTTCCATAGACTTGCATTGAGGGGACGGTTGTGACATCACACGGGGGAGGAGTCCTTCCGTTCCCGTAGTCGCGACTCAGACCCTCCAGCGGTTCCGGTGAAAAAACAGGTGGTTCCGCAATAATGCGGGGGTCCCCAGCGGCGGGACCCCCGCGATCAGACATCTTATCCCCTATCCTTTGGATAGGGGATAAGATGTCTAGCGTGGGAGTACCCCTTTAAAGCTTGAATTGTTATCTTGAGATATGTAGTATATTAAAGGGGTTATCCAGGAATAGAAAGCCAAAGCTAATTTCTTCCAAAAACAGTTCCGCGTCTGTCTCCAGGTTGTGTGTGGAATGACAATTTGGCTCAATTCACTTCAATGGAACTACGCTGCAATACCATACACAACCTGGGGACAGACGGTACGCTGTTTTGGGAAGAAATCGACTCTGTTTTTCTAATCCTGGATAATCCCTTTAAGGTAAGATAGTAACATAGTTTGTAAGGTTGAAAAAATGACAGATGCATCCAGTTCAACCTAAAACCTTACTGTTTTATCCAGAGAAAGGCAAACAAATTAAAAAAATTTTTTAAAAAAAATTAAAAAAAACTTGCGGCTGATGCCAATTGCCCCATGTGAGGAAAATTTCCTTCCCGACTCCAATATGACAATCAGAATAAATCCCTGGATCAACATTCTATCCCCATAAATCTAGTATCCATAACCTGTAATATTAATGAACTTGTTTGAGTCAGACATCACTACATCATGTGGGAGAGAGTTCCATGGTCTCACTGCTCTTACAGTAAAGAATTTCTGTCTGTGATGATGGTGAAACCTTCTTTCCTCTAGACCTAGAGGATGCCATCTTGTCATGGTTATTGGCCTTGGTATAAAAAGATCACTAGAAAGATCCCTGTACTGTCCATTCATATATTTGTACATTGTGATCAGATCCCCCCTAAAACGTCTTTTCTCTAAACTAAACCCAAAGCTTGATAACCTGTCTTGGTCCTGTAATCCTCCCAAACTATTCATTATCTTTGTCGCCCTCCTCTGCACCCTCTATAGTTCAGCCATGTCCTTCTTATATACAGGGCACAAAATTGGACCCAATACTCCATATGTGGTCTGACTAGTGATTTATACATATGTATAGGTAAACCTACACTACTGTATTAGTATGCATATCAATTGGGTCTAGGGTTTAGGGTCTTGGCATGGAGCAGAAGAAACATCTGTTCTAGGAGAAAAAATGCAGGTTGAGGTTCCATCAAAGTTAGACTTTTATTTAATCTATCAATATCTTAGTCCACACAGCACATATGTATCTGACATGTTTCAGCCATCAATGGCCTTATTCACAGATCTATGATTAAGGCTATTGATGACTGAAACATGTCAGATCTATATGTGCTGTGTAGACTAAGATTTTATGGATGAAAATAAAGTCTAAGTTTTATGGAACCTTAAAGGGATACTACGGTGCTCTAGTGTTCTGAACATTTTGTTCAGAACGCTTGGAGCAGGAGGCTGTGATCGTGACATTACGGCCACGCCCCCTCCATTCATGTCATTGGGAGGGAGCATGTTGGCAGACATGCCCCCTCCCATTGACATGAATGGAGAGGGTGTGGCCGTGACATCAGGACCACTGCCTCAGGAACCTGGCACTTGTTAAAAGCGCCAGGTGCTGCATGAGATCGTGGGGGGCACCAGAGGTGGGACCCCTATTATCAGACATCTTATCCCCTATCCTTTGGATAGGGGATAATATGTCTAGCAGCAGAGTACCCCTTTAAGCCATTGGTCAAGTTGTTTTTTGTACTAGTATCTACTGTGGACCAAGCTCCAGGTCATCCGTACTGGGTAGAGTGTTTCCAAGAGGTGAGTAGTAGACAGAAAATGACCATTTTCCAGGCGCTTAGGTGTTCTGGAAGTATCACAACCAAAGCAAGGAGGTAAAGTTGAGGTTCAGCATCATTATGTAATGTAATAACGGGTTTTGGTTTGTCACACCCCTTCTTCAGATTGTACCCCTATATGGGGTGATATGAGTACTACCTGAATGCTCAAGTTGAGCAGCAAATTTATAGAGTTGGCTACACCCCCCTTTAGGGGGTCCTCTAATCTATTAAGGTAATACATGAGGTGCCGTCCTCTGGTATTCTTTTATCTACTTCTACCCAGGTTCCAAGAGGTGAAAGCTGGTTTGCTTTGTGCATATTGTTTGTGTTTAAAGGGGTACTCCGGCCCTAATACATCTTATCCCCTATCCATGTATGTTCTCGGGGGTCCTGCTGCTGGGGACCCCCGCAATCTGTCTTTGCGCACCCACCTTTGTGAGCTCTCAGCAGAGTTGGAGGCTCCGAATGTGTAGCGCGACGACCACGGGGTCAGTGTATCGTGACGTCACGACTCCGCCCCCGTGTGACATCACACCCCGCCCCCTCAATGCAAGTCTATGGGAGTCATCTTCATCATCATCAATATTATATTTAGACACACAAGCATGCAATCAAGAAATCATGTAAAAATATCCCTCCTCCGGACCTATTTTTGTAACTGGAGAAAATATAGAGTAACTGATAAATGCATTTTTATCTTTTGTTTCCTGTGTTGTGTTACGAGCGCCAGGTTTTCTTACCTTTACACGGAGTAATTCTTGTAAACACGCTTTGTCACCATGGCTTTTTTCTTTCAGATCCCACTGGGGATCAGCTAAGTACTGGCTTTCAGCATTACAACTGGTTTAATCACCATGACAATGATGCTAGAATTTATTACTAATATACGATAATTCTCGACTGGTTTCCTCCCTTTTCTTTTCAGACATGTCAAAGTGATCTACATCAGAAGCGTCATAGCGCCAGGGCAATGCTGTGATACCCTTTCTTCCTTATTTGGTGGGCAGGGCACATAGGGTGCTTTTAAAAGAGATCCACGGAGCACTACAACTTTTACCTGTATCCATGCATTCATGATGTAACGTAAATTCAGTATATACGTTTCTCACAAGGGGTGCATATGCTGAATATGTCTTTATGGGGGACATTTATCAAAGCATGTAGTAGTTTTTTTTTTTTGCTTAACCCCTTTAAGGATCCAGGGTTTTTCAATTTTTGCACTTTCGTTTTTTTCCTCCTTACCTTTTAAAAATCATAACCCTTTCAATTTTCCACCTAAAAATCCATATTATGGCTTATTTTTTGCGTCACCAATTCTACTTTGCAGTGACATTAGTCATTTTACCCAAAAATTCACGGCGAAATGGAAAAAAAAATCATTGTGCGACAAAATCGAAGAAAAAACGCCATTTTGTAACTTTTGGGGGCTTCCGTTTCTACGCAGTGCATTTTTCGGTAGAAATGACACCTTATCTTTATTCTGTAGGTCCATATGGTTAAAATGATATCCTACTTATATAGGTTTCATTTTGTCATACTTCTGGAAAAAATCATAACCACATGCAGGAAAATATATACGTTTAAAAATGTCATCTTCTGACCCCTATAACTTTTTTTTTTCCACGTACAGGGCGGTATGAGGGCTCATTTTTTGCGCCATGATCTGAAGTTTTTATTGGTATCATTTTTGTTTTGATCTGACTTTTTGATCACTTTTTATTCATGTTTTAATGAATGTGATCAGTGTTATCAACGCTTGACTGCTCCTGCCTGGATCTCCGGCACGGAGCAGTCATTTGTCGATCAGACACCGAGGAGGCAGGTAAGGTCCCTCCCGATGTCCTGTAAGCTGTTTGGGATGCCACGATTTCACCGCGGCTGTCCCGAACAGCCCGACTGAGCAGCCAGGATACTTTCACTTTCACTTCAGACGCGGCGGTCAGCTTTGATCGCCGCGTCTGAAGGGTTAATACAGGGTATCACCGCGATCGGTGATGTCCTGTATTAGCCGCGGGTCCCGGCCGTTGATAGCCGCCGGGACCGACCCGATATGACGCAGGGTCACTGCGTGACCCCGAGGCATAACGCAGGAGCCGGCGGAGGACGTAAATATACGTCCTTCGTCGTTAAGGGGTTAAAATTGCTGCAAAAAAATTGCATGCGCGAATACTCTATTTTTTTGTGACTTTTTGATTGTGCAGTGCCCTAATAAAAAAAAAAAAAAAAAAAGAAACTTGCTTACCAAAAAGAAAAAAGTGATTTTTGACTTGCAGTGGTCAGAGATTTATCAAGTGCGAAAGTTGCAAAAAAGTCTCATCACATGAAAAAACCTACTAAATTTACTCCAGCTCAGACATGGAGCAGAAAAAGCCCCAACCCAAGCAGAAAAAAAAATTGCTTACCTGAAAGAAATTTATCAACAGGCTGAAACCAATTGATAAATAAGTCGCACATAACCAAAAAAAATTGTAAGGAAAAAATAACTAAAAAAAGGAATACATAAGCAAACATTGATGAATGCCCCCCTATGTGTTGAGCTTCTGAATTTGGCTCACAAATCCCTCTTTTCAGCTGCTCACACATTCTGACCTCCACTGTTCAGGAAGAAGCATGTCCGAGGAAAGCACTGAGCCTGCCCTCACTCACCATGCATTTACTTCTGCCCTGAGTCTGCTGTGCTGCACCTCTTCATCCAACCACTGCAGGATGCTCTGTAACTCGTTCTTCTCTGTTTTCATGCAGCAGTCTGATAGGGCAGGAGTGAGCACAGGAGAGTACCAGTCTCACCCTCAATTCCTTGACTTTGGTTGTGCTTCAGCTGGGACAAAGATGATGCCACAGCCGGACAAGATTGTGTTCTTTATGGTATGGGGGCCCATAGTGGTCTTTTTTTTATAAGCCATGATTTCTATAAAAAATGAGGTACATTTTTTATGAAGTATATTAGAAAGGTTAATGTTTTGCCAAGATGTACAAGATATGAAAATATTTTTTATCTTACTGTGCCCATTTTAATACTATTGCAGATCAAGGAGCCATTAGCTATTTTATTTTTTTTACGTGGTAATAGGATTGGGTGAACGTCACATTTAATTATTTTTGGACTCTTAATATTGTGTGGAGACATAAAGGTTGTAAATTGGGATAATTGTTACTAGGGCCACTCTAAGGCTGCATTCACACCACGTTTTTGCAATACAGTTCCCAAATACGTTTTCTATGTGAAAACCGCATGGAACCGTATTGGAAAACGTATGCATTGACTTTCCATTGAAAACCGTATGCCAAAAGATGCATCAGGTTGTGTCCGTTTTGCATCCTGTACGGTTTTGTCAGTTTTTTTCCTGTACCCAAAACCGTTATCTACCACGGTTTTAGGTCCGGTTGAAAAACTGTATTAAACCGTATACGTTTTTTTTAACATGGGAGTCAATGGGAACCGTACAGAACTGTATGTGCGAACAGTTCCATCTGGTTTTCACCATACGGTTTTTGACTTTTTGACTGATGATGACAGGGTAATGATGAAGGGGGGGGGGGTGATGACAGGGTAATGATGAAGGGGGGATGATGACAGGTGATGATGATGAAGGGGGGATGATGACAGGGTGATGATGACGGGGGTGTTAATGACGGGGGTCTGGATGATGACAGGGGGGATGATGTATTTCCCACCCTAGGCTTATAGTCGAGTCAATAACTTTTGCTGGGTTTTTGGGGTGAAATTAGGGGCCTCGGCTTATATTCGGGTCGGCTTATACTCGAGTATATACGGTAAGTAGGATATAGAAGAGTTTGAGTTGAGCAGCCAACCAAAGTAATAAATGGAATGGGTGGACTATAGTACCCAGAATTTGTTTTTTCAAAATTAGGGTTATCTAGTTCCGAGGAGGGGTGACCTATTAACTATGTATTAACATATCAGGGAGCAATAAGAAGATCTCTACCGTGATCTATTTTTACCCCGGATTGTATCTATAACAAAAGGGGGGGGGGGGGGGTCTACACCTAGAGGAAAGAAGGATTCTACACCAACTTGGAAGGAGATTCTTTACTGTAAGAGCAGTGAGACTCTGTAACTCTGTCAGGGAAGGTTGTCATGGTGATCCCCCTGGCTGAAACTTAACTTTGAGTACCCTAAGTAAAATACTCTGTGCACTAAACATTATTTATAACCATATTATGGTAAAACCACACTTCATACATCAGAGCCTAATATTGGGTTCTGTTATTTTAACATCACATGTTCTAGGAGATACATTGGGTTTTTAGTTGTCATGATGAACTCATAAACATTGTATTATTAAACTCATGATAACAGTTTTACAAGGGGTCTGGATACATTTCTGGAGAGTAATAATATTACAGGTTATAGTCACTGGATAAGGGAAGTTGATCCATGCAATTGCCAGATTCATATTCAGGAAGGAATTTTCTCCTCTTAAATATTAAAGGGGTACTCCGCCCCTAGACCAAAGGATAGAGGATAAGATGTCTGACCGCGGGGGTCCTGCCACTGGGGACCCACACAATCTCGGCTGCGAAACCCCAGACATCCGGTGCACAGAGCGAACTTCGCTCCATGGCAGATGACTGGCGATGCGTGGCGGAGGTTCATGACATCACGGTCTCGGCCAGCTCGTGACGTCATGGCCACGGTCCACCAATACAAGTCTATGGGAGGGGGTGTGACGGCCATCACGCCCCCCCCATATACTTGCATTGAGGGGGTGTGGCCATGGCATCACGAGTGGGTGTGCAATGTCACGAGCCTCCAGCACTGCACCCGACGATCTAAACGAACGTCGTGTGCAGGAGGGAGATCGAGGGGGTCCCCAGCGGTGGGACCCCTGCCATCATACATCTTATCCCTAACCTTTGGATAGGGGGATAAGATGTCTAGGGGTGGAGTACCCTTTTAGGGAAACTGCTGTCTACCTCTGGATCAACACTCCAGGGAAATAGGTTGAACTACATAGAAATACTGCCCATCTTTTTCAGCCTTACAAACTATACTACTTTGTTTACTACTACTAATAAGGTATATCTGCCTAGCACAGCTTGCTCAATGGTTGGCACCATACATCGCCTGTTTGGCGTCTCAGGACTCGCATCTCAACCTTTAGTCTTTTAATAAGAATAATTCTAAGCTTAAAGGGTAGCTTCCACCATACTATTTTTTTCTTCTGTCCCTGCGTATTGCCAATCTATCCCTAACCCCCTCCCTGCTTTTAATTTTTCTTTTTACTATATTAAAAATAACTTTTTGTCTGCCTGTTAGTGTGTTCACTACCAGGCTGACTTACCCAGCAGGCACCACGTCACTGATGCCTGCTGGGGCCGACACTTCGCCCTTAGTTCATCTACACAGGGTGCCTCCAGCTGTTTCACCACTACAACTCCCAGCTTGCCCTGATATCTACTGGCTGTCAGGGCATGCTGGGAGTTGTAGTATTGAAACAGCTGGAGGCACCCTGTGTAGATAAACTATTAGTTAGTTACATGCAGCGCTACGGCGCTAGCTCGTTCCCTCCGTTCCCCCCCCCCCCGCGCGACATACCCCGTTCCCTCCATCACAAACCCCCCCCCCGCATACCCCGTTCCCTCCATCACAAACCCCCCTCCCGCATACCCCGTTCCCTCATTACACTTACTGCAGAGTCCAGCAGCGGGCGTGCAGGGACAGCGGCGGTGACAAGGCGGCGGCGATGTGCGGGAGGAGTGGCCTCCCAGCCAGTGGCCGGGGAGCCAATGCGCTTGCTCCCTGCCTGTCTGACTGAAAAAGGACTGATTGCCAGGCCAAAATCAGTCCTTTTTCAGGCGTGACGTCACGCCAGGCTGCAGCCAGCCACTAGGAGGGAGACCCCTAGTGGCCGGTTTTCAAATGTAAATTAAACCATTTTAATTAAAAAAATTATAATAATAAAAATATATTAGAGATATGTTGTAGTACATAAGTACTACAACATATCAAAAAATAAAGTTGGTGACAGTGCCCATTTAATCTTTTGTTATGTAAGTTGTCTTCATATGTTATTGTAGTAATATAGATTTATTAGCAGTTTTCAACCAGCACTTTTTTTGCATCGGCCTAGAAATCCTATAGTACATTACTACTGTCCCCATTTGTAGAATCAGAAGCTTGCTTGCCCAACCACAGAAATATTGCGCACGCAGGACAGTCCCACTGCCTAGTGCATCTTCAGACATTACAGCCATTGCACTTTTATATTATGATGACATTATGAAGACATTTTATATTATGATGACTTCCCTGCTTCTTTTTCCTTTCTACAGAGATCAGTGAGTCTGCCAGAGAAGCAATCAGGCTCTTTCATGTTTTACATAAATCAACATCTTATTATGTTATGTATATAATATTATTTTTAGGATAGAACCTATTAGCATATTTATATATGTCCCTTCACATGAGGGCTGCACCACATGTCCACAACCTGTATGCCTTCTGTGTGTTGTGTGGTGTCTCCATTAGCAACCATATTCTACTCTACAAGCAACGATTCTAGGGGGAAATCCTGTCTATAATGCTACCATTTTTTTTCTCAAGGATTCTCACAGAATCATAGACACAGAGGTACCATATGAGCCAATACATTTCTGTCTATGTACTGTACCAGATTTGACTTGTTGTTTGTATGAGCCTTAAAGGGGTACTCTGCACCTAGACATCTTATCCAAAGGATAGCGGATTAGATGTCTGACCAAGGGGATCCCGCCGCTGGGTACCCCCGCGATCTCCCTGCTGCACCCAGCGTTCATTTAGAGCATCAGGTACAGCACCGGAGGCTCATGACTTCACGGCCTCGCCCTGTTCGTGACATCATGGCCACGCCCCATCAATGCAAGTCTATGGGAGGGGGCATGCCAGACATCACGCCCCTTCCTATAGACTGGCATTGAGGGGGTATGGCCATGACATCAGGAGCAGGGCGTGACCGTGATGTCACGAGCCTCCGCCCCGCATCGCCAGTCACCCGGTGAAGTTCGCTCCGTGCACCGGATTTCTGGGGTCCCCAGCGGCTGGATAGGGGATAACATGTCTAAGGGCGGAGTACCCCTTTAAGGCCAAGGTACACAACCCAGTTTGGTTTAACATGTATATGGTTTTATCCATTCCAGAGTCAGAAATGGATATATAGAGAAATGGAATAGATGTAAGGGCAATAAAATTAGGTATATACGGAAACTGCACAAGTACAACTTTGTGTAAATACCAAGGCTTTCCGTTTTATTTATATTGTCAGCTAGGAAATGTTTTTGTTGCAAAGTACAGCGCCACTACTCACTACAGCTGGCAGAGAGAGAGACTGTTATTTCTGAGAAGATATGTTCAGCCAGGGAGTGTAGTCTCTTCTTCTCTGCATCTTTAGGGAACACTCAAATGACAGTAAAATAATAAATACTAGGGTACAATGAAGTCTGCTGCTAACCTGTCAGTTTTACACTCAATCCTCCTGGTCCTACGTTCATAGATGTGAAGCATATCTTTATAGAGAACAGTAATTAAACACGCTCACTGAAGAAGGGCTTAGGAGTGTAATACTCCATATAAGTAGTGATAGGGGATTTATCATTACAGTATAACAATTCTTAAGTGGATGCTTATTAAAAAACCCTTAGACAGCTTTTTGATGCAGTTTTACAATGCAAGTTTACCGGCAACTGTGTGTTTACCGGCAACAAAGCCTTGTCGGCTTGTACGTTGGCATTCCAGCAGACCAAAAATGTTTGGAAAGGCTCTGTGGGGCAAATGATTTGCACAACTATGTTGTAGCAAAAGTTTGACATTATATATACCGTATATGCCAGCGTATAAGACGATTTGGCGTATAAGACGACCCCCAACTTTTACAGTTAAAATATAGAGTTTGGGATATACTCACCACATAAGACTACCCCTCCTACCGCGATGTACGGTACCTTGTAGTTCCCCCCACATTAGGTAGGCATCATGTTCCCCCACATTAGGTAGGCAGTATAGTTCCCCCCACATTAAGTTGGCAGTTCCCCCACATTAAGTTGCCAGTTCCCCCACATTAGATTGCCAGCTCCCCCACATTAGGTCGGCAGTTCCCCCACATTAAGTTGCCAGTTCCCCCACATTAGATTGCCAGCTCCCCCACATTAGGTCGGCAGTTCCCCCACATTAGGTCGGCAGTTCCCCCACATTAGGTCGGCAGTTCCCCCACAATAGTAGGCAGCTCCCCCACAATAGGTCGGGAGTTACCCCACATAAGATCAGCAGTTACCCCACATTAGTAGAAGTTCCCCCACAATAGTAGGCAGCTCCGCCACATTTGTAGGCAGCTCCCCCCACATTTGTAGGCAGCTCCCCCCACATGAGGTCAGCAGTTCCCCCACAATAGTAGGCAGCTTCCCCCACATTAGATTGGCAGCTCCCCCCAACAGACATACAGCTTCCAGCCATATACAGTGTATGGCTGGAGGCTGTTTGTCTGTACTGGTCTGCCCCCACAGTGTTCCGATCACCGCTCCTCTGGCACGGGTCACCATGGACCATAGCAGTAGGTGCCGGGACCGGGGAGCGGTGACCGGATCACTTAAGATAGCATAGCCGATCACTCACCTGGCCCCGGTCGGCGCGCGTCCTCCTGCGGTCCTCCTGGTCCTGTGCTCCTCTGCCTCTATGGTTGTAGGCACGTGACGTCACTGACGTCCCGTGCGTACAACCATAGAGACGGAGGACCGGACCGCAGGAGGACCGAAGGAGGATCGCAGGAGGACACGCGCCGCCGGGGAATGGTAAGTGACCGGCGGACATCCTTATGTCCCGAAAAGATTTTTCGGGACACAGGGATGTCTGGGATAGGAATACCTATGATAATGGGCCGGCTCCCGTGTGTGGCTGCAGGCGGGGGCCGGCCAGAGCAAGAAAAACTAGTACTGTATACTAAAAACTAGGGGGCCTCCAGCTGTTGTAAAACTACAACTCCCAGCATGCCCGGACAGCCTTTGCCGTGCTGGGAGTTGTAGTTTCACAACAGCTGGAGGCACCCTGGTTTTTAGTATACAGTATTAGTTTTTACTTGCTCTGGCCGGCCCCCGCCTGCAACCACACACGGGAGCCAGCCTGGGCAGATAATCAGAAGTTTTCCTATCCCGGTGTATAAGACGACCCCCGACGACCCCCTCTTTATGTGTTTTGAGGCCAGTTTATAGTAGTTCAAGTCTTAAGTCTGTCATATCTAATAGCAAGTCAATTCAAGTGGGTGAAAAGCACCATAAGTTCCAGCAAGGCCACAGGGCTCTCACGGGTTACACTGCATCCCTTCCACTCTGCTCTGTACTGCAAGTTTTGTACTATCTGATCCTGCCTCAGTAAAAAGACAGTTATCCGTTACCAGGCATCGGGGTGTTTATTGCCCCACGCCCGGCCCAGGAGAAGCTGTCTCCACAGCTGGACTAAAACAAGAACAGAACCACAGGACTTAAACAATGCTATTGGGTCTGACATATTTCACCTGGATAGACAGCAATAAAGGTGTCGCACACTTTCCAATGCCATTCTAGAAAAGCCAGTACACTAATTCATTTGGCCACTGTGGCTGCCCCAAGATGACATTACCATTAACATTACCATTCTTAAACATTACCATTTTATTGAAATCAACTGGTGGCAAAAAGTTAAACAGGTTTGTAAATTACTTCTATTTAAAAATCTTAATCATTCCAGTACTTATCAGCTGCTGTATGCTCCACAGGAAGTTCTTTTCATTTTGAATTTCCTTTCTGTCTGACCACAGTGCTCTCTGCTGACACCTCTGTCCATGTCAGGAACTTTCCAGAGTAGGAGCAAATCCCCATAGCAAACCTCTCCTGCTCCGGACAGTTCCTGACATGGACAGTGGTGTCAGCAGAGAGCACTGTGGTCAGACAGAAAATAAATTCAAAGGAAAAGAACTTCCTGTGGAGCAGACAGCAGCTGATAAGTACTGGAAGGATAACGATTTTTAAATAGAAATAATTTACAAATCTGTTTAATTTTCTGGCAGCAGTTGATTTAAAAACATTTTTTACCTTGAGTACCCCTTTAAGGCTGGCCACTTCCTAGCCCTAGGAATGAGGTTTAACATCCTCAAATCGTTAAAATGGGTCCACCATAACTTTAGCTAAACCAAAGTTGTTCCAGTTTGTTATTTTAAAATTAAAAAATGTATTTTTTATGCACACTTAATTCAATGCCATGAACATATAACTGAAAACTAAAGTACCAGGCAAAAACTATGAATGGCACCAAACATCGCATATCCAGGACAAATAGTCATACTTCAGCACTCAGGATAGGAAAAATCCCTGCGGAGGAAACCTCTAGGGAACCATAGCTGAAGTATTGCCCTTCCCTTAGAGAATTAATGGCAGCCTGTTCCTTAAATTCATAATCATATTGTATACATAGGCGTGCGCACGGGGTGTGCCGGGTGTGCCTGGGCACACCCTAATCAGGCCCAGGGACCAGTGGCGTCGTCAAGGAGCCCCCCCAACTGAAATTGGTGCCGTACTGTCCGGGGTGCCGTACTGTACTCATTTGCCCGGGGACAGTGCCGAGCGCAAGCCCGGCCGGCTGGTGCAGAACTTATTTCACTATAAGCGTGTCTTACAGACACGCCTATTGTTAAATGTGGTGCTAGGCTGATTGACAGAGCGAAGAGCCATTGGCTCCCCGCCCTGTCAATCACTCTTGTGGCTGCCGGCGATTTGCAGGCAGCCAACAAGAGGCCCCAGACAGCCTTCCTCTGCGCTCTGTGCTCTGGCGCATGAGTGACGTCATAATGCGTCGGAGCTCAGACCGGAGGGGAAGAGAAGGAGAGGACACGCCATGCTAAAGCCAGTTACGTATGTTTTGATTTTTTTTTAACTCGACTTTCTAGAGGGGACTACTTTTATTACCTATTGGGGGGGGGGGTACTGTTACTTCCTAAAGGGGGCTTCTGAGCTACTATTCCTACCTGAAGGGGGCTTCTAAGCTACTATTCCTACCTAAAGGGGGCTTCTAAGCTACTATTCCTACCTAAAGGGGCTTCTAAGCTACTATTCCTACCTAAAGGGGCTTCTAAGCTACTATTCCTACCTAAAGGGGCTTCTAAGCTACTATTCCTACCTGAAGGGGGCTTCTAAGCCCTTGTTTCCCAACCAGGGTGCCTCCAGGTGTTGCAAAACTACAACTCCCAGAATGCCTCCTTGCTGGGAGTTGTAGTTTTGCAATATCTGGAGGCCCCCTGGTTGGGAAACACTGTTCTAAGCTACTATTCCTACCTAAAGGGGGCTTCTAAGCTACTATTCCTAGCTAAAGGGGGCTTCTAAGCTACTATTCCTACCTAAAGGGGGCTTCTAAGCTACTATTCCTATCTAAATGGGGCTGCTGAGCTACTATTCCTACCTAAAGGGGGCTTCTAAGCTACTATTCCTACCTAAAGGGGGCTTCTAAGCTACTATTCCTACCTAAAGGGGCTTCTAAGCTACTATTCCTACCTGTACGGGGGCTACTGAGTTACTATTCCTACCTAAATGGAGGCTTCTAAGCTACTATTCCTACCTAAATGGGGGCTTCTAAGCTACTATTCCTATCTAAATGGGGGCTGCTGAGCTACTATTCCTACCTAAAGGGGGCTTCTAAGCTACTATTCCTACCTAAAGGGGGCTACTGAGCTACTATTCCTACCTAAAGGGGGCTTCTAAGCTACTATTCCTACCTGTATGGGGGGCTACTGAGCTTCTATTCCTACCTAAATGAGGGCTTCTAAGCTACTATTCTTACCTAAATGGGGGCTACTGAGCTACTATTCCTACCTAAAGGGGACTACTAGGCTGCTATTTCTACTTAAAGGGGGCTACTATTCCTACCTAAATGGGCTACTATGCCTACCTAAATGGGGCTAATATGAATACCTAAAGAGGGCTACTATAAATTATTAAAGGAGGCTACTACTACTACCACCTACTGGGCTACTATTCCTACCTAAAGGGGGCTACGAGGTTACTATTCCTACCTTAAGGGGGTTACTATTTCTACCTGAAGGGGGTTACTTTTCCTACCTAAAGGGGGTTACTATTTCTACCTGAAGGGGGTTACTTTTCCTACCTAAAGGGGGTTACTATTACTATCTAAAAGGGGGCTACTAGGCTACTATTCCTGCCTAAAGGGGGCCACCAGGCTACTATTCCTACCTAAAGGGGGCTACTATTCCTACCTAAAGGGGGCTACTATTTCTACCTGAAGGGGGTTACTATTCCTACCTTAAGGGGGCTACTATTGCTACCTAAAAGGGGGCTACTGTCACGATGCTGGCTGGCAGGTAGTGGATCCTCTGTGCCAGAGAGGGATTGGCGAGGACCGCGCTAGTGGACCGTTTCTAAGTCACTACTGGTTTTCACCAGAGCCCGCCGCAAAGCGGGATGGTCTTGCTGCGGCGGTAGTGACCAGGTCGTATCCACCAGCAACGGCTCACCTCTCTGACTGCTGAAGATAGGCGAGGTACAAGGGAGTAGACAGAAGCAAGGTCGGACGTAGCAGAAGGTCGGGGGCAGGCGGCAAGGTTCGTAGTCAGGGTGGATAGCAGAAGTTCTGGTACACAGGCTTTAGACACACAAAACGCTTTCACTAGGCACAAGGGCAACAAGATCCGGCAAGGGAGTGCAAGGGAGGAGACCAGATATAGCCAGGGAGCAGGTGGAAGCCAATTAAGCTAATTGGGCCAGGCACCAATCATTGGTGCACTGGCCCTTTAAGTCTCAGGGAGCTGGCGCGCGCGCGCCCTAGAGAGCGGAGCCGCGCGCGCCAGCACATGACAGCAGGGGACGGGAACGGGTAAGTGACCTGGGATGCGATTCGCGAGCGGGCGCGTCCCGCTGTGCGAATCGCATCCCCAACGGCCATGACAGTGCAGCGCTCCCGGTCAGCGGGACTGACCGGGGAGCTGCAGGGAGAAAGACGCCGTGAGCGCTCCGGGGAGGAGCGGGGACCCGGAGCGCTAGGCGTAACAGTACCCCCCCCCCCCTTAGGTCTCCCCTTTTTTTTGTCCGGTGACTGCCTCCCCTGGGATGAGGACACCGGGAAGGAATGGATGGTTTCCTCAATGGCAGGCAGTACAGCAGGAGTAGGAATGGGGAGGGAGGGCAGAGGGTGAAGCTTGGCACGGGGCAGGGAGACACAAGGATGGGAGCCATGAGGGGACACAGAGGCTTGCCTGATGGGACTGGGAGGGGGGGAGAGGCATTTCCTGTGGCAGGCAGAGTCCCTAACGACCTTAGGGGGACCGGATACAGGAGGAACCACAGGGTCACGGCAGGGAGTACAGGGAACCGGTTTAAGGCAGTCCTTGGAACAAGAGGGACCCCAACTCTTGATCTCCCCAGTGGACCAATCCAGGGTTGGGGAATGGTGTTGAAGCCAGGGTAGTCCAAGGAGAATTTCGGAAGTGCAATTGGGAAGGACCAAAAATTCAATTTTCTCGTGATGAGGTCCGATGCACATTAGGAGGGGCTCCGTGCGGTAACGCACGGTGCAATCCAACCTGGCTCCGTTGACCGCGGAAATGTGGAGTGGCTTGACAAGACGGGTCACCGGAATGCGGAATTTATTCACCAAGGACTCCCGAATAAAATTCCCAGAGGCACCAGAGTCCAGGCAGGCCACGGCTGAGAGGGAAGAGCTGGCTGAAGTAGAAATCCGTACAGGCACCGTGAGACGTGGAGAAGCCGACTTAGCATCAAGAGACGCCACACCCACGAGAGCTGGGTGCGAGCGTGCGTTTCCCAGACGTGGAGGACGGATAGGGCAATCCACCAAAAAATGTTCGGTACTGGCACAGTACAGACAAAGATTCTCTTCCTTACGGCGATTCCTCTCTTCCAGGGTCAGGCGAGACCGATCCACTTGCATGGCCTCCTCGGCGGGAGGCCTAGGCGCAGATTGCAATGGAGACTGTGGGAGAGGTGTCCAGAGATCTAAGTCTTTTTCCTGGCGGAGCTCTTGATGCCTCTCAGAAAAACGCATGTCAATGCGAGTGGCTAGATGAATGAGTTCATGCAGGTTAGCAGGAGTTTCTCGTGCGGCCAGAACATCTTTAATGTTGCTGGATAGGCCTTTTTTAAAGGTCGCGCAGAGGGCCTCATTATTCCAGGATAGTTCAGAAGCAAGAGTACGGAATTGTATGGCGTACTCGCCAACGGAAGAATTACCCTGGACCAGGTTCAGCAGGGCAGTCTCAGCAGAAGAGGCTCGGGCAGGTTCCTCAAAGACACTTCGAATTTCCGAGAAGAAGGAGTGTACAGAGGCAGTGACGGGGTCATTGCGGTCCCAGAGCGGTGTGGCCCATGACAGGGCTTTTCCAGACAGAAGGCTGACTACGAAAGCCACCTTAGACCTTTCAGTAGGAAACTGGTCCGACATCATCTCCAAGTGCAGGGAACATTGCGAAAGAAAGCCACGGCAAAACTTAGAGTCCCCATTAAATTTGTCCGGCAAGGACAGGCGGAGGCTAGGAGTGGCCACTCGCTGCGGAGGAGGTGCAGGAGCTGGCGGGGGAGATGATTGCTGATGAAGTTGCGACTGAAGTTGGTGCACAATGGTGGACACTTCCGACAGCTGGTGGGTTAGATGGGCGATCTGTCGGGCTTGCTGGGCGACCACCGTGGTGATATCAGAGGCAACTGGCAGGGGAACCTCAGCGGGATCCATGGCCAGATCTACTGTCACGATGCCGGCTGGCAGGTAGTGGATCCTCTGTGCCAGAGAGGGATTGGCGAGGACCGCGCTAGTGGACCGGTTCTAAGTCACTACTGGTTTTCACCAGAGCCCGCCGCAAAGCGGGATGCTCTTGCTGCGGCGGTAGTGACCAGGTCGTATCCACCAGCAACGGCTCACCTCTCTGACTGCTGAAGATAGGCGAGGTACAAGGGAGTAGACAGAAGCAAGGTCGGACGTAGCAGAAGGTCGGGGGCAGGCGGCAAGGTTCGTAGTCAGGGTGGATAGCAGAAGTTCTGGTACACAGGCTTTAGACACACAAAACGCTTTCACTAGGCACAAGGGCAACAAGATCCGGCAAGGGAGTGCAAGGGAGGAGACCAGATATAGCCAGGGAGCAGGTGGAAGCCAATTAAGCTAATTGGGCCAGGCAATACTATGCTACTATATACTGAGGACTGCAACTATATACAGGGGGCTACTATCTACAGAGAGACCTACCTACAGGAAGTAACCCCCTACCTATAGGGGGATGTTACTGCCTAGAGGGGGCAGCTATCTTCAGATGGCACCTACCTACTCGGGGAACTAAATGTGGGGGACCTACCTACTTTTCCGCAACCCACTTATCTACCCACTTTACTGTGTGCAACACTAAGGAGGTTATTATTACTGTTTGGGGTGCTATAGGTGCTGTAAAAGAGCCTAAAATATTTGTCTGGCAGGTTCTGTGGAGCAGAGTTGTGTCTGGAAAGAATCGTCATGATGAAGATGACTATTAGAGAAGACGTTACCTACGAGTTGCCTGATGTAACTGTATGTAGTCACTTAAATGGTCTGCAGAGCCTGAGTAGAGTTGATATCTGTCACTGTATGGGGGTAATATTCCCTCCCTGTATACTGGTATTATTGGTAATATTGGTCCCAGTATACAGGATTTGGCCAGTAACAGTATGATGGTGATATGTATAGTGATAATATTTCTCCTTGTATACTGGTATTATTGGTAATATTGGTCTCAGTATACAGTATTAGATCAGTAACAGTATGATAGTAATATGTAATGTGATAATATTCCTTCTTGTATACTGGTATTATTATACATCTCAGTATACAAGAATTGGTCAGTAACATTATGATGATAATATGTATGGTGATAATATTCCTCCATGTATACTGGTATTATTGGTAATATTGGTCTCAGTATACAGGATTTGGTCTGTAACAGTGTGATGGTAATATGTATGGTGGTGTATGGCTCCTGCTATGTAGTGCTGGTGGACTATCTTATTGTGTATGGGACAGGGAAATTAGATCTGCTGGGAGTTGCAAAACTTCAACTCCCAGCATGCCTTGACAGCTGTTGGCTGTCCGGGCATGCTGGGAATTGTAGTTTAACAACATCTGGAGGTCCACAGTTTGGAGACCACTGCTTTATAGGCTAAAGCAGCAGTTTTAAGCAATATTCCCATCTCATTAAAGGGAACCAATCATCAGATTTTACCCTATATAATGCTTGGTAAAGTTTTATATAGGGTAAAATTGTTGTCCTCACCATCCCCGGGGGATGCTCCTGCCCCCAGGGATGGTGAAGATATGAAGTTATAAACTAGTCACCGCCATGGCCGTAAGTAGTCACCTGGGCGGGGAGCTCCACTCACCTACTCTCACCTACACCTACATATCTTCACCATCCCTGGGGGCAGGAGCGTCCCCCGGGAATGGTGAAAATAAAGATTTTACCCTATATAACGCTTTGCCAAGCGTTATATAGGGTAAAATCTGATGATTGGTTCCCTTTAAAGGGGTACTCCACTGGCCAGCATTCGGAACTTTGAGTTCCAAATGCTGTGTGTGCACTGCGGGTAATGACCATGCCCCTAAATGTGAGTCTATGGAAAGGGCGTGGCGGCGCAGGTGTGGTACGCACTGTTCACTCCAGGGACAACTGTGTCTACATCCTCAGGGTCGGCAGGGACTCCAGCAGTCAGTCTCCAACCTATCTGCTTGTTATCCCCTATACTGTGGATAGGGGTTATCTTTATAAATGGGACAAACCCTTTAAAGGCATGTTTACATAGACTGCATGGTTTATGGTGCAGAAGCCACACCAATTTCTTTGCCAAACAGTATGCGGTGACAGCTTTGAAAACTGCACAGAAAATAAGTGACATTTCACTTCTTTTTCATGTGGATACATGTAGCGTTGTTATAATCCCCCCCTACTTTTGTCCTGGCCCCCAGTGTGCCCCCCCCCCCCAAAAAAAAATTTTTTTTTGAAAGCTAGAGATGCCACTGCACCTAATGTGGGGGAACTGTATTGCCAACCTAATGTGGGGGAACTGTACTGCACCTAATGTGGGGGAACTGTACTGCCAACCTAATGTGGGGGGACTATACTGCCAACCTAATGTGGGGGAACTGTATTGCCAACCTAATGTGGGGGAACTGTACTGCACCTAATGTGGGGGAACTGTACTGCACCTAATGTGGGGAAACTGTATGGTCAACCTAATGTGGGGGGAACTGTACTGTCAACCTAATGTGGGGGAACTATACTGCCAACCTAATGTGGGGGAACTGTATTGCCAACCTAATGTGGGGGAACTGTACTGCACCTAATGTGGGGGAAGTATACTATAAATATATATATATATAGATATATATAGATATATAGAGATATATATATATATATATATATATATAGATAGATAGATAGATAGATATGCACGCGCGCGGCGAGTTGTGCTTTAGGGTGCACACCCTAATGCAATAGGCTGCGCACGCCTATGATTGTATATACAATGTCAAGATCAAATAACATTTATCGTTATACAGGTAATAGATAAACAGTTGTAGAATATTGATTGCATGGGAAACATTTCCCCCAGGTCCTCTGGTCAGAGAAAGTAAAAGATAAGACAGGAAGTTCATAGAATAACATTGTACACATCTTATCCTTGCTCTTAAAACAAAACCGCCTGAGCTTAAAGGGAATTCATGTTCAGAACTGCCGACACTGTTATATAGCTGTTAGGTCAAGGACACACTTTTACTTACCTGTCTGTGCTTCCATACTGCAGAAAAAGACTTTTATTCACTATTGCCAAGTGTCAAAGAGGAGTGCCCAAGTCCCTAAAGTGCTGAAGTCTCCTCGCTCCCACTCCCATTCCAGTTCCTGCTTGACCGACAGTCAGGGCTCGTCTTCTAGGCGAGGGAGGAGGCTTTCTAGCCCTCAGCACTTTTGTTTTATGGGAACAAGCTAGAGAATAAAATTTTTTTTCTATGTTATGGAAGCACATACAGATATATGAAAGGTACCATGTGCCACCTTTCCCTAACAGCTATCTTACATGGTCAGCAGATTTAAACATGAATTGCAACTGACAGATTCCCTTTAAATCTATACCACTATACAGGCAAAACTGAAGCCCCCCCCCCCCCCCCTCCCCACCAAAGTCATGTCCCCTTTGCTTAGGGCTCCAGGGGAGTCTGTTATGTTTAGATCAGTCTAAAACAAACCAATAAAAATCCCTTCATCGTAATCAGAGCCTTAGGACTTGGGGTCACTTTATCAATACAGTACAGCTGCATTTTGTATTGTTATGTGATGTCAATGTCAAGTCCATATCATGTGACATGGGTCAGACTACGCCAGCAGGACAATGAATGGGGGCATCCGTGGCTGGTACTTTGGGACAACTAAAGTTTAGGCAAGAATGGGGTCACTGAATTCTGGGGAAATGTTGGAGAAATCTCCGGTTGGTTCTGCTGTCAGGAAATGCCGGTGGCCTGCGTTAGCCATCGATTGGCTGAGTGGATATATTCTGTGCATGGTGGGACAGAGACCCTAAGCAGTAGGACTGGCAGCGCTGGAACAGCACTGGTAGGGGTCGGCAGCAGCTGAGTACAGGCTTTTTATTATGTTATGCTGGCACCCTGGGCACTTGGGTAAAAACGGAATACCCCATTAAGTGCAGCTACATAGTGAACCATTGCAAAGTCTAAAATATTCTCATTTTCAAACGTTTGACAATGATGTAAGATCTAAATCCAGCTCTACTTAATATGCATCCATTTTATTCTCAGACAAGGACACCTCGGCTGTATTATGAGGCAGAACATGTGCCGACCTGATACCTTTATTAGTGTTAATAATATGACTATACTGTAGTGATACATTTAGTAGCCTCTATATTTAGGGTGATAATACTAGAAATAGAATGCTTGCCTTGTGTTGTCTGGCTTTACATATGAATATCTTATGAGATGCAAATGGCTTGTTGTCAAGTAGTATTGTTTGGAAATTTCATTTTTTTGTGTATCTTTTTCTTTGGGAACATATGGGTATTTTAATGTGTAATGCATGGCTTATCTGACTATTTGCATTCTTGCAATCTGGTAGCAGCTGGTACGGTAGGTACGGTGCCAGTTATAAATATTCACTACCATATCACAGAAGCTTGGGCTTAAATTTGTAAATTGCTGAATAATAAATTCTAGCCTTGATATCTAGTTTATCGCTCAAAACCATATCTTATCAGGGCCTTGTTTTCATGATAATCATAAATTAGTATGCCAACACCCTCTCATTTGTTTTCCTAGCTTTATTTCTACATGTTTATCTTGGGGAACTTGTCCTTGGGGACAAGGTGCCCAATCATTTCTTAAAAGAATTTATGAATATGATCCTGATCAGAATTGTAACAAGGCTTTTCTTCACCCGGGGATAGCGCTGGCCTAGCCCTATGTCTGAATATCCTGACCGGAGTAGAGCGGTTTGTTGGTGACCTCCCTAGCCATACTGTCACGTGACCCTAGCGATCTCTGGGATCACATGACAATCACTATACATCGGGATGAATTGGATCATATGAGACCCACTATCCTCAGGTAAATCACAGGTAAGTAATTCAGAGACCCGCTATCCTCAGGTAAATCACAGGCCCCGATTCAGAAAAATCATGCTACAAAACTGTCCTGTAAGACAACAAACTTATTACAGTCATTTTCTTGGGATTTTAAGGTATATTACTACTATTAAACAGAAACAATGCCATACCTCCCATGGAGGCAGACCATCCAGCTGCAATGGGACCTGTGGGGCAGGGGGGCAGGGGGACCAGGGGCTGAATAGTCCTGGGTTTTTATCTACCGTATATACTCGAGTATAAGCCGAGTTTTTCAGCACGATTTTTCGTGCTGAAAACACCCCCCTCGGCTTATACTCGAATGAACTCTCTGCCTGTCAATCCCTTCTTCAGTGGTCTTCAACCTGCGGACCTCCAGATGTTGCAAAACTACAACTCCCAGCTGGGAGTTCAAAACTACAACTCCCAGCATGCCCGGACAGCCGATGGCTGTCCGGGCATGCTGGGAGTTGTAGTTTTGAAACATCTGGAGGTCCGCAGGTTGAAGACCACTGCGGCCTTCGTGGGGAGGGTTAGTCATTTCGAGCTGTCCGATGCACAGGTGACGTCCATGCGCAGCAGACGTACCTGCACATGAACGTCCCTGTGCATTGTCGTCAAGGCAACATCACTAGTCCGGGGCCAGCCCGGAGAAGAGGCCCTCCCGATGAAAATGTACAGCCCAGAATGACTGACCCTCCCCACCGGACGGTCCCTGCAGCATAGATGGCCCGGACCAGCTCACCCTTCCTTCCCACCGAGGGGAGGTGAGTAGAAAACTTAAAGGGGGGTCTGGATGATGACGAAGGCCGCAGTGGTCTTCAACCTGCGGACCTCCAGATGTTTCAAAACTATAACCCCCAGCATGCCCGGACAGCTGATGGCTGTCCGGGCATGCTGGGGGTTGTAGTTTTGCAATATCTGGAGGTCCGCAGGTTGAAGACCACTTATGAAGGGATTGACAGGCAGTGATGATGAAGGGGGGGAATGATGATGGGGGTCTGGATGAGGACAGGGGGGGATGACGACAGGCAGTGATGATGACGGGGGTGAAAATGACAGAGTGATGATGACGAGGGTGTTAATGACAGGGGTCTGGATGATGACGGGGGGGGATGATGAAGGGGGGGGAGATGACAGGGGGGGATGATGACATGGGGGATGATGACATGGGGGATGATGACATGGGGGATGATGTATTTCCTACCCTAGGCTTATAGTCGAGTCAATAACTTTTCCTGGGTTTTTGGGGTGAAATTAGGGGCCTCGGCTTATTTTCGGGTCGGCTTATACTCGAGTATATACGGTAGTTGAAAATTGTTTCTCTTGTGGACCACAAGCCGTTTTAGAACTGTTGTCTAAACTTTGTCAGTAGCTCTGCATGTCAACAGGAAGATTTTTTTTGGGTGTGAACTGGAAACAATCTAGTCTGTGATGATATAGGGGCAAAAAGTTGGCCATATTAATATGGAGGGGGACAAAAGGGGACATGTCATTGTGTGGTTGCACAGAAAGGGCCATGCTACTGCACAAGGTCTAAAGGGGCTCCATTACCTTTTTTTGAGGCACAATAACTGTATGGGGCACAATAGGGAAAGTACTATTACTGTGTAAAACACCAACGGGAGGGGGTGCATTTATATAGTTTGGAGCATTATGGATGGAAAAACGGAATAGTGACTTCATGTTAATCTGGTCAAGATGGAATAAAAATGAGGATGACTCCAAGAAGATGTTGCCTGTGTGTCACCATATGTAACTGCACAGTAATAACTTATATGGTCTGCAGAACCTGTGTGGAGGTTATATCTACCACTATGTGCCCCCTGTGTGGGGGGAATATTGGTCTGGGCACAGTGGTTTTAACTTTGAAACAGAATGATAGTATGGTTTAGTCACCATGTGGTGGTAATATGTGGTCATGGTGTGACAGTATTTTTTGGCACCTGTATAGTAATATTATTGTTATTATTGGGGCTGGCATACTGGACTATTCAGTATCAGTATGAACAGTATGATGGTAATACATATAGTGATATTTGTTCCTTTTATAATATTACTAGCTGAGTACCCGGCGTTTCCTGGTTTTCCCTTTCTTATCCTTTTTGGGGAGGAAAATCAACAAAGGAGGAAGCTTTTGACTTCATATCCCATCCTCATATATTGTTGTCATATCCCGTCCTCATATCTCAACCTCATATCCCATCCTCATATCCCGACCTCCTATCCCGTCCTCATATCCCGTCATCATATCTCGACCTCATATCCTGACCTCCTCTACCGTCCTCATATATCGACCTCATATCCCGTCCTCATATCTTGATCTCCTATCCCATCCTCCTATCTTGACCTCATATCCTGTTCTCATATCCCATCCTCATATCTCGACCTCCTATCCCAACCTCCTATCCCGACCTCATATCCTGTCCTCCTATCCTGACCTCCTATCCCGACCTTCTATCACGACCTCATATTCCTTCCTCATATCCCGACCTCATTTCCTGACCTCCTATCTCGACCTCATATCCCATCCTCATATCCTGGCCTCCTATCCCGAACTCCTATCCTGTCCTCCTATCTCAACCTCATATCCCGACCTCATATCCCGACCTCATATCCTGTCCTCATATCACGACCTCATATGCCATCCTCATATCTCGACCTCCTATCCCGACCTCCTATCTTGACCTCCCATCCTGTGCTCATATCCTGTCCTCATATACTGTCCTCATATCCTGACCTCCTATCCCAACCTCCTATCCCGACCTCCTATCCCGACCTCGTATCCCGACCTCCTATTCCGTCCTCATATCTTGACCTCATATCCCATCCTCATATCCCATCCTCATATCCCGACCTCATATCCCAACCTTCTATCTCGACCTCATATTCCATCCTCATATCGCAACCTCTTATCCTGTCCTCATATCCCGACCTCATAGCTTGTAGAGTAAGGAATCGGAAGTCCCACATACTTGCATGGGACTTAAAGGGGTACTTCATTGGTAAACTTTTTTTTTTAATCAACTTGTGAAAGTTAAACAGATTTGTAAATTACTTCTATTAAAAAATCTTAATCCTTCCAGTACTTATTAGCTGCTGAATACTATAGAGGAAATGCTTTTCTTTTTGGAAAACAGCTCTCTGCTGAATGATGAGCACAGTGCACTCTGCTGACATCTCTGTCCATTTTAAGAACTGTCCAGAGTAGGAGAAAATCCCCATAGCAAACATCTGCTTCTCTGGACAGTTCCTAAAATGGACAGAGATGTCAGCAGAGAGCACTGTGCTCGTTATTCAGCAGAGAGCACTGTGTTCCAAAAAGAAAAGAATTTCCTCTGTAGTATTCAGCAGCTAATAGGTACTGGAAGGATTAAGATTTTTTACTAGAAGTAATTTACATATCTGTTTAACTTTCTGGCACCAGTTGATTTAAAAAAAAAAAAAAAAAAGTTGTCCACTGGAGTACCCCTTTAAAACAAAAACCCATCTTTTATATAAGGGTGTATGTAAGGGTTAATTTAACTATCATATATTTTTACTCGACTTATAAGTAATATGTGTACCTGGTATTAATAAATATCTCCAACCGTACGGAAGTTATGTGGGAACATACATTTCCCATTTATTTACATGGGACTTTAAACAAAAACTCCTGACCCTCACAAATGGGGGTAGTTAAGGGTTAAATTAACTATCCTATATTTTAAGTGGACATATAAGTAACATGCGACCAAGTATTATCGAAATATCTCCAGCTGTTTGGAAGTTATGCAGTAACATATATTTCCAATAGACTTATATGGGACTTTAACCTGTTCAGGACCCAGGGCGTAATTTTACTCCCTGGCGCCCTGGAACTTAAGGACCCAGGGCGTAAACTTATGCCCTGGCGTTTTCCGGACCTTGATGCCCTGGCGTTTTCCGGTCCTTGCCGCGCGCCGGGCAGAGATTGGAAGTGGATGCCTGCTGAAATCCTTCAGCAGGCATCCAGGGCAAACGCAGAGGAGGGCCATGTAAATCGCGAGGGAAATCGCGAGGGAAATCGCCCCTGTGATCTGCGGCGATACCGGGCTGATCGGGTCTCTGGTACCTGACCGCCCGGTAATTTCGCATGATCCCGGCTGTCACAGACAGCCAGGACCATGCTAAAGTATAGAAGCGAGGTGGCAAGCCTGCCATCTCCTCCTATCCACTGCGATTCTTCGGTTAGTTAACCGACCAATCGCAGGGGGGGGGGGGGGGGTTACTTCCTCCCGCCCTGCCCGGCCCCTGAAAGTCCGGAGAGGACGGGAGGAAGACCGGAGGAAGCGGTGGGGGACGGGGGAGTGCTGGGGCCCGGCCCCGGTACTTACCTCGTCCCTGAAGACCCGGATCCCGGCGATGAAGACGGCGGCGACGGCGACAGGTGAGTTGATCTTCAGCCGTGGTCGGGCCCTTTACAGCAATGCACGTCGCCGTAAAGAGACATGCATTGCTGTAATGGGACCCTGTAAAATACAACTCCCAGCATGCCTAGACAGCCCTTGGCGTCTGAGCATGCTGGGAGTTGCAGTTTTGTGTCAAGTGTCAAGTGTCAAGGGTCCTTATTGTCTTGCAAGTCGCTACACTACAGAATTACTGAAAATGGGATCAAATCTATTTGAAATCACAGAAAGTGACCATACTTATTCTAGGGCAGGTTCAAACACCCATAATACTAAGCAGCAACCATTATAATGAATGGAAGGTGAGTGGCAGTCCATGAGTATTCTTCAACATAAAGCATTGTGGTTTCTCTACATCCTGCTTTTAAGTGTTTGTAGAAGCATTACTTAATGTTTGCTCTTTATACCCATATATATGCATCATTTATTTTTAGGGTGGGTATACGTTCTCTTCTTAATGGTTTATTTGCTTTTCATACAGTTGCAGTTAACTTTATTTAAAGGGATACTCCGGTGGAAAACATTTTTTTTTTCAAATCAACTGGTACCAGAAAGTTAAACAGATTTGTAAATTACTTCTATTAAAAAATCTTTACCCTTCCAGTACTTTTTAGCAGCTGTATGTTACAGAGGAAATTCTTTTATTTTTGAATTTCTTTTTTACCTTGTCCACAGTGCTCTCTGCTGACACCTGATGCCCTTATCAGGAACTGTCCAGAGCAGAAGAAAATCCCCATTGCAAACCTATGCTGCTCTGGATTGTTCCTAACACAGACAGAGGTGTCAGCAGAGAGCACTGTGGACAAGACAAAAAAAAAATTCAAAAAGAAAGAATTTCCTCTCTAGCATACAGCTGCTAAAAAGTACTGGAAGGGTAAAGATTTTTTAATAGAGGTCATTTACAAATCTGTTTAATTTTCTGGCACCGGTTGATTAAAAAAAAAAATAATGTTTTCCACTGGAGTACCCCTTTAAGTTTTTTGTGGCTTTGCAATGGAAACCCTTATAGATGGCAGTGAAAACAACCAGAATCATACACACTAGTCCATTATCTTTCTCGCAGGATATAGCAAGCTTGTGCTAATAGCTAAATGCACCATTAAAATGCACAATGTCCCAAAAGGCTTTATTGATGAAGTGCACTCAGGGCCCAAAATATAACAAAACTCCAAATTCATTAGGAGATCAGCTAACTCCACTACTAGAAATGTTAGAATCATGGCTAAACCACTGCATGTTCATGTCAGTCCTGTGTCCTGCTCCTATGAAGGGATTCTGTCACACATCTCACTGTGTATGATGCATGTGTTATGTTTTAGACAGCAGTGGCATGGTTAAATGGGCACTGTCAGATCAAAAAACTTTGTATATGTTGAAACTGATGAAACTTAAAGACCTTTTATAATATGGTTGTTTCAATTCTTTTTTTATATTTAATAAAAAAAAAAAACTGCCCCTGAAAATCCCACCACTAGGGATCCCCATACCTACTGGGACACTAACCAGTCCTGAAGCAGCATCAGCTTGTCTATGAGTCATGGACAAGAGATGACTCATGGACATGACTGCAGGAGCAGACACATCAATCACCTCCCACCAGCACAATAAAGAGACATGCGCCTGAGATTATTTCCAATACTGTGAGCTAATGAAAAGAGGTATTTTTACCTCTTTTTATTAGCTCACAGTATTAGAAATCCTCTCTATTCTGTGGAGTGTGACCAGATAGTTGTGTGTTCACTGGTTGTCCTTCTTTGGACCAGTTTTGGAAGTTAGTAACCACTACACATTATGTACACTTGTAACACCCCAATGGGTGGGTAGCAGCTGTGCCACCTTCCAGTTTGACTTTAGGCCAAACTTGGGAGCTGGATTTAAGTAATCCTCTAGTTTCCAGAGCTGAGTTGCTTAGATGCAGCCAAATGGTGCAGGCTTGATGAAATCATAGTCATGGTGGACAGTCCATGCCATACACTGGAGAATCAGCAAGGTACCATAGGATAAGACAGAGGCAATGTCTGGACAACAGGCACAGGTCAGGAACACAGATCAGGAGGACAGAATTTGCTAGTAGCAAACTGAAAAATTGTTCAGGCAACAGGAGAGGAGTGGAGCAAACATATATGTGGTGCCTGACAGAGATTGGTAAGAGAAACTTAGAGAAGCATGCACTGACCCATAAAGTTACAGCCAGTGATCGTGCATGGCCCCTATAGGGCAGAGGAGGACCTGTAGCAGTGGTAGAAGCAGCAGGAGGGAGTCTAGAGTAGAAAGCTCTACCGTTGAGATGAGAAGATATTGGAGGTAAAAAGCGCTGCATTTTGGAGACCAAATTCAATTCCAGTCCAGTTTAAAACAAAGCATTCACATTTATTTATGCATACATGTAGTGGACAATCATGCAAGACGTGTTTTGGGGTTAAGTTCCCCCTTTCTCAATTGCAGAATAAAAAATTTCTAGATCCTTGGGATACTGTTAAATTTAAATAGTTAAAAAGGCGCCAAAAAAAAACAGGATCGGGGGCCAGCCAAGGGGGCGTGACATGGGTGGTCTGTATAGCTCTTCCTTGAAGCAATGTCATAAATTTAAAAACATATATTTGATAAAATATATAAATTAGCAGACATACAATAATATATGTAGTGAGAGCAGTATTCTTTATGTCGTGATTACTGATGTAACGGGATATGACAGTATTATAGTGCGCTTGTTCATTCATGAAAATGGCAACCAATCGCATGGCTCAACGGCCCTGACGTCATTTACAGTGCGGGCGGACTGCATTTGTGTTTATATAGTCACGTGTTCCAGCTTTCAGCCAATCCATGGTGCTCCCTCGAATGTTTTCAAAAAGGAGATAGCCTTTGGATCGGCACCATGGATTGGCTGAAAGCTGGAACACGTGACTAATAAACACAAAGATCCTGGTCCCGTCCGCCCGCACTGAAAATGACGACAGGGCAATTGAGCCATGCGATTGGTCGCCACTTTTATGAATGAACTAGCACGAACCTAATATGGGAATAGCCCGAAGTCTTGTCCGCACTATAATACTGTCGTATCCCTTTACATGAGTAATCACGACATAAAGAATACTGCACTCACTACATATATTATTGTATGTCTGCTAATTTATATATTTTATCAAATTTATGTTTTTAAATGTATGACATTGCTTCAAGGAAGCGCTATACAGACCACCTATGTCACGCCCCCTGGGTTGGCCCCCGATCCTGTTTTTTTGGCACCTTTTTAACTATTTAAATGTAACACTATCCTAAGGATCTAGACATTTTTTATTCTGCAATTGAGAAAGGGGGAACATAACCACGAAACACCTCTTGCATGATTGTCCACTACATGTTTGCTCTAATAAATGTGAATACTTTGTTTTAAACCGGACTGGAATTGAATTTGGTCTCCGAAAGGCAGTGCCACTGCAGAGCACCTTTTATCTCCAATATCGTCTCATCCTTCTGCCTACCTCGGTCTTAGTGTTTTGGCCAGACTCCGCAGGCTGCAGCCCGAGATCACTTGTCTGACCCCATACGGAGGGGTGACACGCTTTTACCAAGACCTACCCCAGGTGAGCGCATATCACACCCGGGGGTCGTGTGGGATGTAATACGCACGGAATTACACGAGGTGCTGTCCTCTCCATTCTTTCATTTCTTTCCTCTATTTGCTCTACAGATGAGATGTGATTCAAAGAATGTGGTTCAGCGCTCCCGGATGAAGGTTAGGTTGCTGAAGCGCACGTTGGAGTGGCGCCATCCCAGTCCCTGCTGTGCATTTTCTTGCTGCTATTAAGTGGGTATTATTCACTGCATCCTATACATTAATATAGTTTGATGTCTTTTATGTAATTTGGCACTTTATTTACATGGCACCTTATACCATTTTACCGTGTACTTATGTCTACTTATGTTATATACTGTGCCCATTTGCTGCCCTTTCTGCACTTTAGCATGTATTAGTGATACGCTTACACACATACCATCATCCCGTTTTTCGGCAGATGTACCCGTGATGTTGCTTTATTTTTCTGTGATGCTGTTTCTCCTTTTTACCATGAAATACTATTGTTTTTAATGCATATCAATAAAATTATATATTTTTATTGTATTTAAGTGACTCCAATTTTTTTTTTTTGGTTCATGTTTGTACTCGTTCATTGAGTATTGTGCCTATACATACGAGGGTTAATAGCTATACTGGCATTGTGCCACATACGGTTACTGCTCCCTGCATATACCCTTGTGGGTGTGTTTTTGTCTCTTTGGTTTATGGCCCCTAGAGGGCAGAGGAGGACCTGTAGCAGTGGTAGAAGCAGCAGGAGTGAGTTTAGAGTAGAAAGCCCTACAGTTGAGATGTGAATCAAAGAATTTGGTTCAGTGCTGGTGAATGTCAGGATATACACTATATGGGCGGATGTCAATTGCCGGCATTACAACACTACACAAGACCTGCCATTTTGGAGATGATCTGACATAATTATTTAGACATTACAATTTGTCCCTTGTCAAAGTCACTCAGATCCTTACTCCTGCCCATGTTTTCTACTTCCAAAACATGAAATTCAAGAACTTACTGTTCATTGTTGCCAAATTTATCCTGTTCCTTGACTTTATTTATTTGACTTGATCGTAGTATATATAACTTTTTACTGTCAACATTAATGGCCAGGGCATGAAGTTAGATAGAGGTAAGAGGTTGGATTTTAAAAGAGGGCTTAGGAGAGATTGGGTATGAGGGAACTATTGGGGAAGGATATAAGGAGTGTACCTTGAAGCAAATGGAAGGAGCTGGCCATTCATGCTGTGGATCCCAGGGTGACAAATGCCCTCCTGCCAGTGTGCTTTTTGCTGTTGGAGTCTGTGAAAGGTTTGGCTGTGGGCCTTATTGTCCTCATGTAATGGGAATTGGTGCAGAGGAGGTCAGGGATGGCACTTGTTGAGGTAGTTTTAGGCCCTGTTGTGCATATGGTCATATGGTTTGAGGATGGCTTTGTGGTTCTCGCTAAGGTGGTCTAAGAAAAATGTTTGGAAGGTAACAGATGCGACTTAGGTTCCGGTACTGCTAACAAGGGCCATCTTTATACCCCTCTGCAACAGTCTTTCATATATAAAGTACAAGTCAGTTATATAAAGCACTGTTAAATATATGGTCATTTATTGTTGTTATATTAAAGTTTTAGGTGCTTTGTATTGATTTGTATTTTGGAATAAAGAGGCTGCTGTGGACAATGCTTTCCATTGAAGTCACACAGTGTCTAGTGTAATTCTTTACGTGGATTTAGAGGGAGGTTTAATTAGGTGTTTGGGTCATTTTTAGCCTTATTCTAGTTATGGGTGTTCACATATTCAGCATAAGCAGAAAAACACCTACCAGCTCAGCAAATGGCAGTAGCTTAATAATGGTGACATTTGTATTTGTGTTCACCAGTAGAAGTTTAGTATTAGCACCCGTCGCCCAGGCATCTTACGAATTCAAATTCTTTAAAAATTCAACAAATGCCTGTGGCAGGATTAAATATGTCAGTACATTCCCTGTGCTCTATTTATGTAAGTGATTTTCATATTTCCACCATCACTTAGGTTTGTGCTTAATAATTCTGCATGCAGAAAATAAACTTCAGGGCGGCTCCTATATTTCTTATTCTCTTATGGGTATGATAAGAATTCTTTGATCTGAATTGCTTATCAAGCATATTTAGTATAAGCAACTTGGGGAGAATCCAAGAAAAGAGTTTAGTAAAAGGCAGAGCAAAGGGATTTTTCCAAACTAGTAATTAACATGTACACAGATGATAGATAGGCTTGTAATAGCATGGCACCAGATCCCACCCCCTGTACACATCGGAAAATGGCTGAGGCTAGAGCCAATTCTTAAACAAAGGTGACATGTACTTGTTGTAATATGTGTATGTGGTGTCTGGGGTGTTGCAACGGTGTAGCAGCGTCTGGTGGTATTGACCCTGTGGGGTAAGGTGTTATTAACCCCTGATTTGTCGTGACGCCAGAATGTGGTTGTTTTCTTTATACAGCCCTGCCGACAACCAACCCAAAAACGGAAGGCAATAAAGGAATGTCCACAGCAGTAATTATGAGATAACTGGAACTTTTACTTAAACTTCTTATGAAACAGTCTTTACAATTATGCAGTTTCTCTAGAGGCAGCCGGGATGCAGGATACCTCACAGGCTTGCTGGGACTTGTAGTATTGAGATTTATGCAGGCCACTGTGCTACTGATTGTATGCTTGAGTTGTGTAGTAGTCACTAGAATTGTAGGTAGAGCTTGATAACTTATGTTTTGAAGTGGCTGCAGGTTCTTAAGGTTTTGGCCTAGATGAGATGAATTTAGTAGTATATGCTGAGATTGTGCTTCTTTAGTGTCCAGTAGGAAGAGAGAAGGGTAAGAGTAAGAGCAAGAGCGTGAATTTAGAGACTTATATACTAGGGGGGCTGGACTAAAGCCCATTGTTTGCAAAGCCTGTAGGTCCTGTACACAGGGTACATCACATGACAGTAGATCACATGACCCAGAAAGGTCCTATACATTTGTAAAACTTTATATACACTGAACAATATGCACAATACATTTACAATGCATTAATATGAAGCAGTAACTGAAAAGCAGGAGAGCCCTATGGACTGCAGGGACTCTTCCTGAGGATACTTAGAAAGGGTACAGGACCATGTCCTGTACCGGAACACCACATGTATATACAACATTTTATGGTTTATTGGATGGCCATAGTTTTCAGCAAATGTCTGTCGGCCTTTAGAGTCAAGAAAACACTGGGTATAGATTTTTACTTTAATAATAACTCCTTATTTATACAGCACATGCAGATTCCGCAGTGCTGTACACTCAAATTGGTCCCTGTCCCCATTGGGGCTCACAATTTAATGAGTAAGTGTGGGAGGAAACCCAAGCAAACACAGAAAGAACATGGTGGGATTTGAACACGGGACCCCTGTGCTGCAAGGCAACAGTGCTAACCACAGACCCACTGTGCTGCCCATTCCTTATCAGAGAAATGGGGTCGTCTCTATTAGTTCAGCCTGATAGAATAGTAAATAAGGGGTGTTATGTAACATACTAGGGAATATTAGGCAGGGTTGTATTTAGACATTATTTGAATATTTAATTTACAAATTCAAATAAATGTAAAAAAAAAATTTTACATATTTCACCCCTGAATTTGGAGCAGCGATTAAAAAACAAATTTGCAGGATTTGGTGCACACTTGCTGATGTTAATTTACCGACTTTGAAATAAGTCTAGGGACATGTACACCACTAGAATAGCTGAGATGAATGATGGGTGATCCGTCATAGCGGGGCATGGAGCCTGACAGTAGCCCAAGCATTGTTTTAAACTAGATCCAAGCCTCACTCTAGTTCTTTTAGTGTTTTTTTTTTTATGAATATGAATTATGACAGCTTTTGATTTAGGCTTTATGTATAGGAGGTGAATACAACTCCATACTAAGTTCTTTTCTCTTGTGCTGTAAGAATAGTTTTTTGTATATATGAGATTGTGATTTGTATGTTTTTAAAGGGGTAGTCCAGTGGTGAAAAACTTATCCCCTATCCTAAGGATAGGGGATAAGTTTGAGATTGCGGGGGGTCCGACCGCTGGGGCCCCCTGTGATCTCTCTGTACGGGGGCCAGGCTCTCCGGCCAGATAGTGGGTGTCGACCACCGCACGAAGCGGCGGCCGACACGCCCCCTCAATACATCTCCATGGCAGAGCCGGAGATTGCCGAAGGCAGCGCTTCGGCTCTGCCATAGAGTTGTATTGAGGGGGCGTGTCGGCCGCTGCTTCGTGCGGAGGTCGACTCGCCCCCTTCCTTAGGATAGAGGATAAGTTGTTCACCGCTGGGTTCACCACTGGACTACTCCTTTAATGTAAGCTAATAAAGTATATTTTTATGGAAATTCAGTGTCTGCTGCAAGCTACTCACACAGGCTGCTCTCTGCAGGCGAGAGGAAGAGGGGGCACACCCTTCCTATCTCTGTGTACAGAGTGGTTTCACTTAGAATTCTAGCAGGAGGCATGAGAGGAGGGTATAAAAAACAAAAACAAATGCAACATGCATATCATTTTAAAGCATGTCTGAAAGTGCCGTCCCCTGCAGGCTGCTACCCTAGGCTATGGACTTCAAGTGCCTAGTGGCAAAAATGACCTTAATATTGAGGGGGGTCTGCAAGATAGAGCAAGACAGCCAGGACACAATTTTATGTTAAACAAAACATCTTCACCAGTTTGTCATAATAATACTACTACTATCACTATTACCACCACTAATACTACTACTGATGAGAATAATAATAATAATTGATAATACTATTAACCCCTTCTTCCGTCAGCGATTTTTGCCACGCTTACAACTCCTCGCCTTCTGAGAGCAATAACTCTTTTAGTTTTCAGTATACGTAACCACTTAAGGGCTTGTTTTCTGCAAGATCAAGTGTACTTTTTACAGACACCCTTCATTTTACCATAATATTTACTGTGAAATTGAAAATCCAGTTCTGCAGTTCTGGAAGATTTCAGAAATGTGAATCACCATGTTCTGACCTATTACTTTTTTTTTACTGTATTATGGCTTAATTTTTGTACCATGATCTGTAGTTTTGTAGTGTAGTTTTCATGGGACTTTTTGATTGCTTTTTATTAAATTGTGCCTGGGATGTTATGAGTACGGTAATTCTTGCATTTGGTAATTTTGTTCATTTGATCTACTGCAATTGTGTCACAGAGGTGCTGATTAGACCCCTTGACGGGTGTAGCTCCTGTTAGTTTACTCTCTTAGGGTACGTTCACATGGGCGGATTTATTTGTGGGTTTCTCACTGCGTATTTGAAAGGGGGCGGGCTCTTTGCGGTTGTCCGCTGTGGAAAATCCGCCGCAAGCTCCATTGAAGTCAGTAGGGTCTGCGGCGGATTTTCCGCAGTGGAAATTAGCAGTGGAAAATCTGCCCGCCCCCTTTCAAATACGCAACGGGAAACCCGCAAATAAATCCACCCGTGTGAACGTACCCTTAGACTGGGTTCACATCACGTTTTTGCAATACAGTTTCCGTATCAGGTTTTTGATAAAAAATGGATTCCTCAAAACCATACTAAACTGTATCAAAACGTGTGTACAAATTTTAACCGTATATGGTTTGAAAAAATTATGTCCGGTTGCAACCGTTTTTAAGAAAAAAAGTATACGTTTTTAACTTTTCACTCCATTATGAATAAAGTTTCGCTTGTTTGATTGAAATTCCAAGAAAAAAGACTTTCGGTGTCAATAACCGTATGGTGAAAACCGGATGGAACCATATGTACATACGGTTCTGTACGCTTCCTATTGATTCCCATGTTAAAAATAAAAAAGGAAACATATTCCATATGGTTTTTCACCCGGACTTAAAACCGAGGTAGTCTATGATATTGGGTATGGGAAAAAACCTGACAACGTCATACTAGATGCAAAATGGACACAACCGGATGCATCTTTTGACATACGGTTTTCAATGGAGAGTCATTGCATAAGGTTTTCAATACGGTTCCGTACAGTCTTCACATTGAAAACTTATACGGGAACTGTATTGCAAAAACGTGGTGTGAACCCAGACTTATTGCAACAATTACCACATCATTTAGAAGGTTAAACTGCTGTGATCACCCTAATGTCTGATCCAGCTAGTTGCAAGCAGGTGTCGGCTGTATGATACAGCCAGGACCCCCCTCTTCTAGAACAAGCTGAGCTTCTGAGCCTGCTCTATATTCAATGATACCCAAGCTGTAGTAATAAGACATATTGGTGGTCATTAAGAGGTTAATAATACATCTCTAAAAGCTTTAAAACTGACCATACTCTCATATATTGGCTATACTGAACCTTTACATGTTGCTGACTTAAAATGAACAGCATAGAGCAGTATTACAGTCACTATTACAAATATACTCTGTCGACTCTGTTTCTGCCTTATTACTGAAAATGATGCCAGATCCCATTTCTGTCAGTGAATCCAATAAAAAACAAACAGATGGTCACTTTATATGCAAACATGTAAACTCTGCCATTAAATATGACTGAATCATTCAGAACTGTTAGGCTTTTTTCACACCAAGCTTGTGGTGTACGTTTTTCATAGCTGCTGAGCATATGTATCCATATGGGACTTCATCACCACTTTCATTCAGCTGGTTTACATCAGGGTTTCTATTTATTTGCTAGATGGAAGAGTGAAGAGGTTTAAGTTATTTTACCTATTATTATGATCTAGCATGGATGTATACCATTTTTAACATTACAATATTTTTTTTTACTATTTTTTGCAATTACAGCCATATACAATTTTTAACATTACAGTCAATGTATGACAGATGCCACGAAGTGACATCGGTCATAGTATAGCAGAGGTATACTGCAGGGAGTTCCCTGTAATAATTCCCTGCTGGACACTAAAAAAGCACATCATGAGGACTAATGAGAACAAGTCATTGAGACATGTGAAAGTCCTCATACATTTTTAAATGGTGAATGGTTTTCCAAAGGCAGTGATAGTGAAGGATGCGTTCCCATCCTACATTTCCTTATGTAAGGAAAGTTAAAGAATGTTGTAAAATTGCCAAGTAAATGAAGTAGCCAAATCAGTTTGTACACAATACATTCATACCTTAATGTAGAAGTATAATTGAATGAAACGTATCCACTATCCAAAAGGATAGGGTATAGGTTTTAGATCACAAAGGGTCCGAGCGCTTAGACCCCCATAATCTCCTGCTTGGAGCCCCGACTCTCCTTCAGAGCGGCACGTCATGCCCCCTCTATATAGCTCTATGGGAGAGCTAAAGATTGCTAAATGGCTCTCCAATAGAGCTATATGGAGGGGGTGTGGCAATCTCTACATCGGGCGGGGGTCTTGACGCGCCACTGTGAAGTGCTCGGACCACCCCGCGATCTAAAACATACATTTTCTTTCATGATACTTCTCCTTTAGAGGAAAACTGACAACTGGTTCACCTGCACTAACCCAAAACAGAAGGTTGCTGGTGAACCGGATTAAAATGAGATATAACATACTTTGACGCTATTCAGGAGCTAAGAGAAGCATTAGCGTGCATTGCTAATATGCTAATGCCGTCTTTTGCACAATGAAGGCAAGATCCGGCGTACCAAGCTTCCCTGTCTCCTTCCTTTCCCCTGTCTCCTTTCCTGTCTCTATTCTCCATGAATATTTATGAGGTGTGCGGGCATATGGGAGCATAGGTGAAGGAGGTAGGAAGTTCTGTATGTCAACTCTTACCTCAATTGTGCAAAGGATGGCATTAACTCATTAGCAATGGACTCTAATGCTTCTTGAATCTCATGAATGATGGCACCAATCGGAGTAAGTAATATCTAATTTTAATCCATTTTACCCACACTATAACCCTGTGTATTGCATTTAGTGCAGGTGAACCGGCTGTCAGTTTCCCTTTAAGCTGATCATCATGCCATACCATGCTCATATCATCTCACCATGCAGTATTAAAATGTGGTCCAAAATATAAATGCAATATGGTGTTCAGAGTATTAGAAATTAAGATACACAATGTTTATATAATACATTCACTTCCAACCGGAATTACGTTTCAAACATAATTCTTGGGCAGCTGACCACGTAGACAGCATAATATGCAGTAACTCACTATATTTTTAGGAGAACATAGCAAAACAATGTTTTGTACTTATGCAGTTCTCAATTACTTTAAAAGAGGATGTAACTTTAGGGGGTCCAGAAATTGCAGTCACACCTGGACCCTGGTATCATAGAGGCCCATTGATTCCTCTGCCACTTTAAAAGATACCAGTGTATTAAATAAAACCTGATTAATTGGGGGGTCATTACAGATTTTGCTTTGGAGCCCAGGAACAATAATATACACCACTGCAATATAATAAGGAAAACATGAGATTAGAGAGTTTTCCAGGAAAAACTCATTGATGACCACAGGATAGGCCAGCTATAGTTGATCATCAGGTTCCGACACCCAACATGCCTTCGGATCAGCGGTTCTGCATAGCCACAGTGCTGGAAGTAAACACTGTGTATGGAGCCGGAAGCCTCAACTGTCTACATAGTGTAGTAGCAGTGCCAGGATACTGCAGCATAGCTCCCATTCAGCTGAATTGACAGGGGTGCTAAGTGTCAGCACCCCACCAATCAGCTATCGATGGCCTATCCTGTGGATTAATAAATGTCTACTCAACAAAGCATCTTTCTGTTATTTTCTTGGCTGGTTCACTGGTGTTTATAGAAAGGAACAATTACTTTGCAAGTTTTACAAATGTTCCGCAGCATGTCATTACATTCAGTCACTTGCAGGCATTTCTTCTCACCTGCATTTACACCTCAGCAAAAATAGAACTTGTCAAATTCAAAGCACAAATACAGGGGAGAAGTCTAGTCAAGATAGTTAAGTGTCATTTACTCAAGTCAGTGTGGGTTGCATATGTGGTGTCCAGGTACCGTAATGCATCCAGTACCTAGTGTAGAGGTCCCCAAAGTCAGAGTAACTATGTTCAGGTAAGGTTCCTCAGGTGGGACAGCCCCTAGTCGCCTCTCCTAGTCGCCTCTCCTAGTCGCCTCTTCTTAAGTTTAACTTGTATATTAATAAATGTATATATTAGCAATTCTATCTATATTATATAGGACTGTATAGTACTTACCTTGTTCAGCGTCGCAGGACCTTCAGTCATGTGACCATGCTAGTAACCTCTATGGTATGTTGCAGGACCTCAGGAGTTCCTTGGGTCACGTATTACCCAGAAATCTCTGTAATGGTGATTGACATCCGTTTGGACCAATTAGCTTTAGTCCAGCCCCTGCCCATATAAGGGAGCTGTGTCCAATTATCGCTCTCTTGGGTTGCTGCTCTCGTGGATGCCGGACTAACAGGATGGTGTGCTACGCAACTTTCAACGACACGCTAGGCCTCAAAACCTATGGCCTCAGGAGAACCAAAAATTGTGAGTCTTATACTAATTCCTGCTAATACTAGCCTGACTACTGGACCGCAACTAATTCTCTAAATCCAGTGGAGCAGCGCAATAGTCTAGAGACTCTTAAAGCTAAAGTCCCAACCATTGTCTATCTCCAAAAGGAAGCTGTATTGATGAGAGACTGTTATGTTGATGAAGTGTACAGAAAATTTTCAGTAAAGTTAATGCTGTTTACAGAAGCTTTCCGGGTGTGGACAATCCATTATTACTCACTACTTAAACTCAGTATCATCTACCTCCCTATCGTTCCTGGGAAGGGCGGCGGTAGGAAAAGCTTTATTGAGGAGCCCCCACCCTGGCGTCACGAATAGCAAGGGTTAACAAACACCCTTTATTACCTGCACAGCTACACTCCCCATACCCTACACCCCCCAAGCTACTACACATAATTCAGTCCAAGTCTACTACAAGTCCCAGCGAGCCAACATGCCTCCTAAAGTTCACTGAGCATCTCCTTGGGCCTGAACTGAGCTGTAAAGACTTTAAAATCTGTCTGCCTCAGTAAAGTGCCGTTGTTCTGTAACCTTGCATAGGAGTGATTATTTGCCCCGCGCCCAGCCCAGGAACCAGCCGGCATGTCCATATACATATGAAAAAATCTGCCACATCAAAGATGGCTGTGTATACAGCACTCATGAGTGAGAAATACCAGCAGTGAAAAGATATGTAAATGAAAATGGGAAAAACTCCAATTAATACACCATAAGGTCATAGAGGAGTATTGAGCAGAAAAATATATGTTATTTACACCTTCATGGTATGTATAAGGTGTACATTGGCTGAAACACAATAGGTCGCATCACACAAAAAGAAAACAGTGAATGAAAGACATGAAATTATCAAATCAAGTCGATACTGAACAACTTCCTTTTTTCTTTTTTTCAACTTGTGTCAATAGTGAAGTAAAAGTTGTTGTCTAACATTCAGGCCTGGTGGAGCGTGTGTTTTCAACATAAATTGCCATTAGGCTTCTCTATTCAATAATTTCCTATGTAGATCACCTCCTCTTGTACCTATGGTAACTTTTTCTATTGCATATGCCACAAACGCACGGTGTGAGCTATGGTGTACATCAATGAAGTGATTGGAAGCTCCTGACCGATTACGTCTGAGTCCCTTGTTGTCTATGTCATTGAAATGCTCAATAATGCGAGTCTTGAACTTCCTTTTGGTACATCCTATATATTTCAGGTTGCATTCAGAGCACTCAATGACATAGACGACATTAGAGGAATTGCAGTTTAAAAATTGTTTAATCGTAAAGCTGCGGTTGCTAATAGAATCTACGAAAGTATTCCCTGTCTTGACAAATTGTCATATTTTACATGGATGTACACCGCATTTGTGAAAGCCACTACAGTGTAGCCATGTACGAGCAGAGGATGTTACAGATCTCACCTCACTGGGGGGATAACATATCGCCCAGTGTGGTGGCTTTTTTGGCTACTACTGCACACCCCTTATCTAAGACTTTCGCTAATATTTTTGGCTTCCTGGAATTGCAGGGAGAAAGTAAGTGCTAGAACTGGTTTGTTGTCAATGTAATTCTTATTTCGGTTTGAGTTGGTGTGGTATTTAAGCAAATCTGTCCGATTTTTATTGGCAACTATATGTTCTGCACGGTTAAGATGGAATTTCGAAAAACCTCTATTTTTTAAGCGTTTTTTTAAATCTTCATTGTGTTTATGATATATATATATGGATTAGTACAGTTACATTTAAGGAGTGTCATCTCACCTACTGGTATTGATCGGATTGTGTGCCGTGGGTGATTGCTATCTGCACGTAATAAGTTGTTACGGGATATGGGTTTGCGGTAAACCGCGGACTGGACTAGTTCACCCTGACAATTCAAGATCAAGGAAGGGAACAGTGTGTGAATGAATCGCAAAGTTAATTTTAAATTAAAGATATTGGAATTAATATAATCGACGAACAGTGGCATGAAAAATACATTTCCCTTCCAAATAAGTAGAACGTCATCTATATATCTCCCGTACCACTGTACGTCCTGAGAGAATGGATTACTGGGAGAATAAATGTATAATTCTTCCCAGTAGGACATTGTCAAGTTAGCGAGCGAAAGCAAATGCCTTGTGCCCATAGAGACGCCACTCGTTTGCAAGTAGTGCTTGCCATCGAACAAAAAATGGTTATGCGACATGAGAAACCAAGTAATGTGGAACATGAATTCACATAGTTCTGGCGTATACTCGCTGTATTTGGCGAGATGGAAATCAAGGGCTTGAATGGCCACCGTCCAGGGGATCCAGGTGTAGAGCGAGGCGACATCACACACATGTCACCCAGCTCCAACCCACACCCCACTGGACACTGGCCAAACTGCACAGGACATCCTTAGAATCTCTAAGGAACCCCCAGGTACCCTTTGGACCAGAGGCTGGAGTAATTGATCCAGCCAAAGTGAGGCTCTCTAGAGTAGTGAGCCTGTGCTGGATACAATAGTACAGGCTCAAGAGGCTGAAGAGCGGGGAGAAGAGGGAGAGGCGTAGGGAGGTGAGTAATATTGATGAGCTGGGCCGGAACGGCCGGGTGGATCCTGGCACAGTAAGCATCGAACTGATCCACTGGTTAGTGTGTGGGGGGGGGGGGGGAAAGATAGCTGAAAGTTTTCCTTAAAAGGCACAGGAGGGCTGGTCAGTCAGGGGGCTCTAGTGTCATATGTCACCAAGCTTCTAGAGTCCTGTGTGTAGGGAGGGGAGGAATATTGATGAGCTGGGTGGCATTGACGTCAGAGTGCCAGTTACCCCATCTGTGCCAGTTAGCACTTCATTAGCAGATAGGGTAAAACAAAGATATCGGCAGAACGGCCAGGCGGATCCGGGCACAGTGAGCATCAAAGTGATCAGTGTCCCCTGCATCAGCCAGTACTGCTGGTTAGTGCGAGGGGGAGCAAGCTGACAGTTTTCCTCTATGCCTGTAGCCAGCAGACCCCTCCTCTTTTCTTCCTCTTCATGTCCCTTTCCTCCTATTACTGCAGGAATTTCTCTCTGGCACTTTTAGATTTTCCCAATCTTCCCCCCGAGCTTACTGTAGTTTTCTGTTTGTATGTTTTTGTCTGTTTATTTTGACACAGCAGGGGCGGTGATAACCCCTTAAGGACTCCAGGTTTTTTCATTTTTGTGCTTTCGTTTTTTCCTCCTCACCTTCAAAAAATCATAACGCTTTCAATTTTCCACCTACAGAACTATATGATGGCTTGTTTTTTGCGCTTCCGATTTTACTTTGTGATGAAATCATTAATTTCACCACAAAACCGTGAAACCAAATAATAATCTGTTAATAATATGTTAAACATTTTTTAAATTTTAGTACAAAAATTTGTATGTTTAAAATTGTCCTCTTCTGACCCTATAACTTTTAGTTTTTCCTTATACAGCGATGTGTGAGGGCTCATTTTTTGTGCTGTTATCTCTTTTTTTGGTACCATTTTTGTCTTGACCGCTTTTTTATACTTTTTTAGGGTATGCAAAGTGACCAAAAATATGTAATTTTGGACTTTGGTACTTTTTTACGTATACGCTAACGTTATATATTTTTATAGTTTGGACATTTATGTACGCTGCAATTCCACTTCTGTTTATGTTTATTTTTGTTTACATAATTTTTTTTATGGGAAAAGGGGGGTGATTTACATTTTTATTAGGGAAGGGGTTAATTTCTTTATTATCTTTTTTTCCCACTCTTTTTACACAATTTTTTTTAGTCCCCATAGGGGACTACTACCAGCAATTCTTGGTTTAACACACGCATAACACACGCATACACTGCATACACTGTTCAATGCTATACCATAGCATAGCACTGATCAGTGTTATTGGTGCTCTGCTGCTCCAGCCTGCCATTGCTGGCTGGAGCATCAGATCATCGATTGGACAGCGAGGAGGCAGTTAAGGGCTGTCCTCTCAGCTGATCGGGACACCGTAGTTTTACCGCAGTGGTCCCGATCAGTTCCCGGGACTGTTTTACTTTCATTTTAGATGCCGCAATCAAAGTTGCAGTCTAAGGGGTTAATGCTAGGCATCACTGCGATCAATAGGGTCACACATAATGGATCCGCAGCGTATTTTACGATGCGGATCCGCCCTTGACTCGACCCATATTCTGCCTCCTGCTGCTACTGAAAACAAATCCGGCCCCCCTTGTCCCGCCCCCTGGCCTGCTTGCCCGGATCCATGGCCTGCTCACAGTGGCAATCCGCCACTCCGAGCAGCCACACTGGGGGTCCTGAGGGCACTCAGACATCGCAATGTAGCCACGATGTCTGAGTACACTGTGCATGCACATGCACAGTGTAGTCAGACATCGCGGCTACATTGCGATGTCTGAGTGCACTTGGCCACTCGCAGGCCCCCAGTGTGGTTGCTCAGAGCGGTGGATTGGCACTGCAAGCAGGCCAGGGGGTCGGGCGAGCAGGCCAGGGGGCGGGACAAGGGGGGCCGGATTTGTTTTCGGTAGCAGGAGGAGGCACAATATGGGTTGGGTCACCGGCAGATCCGCAGTGTAAAACACGCTGCGGATCCATTATGTGTGACCCTACCTTTAAAGTTTTTGTTATTTATAAGAATAAGAAATGCTGTGGCTGACTCCAACCCATTCAAAGTTAAGAGTTGTCCTGTCTTCAATTTGGGGGGATTTAAGGAAAAAGGGTCCTTTTCAGGTCTGGTCAGTCTTGCAGGATTCCACTCTATTTATGATTGGAGCACAACGGTTGGAAAAGTTCTGATCATCTCTTTCTGGTCATTTACTCACAGGATTTTGTGTGAATTCAATAGTAAATAAGTCAAGTTAAGAGAACACGCACCTTTTGGCCGACCACTCCCCTTTTCCTGACGACCCCGCCCCACCACATTTTGGCGCTCAACCTGACAAAACAGTGGGGAGATTTATCCAAACCTGTGCAGAAAAAAAGTTGACCAGTTGCCCATAGCAACCAATCAGATTGCTTCTTTCATTGTTCAGAGGCCTTTTGAAAAATGAAAGAAGCGATCTGATTGGTTGCAATGGGCAACTGCTCAACTTTTCCTCTGGACAGGTTTTGATAAGTCTCGCCCTATGTGTGTATACACTACTGTGCAAAAAAAAATGTAAATTAATGTTCGGCCTAGGGCAGCAGAGAACCATAACACACCCCTGTCTGTATTTCATCTACCTAACAAATACATTTAAATAATGATTCTTCTATTGCAGACAATGTGGCTTTGTAAATGTTCTCTTTTCTACCACAGCCTTCCCTGTCATGGAAAACCTTACTCATATTTCCTAGCAGTCCTGCTATAAATAGTAGAATGTGGCAAGAATTCACAGCACAGAGGCAGATCTGGGAGTCGCACAGCCGGCGGCTGCAAGGAAGATCTGGATGGGCCTTGAGCAGCTCTATAACATGCAGGGAGGGAGGGGGGCACCGCAGATAATGCTGGCAAGACACTGGTAGAATAATAGAACCAACTTGAGGATTAGTGTGTGACACATGCTGAAGGACATCAGGACCTTGAGGAAGGATGGGCTTCTTAACCCTATAAATACTCCCCAAACCACTGGAGACTGGATTAAGCGAGAGCAAAGTCATTGCTATGGTATGAGTGAATATAGGCATAAACTATAAGACAATTCCTCCAATTATTTTATAAATCATTGAGAATATAATCCCTCAATGCTTCCCTACATTTGTTCTTTAGCCGGCGGCTTAGCAGCCTTCCCGTAACAAATGATGCATATGTTTTTGTACCGATTTATGTCCCTTAACACTATTCAAATGCAAGTAAAGGCCTAATACAGACCAGACACAATTATATTAGATACGGAATCTAGTCTCACATCAGCAAGCCTGGCTACAAAACCATAGAGACGCCTCAAACGGCACACTCCTCAGCCTGAGATGGCTTATAACAGGGAACATACATCGTACATTGGATTACAGACAACAAGTGGACATAGCTGGAAGGCGAATACAGACGAAAGTTTTCTATGTCCAGAATCTCCCCGAAATTGGATACGTTTCTAATTTAATAAATCCCAGTGAAATGTGTCTGTGTTCTTGTTTCTAAACCATTGCAAGGAGAATATCATTGGAAACTGCTGTATGAAATGAGAAATATCTATTTGGAATGGGTTACTGAGGCCGTACGACAATTTCACTGGACCTTTTATGTGGAAATGGACTGGGCTTCTCATTTATCCATATATATTTAATTTATATATTATATTTAATTATGTGTATATATTTATATTTATTTAATATGATATATATATATATATATATATATATATATATATTATATATATATATATTTACAAAGCAAAGTAGAAGCAGCACTCCAATGTCACACAAAGAACATGGTTTATTCACTCATCTGTATACAGCGACGTTAAGGCTTATCAATAAGCCGAAATGTCGCCTTTATACAGATGAGTGAATAAACCACATTTTTTTGTGTGACATTGGAGTGCTGCTTCTACTTTGCTTTGAATACTACATTGGGGTTAGGTCTGCTCCCGAAGCTGAGCACCAAAACGGATCCGGAATCCTGCTTCTCCTTCCTTTTCTTTGTATATATATATATATATATATATATATATATATATATATATATATGTGTGTGTGTGTGTGTGTGTGTGTGTGTGTGTGTGTGTCATATAGATAGATGTGTGTGATATAGGATGATTAGTGTAGCATTATGCACTGCCACTTTTCAGGTCCCTGAACCGTAAAAGAACACAAAAAGTCTCAATGTCATTTTGATTGACATGACCATTCATGGACTGAAAAGAAACAACATAACGGATTACTATACTATAGGTCAGTGTTTTCCAAACAGTGCGTCTCCAGCTGTTGCAAAACTACAACCCCCAGCATGCCCGGACCGCCGAAGGCTATCGACTATCTATCTATCTATGTCCGGCATGCTGGGGGTTGTAGTTTTGCAACAGTTGAAGACACATTGTTTGCATAGGTTAATTATGCCTATTTTTATATCTACCATCTATCTATCTAACAACAAAGGATCTTTCCGCAGCACACAAAGTATGGTGAAAAAAAAGTTGGTGATTTATTCCATATTAAAAAGTGTTTTCACAGCAAGCGACGTTTCGACCAGAGTCACCCAGTCTTTTTTCAAGCAGTGAAAAGACTGGGTGAGCCTAGTCGAACCGTCGCTTGCTGTGAAAACACTTTTTAATATGGAATAAATCACCAATTTTTTTTTCACCATACTTTGTGTGCTGCGGAAAGATCCTTTTTTGTTAGGCTGGGTTCACACCACGTTTTGTTAAATACAGTTCCCGTATACGGCTGGGAGGAGGGGGGCGGGGCTTAATTGCGGCGCCCGCACTCAGCTGTATTCGGGAATCGTATTTAATGCATGTCTATGAGCCGACCGGAGTGAACCGCAGCCTCCGGTCGGCTTCGTTTTCGGCCGTATGCGTTTTCCCGACCGCAGGCAAAAACGTGGTCGACCGCGTTTTTCCTACGATCGAGAAACCGCATACGGCTGAGAACAAAGCCTACCGGAGGCTGCGGTTCACTCCGGTCGGCTCATAGACATGCATTAAATACGGTTCCCGAATACGGCTGAGTGCGGGAGCCGTGATTAAGCCCCGCCCCCTCCTCCCAACCGTATACGGGAACAGTATTTAACAAAACGTGGTGTGAACCCAGCCTTATACAAATGGAGGGCTTCTGACCACAGCCCCAGAATCTGCGTGCACCACCATCTTTTTCTACTGTTTAGGTGTGCTGTTCTTCTCTCTATTATCTATCTATCTATCTAGACAGCAAGGATAGGGTAGCACTCGCGGATAGCAATGAGGTGGGTGCATGCAGTAAAGCAGAGAACTAGGTAGCAAGGAGGACTGCAGCACACCAGATGAACGATGAAAAGACTGTGTTTATTCCATCCAAACAGATGCAACGTTTCGGTCGCCCATGGGCGACCGAAACGTTGCATCTGTTTGGATGGAATAAACACAGTTTTTTCATCGTTCATCTGGTGTGCTGCAGTCCTCCTTGCTATCTATCAGTCTATGTCCGGGCATGCTGGGGGTTGTCGTTTTGCAACAGCTGGAGACACATTGTGTGCATTGGTTAATTATACCTATCTTTCTATGGACTATCTACTGTATCTATCTATCCATCCACAGTCTTTTTTGGACAATGTGAACAGACGTGTATTTAGTCCCCATGTATTAATACAAGGAATATGACATCTATCCCACAGAGGTGACAGCACTTACTCCCATTAGAGCTGTGGTGCAGGGAGACACACTTGCTGCTGTACAGTCACAGATCAGAGGAGAGATTACAGGGTGTCATGGGACTTCAATGCTTCCTCTCTGGGGAATAGCGGAAGCTCTCACAGACAGGAAAGCTACTGTGTAGTGCGTTTCCGACATTAAAGTTACTTCTATACAATGAACAGATTGTTTACAGACATAAGTGATAATAAAAATATTATTATACAATGATTATTATACAAAATCTGCGTTCACCGTTCTAATGTACATTTCTAGAGCATACAGTATATATTCGTCTATGATTGTGTTTGTCACAATGTATAATACAACATCCAAGAGAAGTAGCCAGCATGTCTTACCGACCGTCATTCACATACATGGCGCTTCTCATAACTGGAAATGTGTAAATCAGTGATCATAGAAAAATTTGTATTATTCCTGTAGAAGACCAGTGCAGTCAGCCTCTATCTTATCTCAAATGGCTGCTTACAGGGAACAATAGCTTGCATTCATCTGCACTACACGTGGGCAACCAACATTTTATACTGGCATTTACAAAGCAGCACATACAATTGGTAAGGCTATAAACTGGAACTTACGTAGCAGCACATACAATTGGTGAAGCTATAAACTGGCACTTAGATAGCGGCACATACAATTGGTGAAGCTATAAACTGGCACTTAGATAGCGGCACATACAATTGGTAAGGCTATAAACTGGCACTTATGTAGCAGCACATACAATTGGTGAAGCTATAAACTGGCACTTAGATAGCGGCACATACAATTGGTAAGGCTATAAACTGGCATTTAGTAGCACATACAATTGGTAAGGCTATAAACTGGCACTTATGTAGCAGCACATACAATTGGTGAAGCTATAAACTGGCACTTAGATAGCAGCACATACAATTGGTAAGGCTATAAACTGGCACTTATATAGCAGCACATACAATTGGTAAGGCTATAAACTGGCACTTATGTAGCAGCACATACAATTGGTGAAGCTATAAACTGGCACTTAGATAGCGGCACATACAATTGGTAAGGCTATAAACTGGCACTTATGTAGCAGCACATACAATTGGTGAAGCTATAAACTGGCACTTAGATAGCAGCACATACATTTGGTGAAGCTATAAACTGGCACTTAAATAGCAGCACATACAATTGGTAAGGCTATAAACTGGCACTTATGTAGCTGCACATACAATTGGTAAGGCAATAAACTGGCACTTAGCAGCACATACAATTGGTAAGGCTATAAACTGGCACTTATATAGCAGCACATACAATTGGTAAGGCTATAAACTGGCACTTATATAGCAGCACATACAATTGGTAAGGCTATAAACTGGCACTTATGTAGCAGCACATACAATTGGTAAGGCTATAAACTGGCACTTATGTAGCTGCACATACAATTGGTAAGGCAATAAACTGGCACTTAGCAGCACATACAATTGGTAAGGCTATAAACTGGCACTTATATAGCAGCACATACAATTGGTAAGGCTATAAACTGGCACTTATATAGCAGCACATACAATTGGTAAGGCTATAAACTGGCACTTATGTAGCCGCACATACAATTGGTAAGGCTATAAACTGGCACTTATATAGCAGCACATACAATTGGTAAGGCTATAACCTGGCACTTATGTAGCCGCACATACAATTGGTGAAGCTATAAACTGGCACTTAGCAGCACATACAATTGGTAAGGCTATAAACTGGCACTTATATAGCAGCACATACAATTGGTAAGGCTATAAACTGGCACTTATATGGCAGCACATACAATTGGTAAGGCTATAAACTGGCACTTATATAGCAGCACATACAATTGGTAAGGCTATAAACTGGCACTTATAGAGCCGCACATACAACTGGTGAGGCTATAAAGATACATTAGACACAAGAACTATTTCCATTATAAAATAATAGAGATATAGTATAGAAACAATATTACAGACACATGAGGGATAAATACCCTGCAGGGTAACAGGCTCTAGTACAGTCAGCAGTGTCCTTAAAGACTGAAGTGTATACAAGTCCTGAATTATTTATAGACCCCCTGTAAAAATCCCACTCCTTTACCCCTGACTTGCCAGCACTCTCCTTGCGGAGACTTATTCCTTTACCAGGGTTTTCTCCCTCTGAATTCTTTCTTTTTACAACTATATAGACAGATAAACTACATCCAGATCTCAAGCATTGCCACCAGCCAAGCTCCATAGGGGCTTTGTCCAACCATAGCTTATGTGAGAAGTTAGCTGCCTCTTTCCCTGTTCTCTCCTTAGGCCACTTTACTTACCTCTTTTTTGCATGTCTTCCCCTTCTGCTTTATTTATATCCAATGGGTTTCACTTCATATATCCACAGTCCTGGGCAGAAGAAGTAGGTTTGTCTGATCTGCCTGTGTCCTTCTCTCAGGAGGTATGTGTGACACAGCTGCTACTCCCCAGTGAAACAGCTGCACTTCTCCCACATCCTGGAATCTCCGCTATGGGAAGTGTGATCCCTCGGAGCAGAGGACTATGGGATATTTTTTATGTAACAAAACAACAAATATGAGTGTCTGACTCCGTACGCTGTCATGCCTGCTGTGCTTATAGATATATACAGACACAAAATATTAGAATTAGAATTTAGATAGTAATAAAGCAGATTTCAAGTAGGCAAATATATCATGGTAAAAAGTCTTGATATATTAGTAATAATGGAAGATCTATTAAAAATCAGAGCAACCTAAAAATATCACAGTGACATTCACAATACAAGGAATAGATTAAAGGGGTACTCCACCCCTAGACATTTTATCCCCTATCCAAAGGATAGGGGATAAAATGTCTGATCGTGGGGGTCCCGCCAGTGGTAACCCCCGCAATATAGCATGCGGCACCCACCTGTTTCTGCTCCGGAAGTGCTGGAGGGTCTGGGTCCTTGTTACGCCGAGCGCTCCGGGTCCCCGCTCCTCCCCGGAGCGCTCGCTTCACTCTCCCCGCGGCAGCGCTCCGGTCACGTCCTCTGACCCGGGGCGCTGCGATTCCGCTGCCAGCCGGGATGCGATTCGCGATGCGGGTAGCGCCCGCTCGCGATGCGCACCCCGGCTCCCCTACCTGACTCGCTCTCCGTCTGTTCTGTCCCGGCGCGCGCGGCCCCGCTCCCTAGGGCGCGCGCGCGCCGGGTCTCTGCGATTTAAAGGGCCACTGCGCCGCTGATTGGCGCAGTGGTTCCAATCAGTGTGTTCACCTGTGCACTTCCCTATATCACCTCACTTCCCCTGCACTCCCTTGCCGGATCTTGTTGCCTTAGTGCCAGTGAAAGCGTTCCTTGTGTGTTCCTTGCCTGTGTTTCCAGACCTTCTGCCGTTGCCCCTGACTACGATCCTTGCTGCCTGCCCCGACCTTCTGCTACGTCCGACCTTGCTTTTGCCTACTCCCTTGTACCGCGCCTATCTTCAGCAGCCAGAGAGGTGAGCCGTTGCTAGTGGATACGACCTGGTCACTACCGCCGCAGCAAGACCATCCCGCTTTGCGGCGGGCTCTGGTGAAAACCAGTAGTGGCTTAGAACCGGTCCACTAGCACGGTCCACGCCAATCCCTCTCTGGCACAGAGGATCCACTACCTGCCAGCCGGCATCGTGACAGTAGATCCGGCCATGGATCCCGCTGAAGTTCCTCTGCCAGTTGTCGCTGACCTCACCACGGTGGTCGCCCAGCAGTCACAACAGATAGCGCAACAAGGCCAACAGCTGTCTCAACTGACCGTTATGCTACAACAGTTACTACCACAGCTTCAGCAGTCATCTCCTCCGCCAGCTCCTGCACCTCCTCCGCAGCGAGTGGCCGCTCCTGGGATACGCTTATCCTTGCCGGATAAATTTGATGGGGACTCTAAGTTTTGCCGTGGCTTTCTTTCCCAATGTTCCCTGCATCTGGAGATGATGTCGGACCTGTTTCCCACCGAAAGGTCTAAGGTGGCTTTCGTAGTCAGCCTTCTGTCCGGAAAAGCCCTGTCATGGGCCACACCGCTCTGGGACCGCAATGACCCCGTCACTGCCTCTGTACACTCCTTCTTCTCGGAAATCCGAAGTGTCTTTGAGGAACCTGCCCGAGCCTCTTCTGCTGAGACTGCCCTGTTGAACCTGGTCCAGGGTAATTCTTCCGTTGGCGAGTATGCCGTACAATTCCGTACTCTTGCTTCAGAATTGTCCTGGAATAATGAGGCCCTCTGCGCGACCTTCAAAAAAGGCCTATCCAGCAACATTAAAGATGTTCTGGCCGCACGAGAAATTCCTGCTAATCTACATGAACTTATTCACCTAGCCACTCGCATTGACATGCGTTTTTCCGAAAGGCGTCAGGAACTCCGCCAAGATATGGACTCTGTTCGCACGAGGCGTTTCTTCTCCTCGGCTCCTCTCTCCTCTGGTCCCCTGCAATCTGTTCCTGTGCCTCCCGCCGTGGAGGCTATGCAGGTCGACCGGTCTCGCCTGACACCTCAAGAGAGGACACGACGCCGTATGGAGAACCTCTGCCTGTACTGTGCTAGTACCGAACACTTCCTGAGAGATTGTCCTATCCGTCCTCCCCGCCTGGAAAGACGTACGCTGACTCCGCACAAAGATGAGACAGTCCTTGATGTCTACTCTGCTTCTCCACGTCTTACTGTGCCTGTGCGGATGTCTGCCTCTGCCTTCTCCTTCTCTACAGTGGCCTTCTTGGACTCTGGATCTGCAGGAAATTTTATTTTGGCCTCTCTCGTCAACAGGTTCAACATCCCGGTGACCAGTCTCGCCAGACCCCTCTACATCAATTGTGTAAATAATGAAAGATTGGACTGTACCATACGTTTCCGCACGGAGCCCCTTCTTATGAGCATCGGATCTCATCATGAGAGGATTGAACTTTTGGTCCTCCCCAATTGCACCTCGGAAATTCTCCTTGGTCTTCCCTGGCTTCAACTTCATTCCCCTACCCTGGATTGGTCCACTGGGGAGATCAAGAGTTGGGGGTCCTCTTGTTCCAAGAACTGTCTAAAACCGGTTCCCAGTAACCCTTGCCGTAACTCTGTGGTTCCTCCAGTAACCGGTCTCCCTAAGGCCTATATGGACTTCGCGGATGTTTTCTGCAAAAAACAAGCTGAGACTCTACCTCCTCACAGGCCTTATGATTGCCCTATCGACCTCCTCCCGGGCACTACTCCACCCCGGGGCAGAATTTATCCTCTCTCTGCCCCAGAGACTCTTGCCATGTCCGAATATGTCCAGGAGAATCTAAAAAAGGGCTTTATCCGTAAATCCTCCTCTCCTGCCGGAGCCGGATTTTTCTTTGTGTCCAAAAAAGATGGCTCCCTACGTCCATGCATTGACTACCGCGGTCTTAATAAAATCACGGTTAAGAACCGCTACCCCTTACCCCTCATCTCTGAACTCTTTGATCGCCTCCAAGGTGCCCACATCTTCACTAAATTGGACTTAAGAGGCGCCTATAACCTCATCCGCATCAGAGAGGGGGACGAGTGGAAAACGGCATTTAACACCAGAGATGGACACTTTGAGTATCTGGTCATGCCCTTTGGACTGTGCAACGCCCCTGCCGTCTTCCAAGACTTTGTCAATGAAATTTTTCGTGATCTGTTATACTCCTGTGTTGTTGTATATCTGGACGATATCCTAATTTTTTCTGCCAATCTAGAAGAACACCGCCAGCATGTCCGTATGGTTCTTCAGAGACTTCGTGACAACCAACTCTATGCCAAAATTGAGAAATGTCTGTTTGAATGCCAATCTCTTCCTTTTCTAGGATATTTGGTCTCTGGCCAGGGACTACAGATGGATCCAGACAAACTCTCTGCCGTCTTAGATTGGCCACGCCCCTCCGGACTCCGTGCTATCCAACGCTTTTTGGGGTTCGCCAATTATTACAGGCAATTTATTCCACATTTTTCTACCATTGTGGCTCCTATCGTGGCTTTAACCAAAAAAAATGCTGATCCCAAGTCCTGGCCCCCTCAAGCAGAAGACGCCTTTAAACGACTCAAGTCTGCCTTTTCTTCGGCTCCCGTCCTCTCCAGACCTGACCCTTCCAAACCCTTCCTATTGGAGGTTGATGCCTCCTCAGTGGGAGCTGGAGCTGTTCTTCTACAAAAAAATTCTTCCGGGCATGCTGTCACTTGTGGTTTTTTCTCTAGGACCTTCTCTCCAGCGGAGAGGAACTACTCCATCGGGGATCGAGAGCTTCTAGCCATTAAATTAGCACTTGAGGAATGGAGGCATCTGCTGGAGGGATCAAGTTCTCCTGTTATTATCTACACCGACCACAAGAACCTCTCCTACCTCCAGTCTGCCCAACGGCTGAATCCTCGCCAGGCCCGGTGGTCTCTGTTCTTTGCCCGATTTAATTTTGAGATTCACTTTCGTCCTGCCGATAAGAACATTAGGGCCGATGCTCTCTCTCGTTCCTCGGATGCCTCAGAAGTTGAACTCTCTCCGCAACACATCATTCCACCTGACTGCCTGATCTCCACTTCTCCTGCCTCCATCAGGCAGACTCCTCCAGGAAAGACCTTTGTTTCTCCTCGCCAACGCCTCGGAATCCTCAAATGGGGTCACTCCTCCCATCTCGCAGGTCATGCGGGTATCAAGAAATCTGTGCAACTCATCTCCCGCTTCTATTGGTGGCCGACTCTGGAGACGGATGTTGTGGACTTTGTGCGAGCCTGCACTATCTGTGCCCGGGATAAGACTCCTCGCCAGAAGCCCGCTGGTTTTCTTCATCCTCTGCCTGTCCCCGAACAGCCTTGGTCTCTGATTGGTATGGATTTTATTACTGACTTACCCCCATCCCATGGCAACACTGTTATTTGGGTGGTCGTTGATCGATTCTCCAAAATGGCACATTTCATCCCTCTTCCTGGTCTTCCTTCTGCGCCTCAGTTGGCTAAACAATTTTTTGTACACATTTTTCGTCTTCACGGGTTGCCTACGCAGATTGTCTCGGATAGAGGCGTCCAATTCGTGTCTAAATTCTGGAGGGCTCTCTGTAAACAACTCAAGATTAAATTAAATTTTTCTTCTGCATATCATCCCCAGTCCAATGGACAAGTAGAAAGGATTAACCAGATCTTGGGTGATTATTTGCGACATTTTGTTTCCTCCCGCCAGGATGACTGGGCAGATCTCCTCCCATGGGCCGAATTCTCGTATAACTTCAGGGTCTCTGAGTCTTCCTCCAAATCCCCATTTTTCGTGGTGTACGGCCGTCACCCTCTTCCCCCCCTCCCTACTCCCTTGCCCTCTGGTCTGCCCGCTGTGGATGAAATTTCTCGTGACCTTTCCATCATATGGAGAGAGACCCAAAATTCTCTCTTACAGGCTTCATCACGCATGAAGAAGTTCGCGGATAAGAAAAGAAGAGCTCCCCCCGTTTTTTCCCCTGGAGACAAGGTATGGCTCTCCGCTAAATATGTCCGCTTCCGTGTCCCTAGCTACAAGTTGGGACCACGCTATCTTGGTCCTTTCAAAATTTTGTGTCAAATTAATCCTGTCTCTTATAAACTTCTTCTTCCTCCCTCTCTTCGTATCCCTAATGCCTTTCACGTCTCTCTTCTCAAACCACTCATCCTCAACCGTTTTTCTCCCAAATCTGTTCCTCCCACTCCTGTTTCCGGCTCCTCGGACATCTTCTCGGTCAAAGAAATTTTAGCTGCCAAAAAGGTCAGAGGGAAAAATTTTTTTTTAGTGGACTGGGAGGGTTGTGGTCCTGAAGAGAGATCCTGGGAACCTGAGGACAACATCCTAGACAAAAGTCTGCTCCTCAGGTTCTCAGGCTCTAAGAAGAGGGGGAGACCCAAGGGGGGGGGGTACTGTTACGCCGAGCGCTCCGGGTCCCCGCTCCTCCCCGGAGCGCTCGCTTCACTCTCCCCGCGGCAGCGCTCCGGTCACGTCCTCTGACCCGGGGCGCTGCGATTCCGCTGCCAGCCGGGATGCGATTCGCGATGCGGGTAGCGCCCGCTCGCGATGCGCACCCCGGCTCCCCTACCTGACTCGCTCTCCGTCTGTTCTGTCCCGGCGCGCGCGGCCCCGCTCCCTAGGGCGCGCGCGCGCCGGGTCTCTGCGATTTAAAGGGCCACTGCGCCGCTGATTGGCGCAGTGGTTCCAATCAGTGTGTTCACCTGTGCACTTCCCTATATCACCTCACTTCCCCTGCACTCCCTTGCCGGATCTTGTTGCCTTAGTGCCAGTGAAAGCGTTCCTTGTGTGTTCCTTGCCTGTGTTTCCAGACCTTCTGCCGTTGCCCCTGACTACGATCCTTGCTGCCTGCCCCGACCTTCTGCTACGTCCGACCTTGCTTTTGCCTACTCCCTTGTACCGCGCCTATCTTCAGCAGCCAGAGAGGTGAGCCGTTGCTAGTGGATACGACCTGGTCACTACCGCCGCAGCAAGACCATCCCGCTTTGCGGCGGGCTCTGGTGAAAACCAGTAGTGGCTTAGAACCGGTCCACTAGCACGGTCCACGCCAATCCCTCTCTGGCACAGAGGATCCACTACCTGCCAGCCGGCATCGTGACAGTCCTGACCACGGTAACGGAAGTTCATGATGTCATGACTCCGCCCCCGTGTGACGTCACGCCCCGACCCCTCAATGCAAGTCTATGGGAGGGGGCGTGACGGCCGTCATGCCCTCTCCCATAGACTTGCATTGAGGGGGCGGGGTGTGATGTCACACGGGGGGCGGAGTCGTGGCATCACAAACTTTGGATAGGGGATAAGATGTCTAGGGGTGGAGCACCGCTTTAACATTGGAAATGGACCTCTCAGCCATCCTGTAGATGCAGTTTATTACAATATACAAAAGCCAGACTCCTCTAGGCTATTTGGTACAATAAATGTATTTCTATTGGACTACAATTACCACTCCAAATGGTCGCAATTTATAAGAACAGTGATATCAGTGTGTTAGAATAGTATACAAATGCAACTTACCTTAACAATAAAACATGCATGTATGGACTGCTGTAGAAGGATTCCAGGCGAGGCTCCGAAGCATTGCTATCATTGAAATTTAAAAAACTAACAAATAGCTGATCATTCTGTGGTGGCCCAGTATGGGAGGTGTTACCTCGTGCTCCTGCTGTCCTGTGTCCCCAAGGCCCCCTGCACTTGTTTCCCCATTGTAAATATGTTTTACCATGTAAAGTGTTATAAAATGTAATGTTGCTTTAAGAGTTATCCCATGTGATATGTCATGTGATTGTTACCCAGGAGGTACCAGTGACCAGGTGATCCCAAGAGTCAGAGTCAGAGTCTTTATTGCCCCTGTGCCTAGCCCAGGATTCAGCGGTATACCTTCAGGTAGTTATAGGCTAAACCACGCCCTGGCGTTATGAATACAAGGGGTTAATGCCATCTGCCCCTAGGTTAACAACATCTGCCCTGCACCCCACACCCCACCACCACAATTCAATGTGCCATTGGCTGGTGATAAGATACAGCGGGTAAAAAAAGGACTAAACCTGTCACTATTTTTCGCACTAAATATATTTCCAAAGGTGCTACTGACATGAAATTTCACCAGATGTTGGTAACAACCCAAGTAATCTATACATACAAGAAACTAAAACAAATAAGCTTAGAAATGAAGTTATTTGTGAAAATTTGAAATTACACAGGGAAAAAGTATTGAACATGTGAAGAAAGGGAGATGTAAAAGGCATGGAAAGCCAAGACATGAGCTGAAATCAGTAATGTAAAAGCAATTCAGTCCCTTATAAGTGCAAATTAATATCAGCTGGTTCAGTCCCAACTGATGGTCTACAAAAAGGTCTAATTGTTAAGAAATCACACAAGGCACATCTCATGATGGGTAAAAGCAAAAAGCTATCTCAAGACCTTCACAACCTAACTGTAGAAAAACATAACGATGGCTTTGGTTACAGTTGCATTTCTAAGCTTCTGAATGTTTCAGTGAGCACAGTTGGAGCCATAATATGGAAGTGGAAAAATGATCATTTCACCATAAATTTGCCTCGACCAGGTGCTCCTCACAAGATTTCTGACACAGGAGTAAAAAAAAAAAAATAATCAGAACAGTTGTCCAAGAGCCAAGGACACTTGTGGAGAGCTTCAAAAAGACCAGGAATTAGCAGGTACTGTTGTCTCAAAAAAAATACAGTAAGTGATGCACTTAAATAACTCTTCTTTGGGGGTAGTCCTCTCAAAGAGGTAGTCTTGTGGATAGGTTTTACTGTAACTGTACATATGTGTAATATGGACATGACATAAAGTAAAAATGTCAAAGAACAGGATATATGGTAAACCACTAGAAACTACTGTTTGTGATCTAGGGGTTGCTAGATAAATAAAGGTAACAGTAAATTTGTTACAACTGGCAAAGTAAGGCTATGTTTACACAGGTGGAGCATCTGCGGACTGTCTGCAAGGACATTCCACTGCTGCAGAGTCGCATTGAGTTCATTGGGATTCTGCAGCACTGTTTAAATGACAAAAACATCTGGTGCGAAAATTCAGATTCTGGCGTTCGCAGAAAGAAAAATCTATTCTTTCTGTGGAGTCCGTAAGGATATGCATCCTATGAGACGGCGCATTTCTGAGCGGGCCTAGTGCCTGCCGGTTAGTCATGTGCAGAATATCTGTGCCTATTTTTCGCGCGGACATTCTGCACATTTTTAGCTTGTGTGAACCCGGACTAAAACTGAGAAGAGACCAGAAACCTCGGAATATACTGGGGCATGTGGGTTAAGTGTAATAGGCCCATTATTAGAAGTTAAAGATTTGCTTCTGTCATCTCTCACTGTTTAATGGGGTCCTAGAGGGATGTTGCAGACTGATGGCATGTATAGATTGCCAACTTCTAAAGTGTATCTCATCTTTCATTTAACTTTAGCCACAATTCTCCTTAATGGAGTTGTTTAAATTTAAAGAAGTTGCTTCTTCTTTTCTTTTTTTTTTTAAAACAGCACCACTCCTGTCCAAAGGTTGTTTCTGGTATTGCAGCTCAGCTTTATTAAGAGGAATAGGACTGAATTGCAGTACTACACGCAACCTATGGACAGGAGTAAATTTTTGCAAAAAACAGCACCGTTTTTCAAATAATGTACAACTCCTTTAACCCCTAGAGGAAAATGAACGTACATGTTTGCCTTGGTTGACTGGTACTTTGGTATCACTGTGTGTAGAAATATGCGCTCTATTAAATTAAAATCTTTATAATCCTGTATGGTGAACTGGGTAAATGTAAAATCATACCAAAGTCCAAAATTGCTGATTTTTGATCACATCACATTCCAGTAAATATAGAATAAACGGTGATTAAAAAGAAATAAAAATATACAAAATTGGGACCGAGAAAAACTGCAGATTACAGTGCATACATAAAAGTAAGAAAGTTATAGGGGGTCAGACTAGGGCAATTTTTAACATACTTATTTTGTTAAAACAGTTTGCCTTTTTTTTTTTTTATTGTAGAAAATCTTGTAACTGTGGGTATTACTTTAATCATATTGACCCACAGAATAGAAAAAAACAAACTGGTCCCCAAAAGCTACAGAAGTAGTCTTCTGATGTTACTATGCATTGTTGCCAGGAATACTGTTTATAAAAGGCAAAAGACAGGGGTGGACTGGTCGGAGTTGTAGCAGCCAGAAGTGGTAGACTGGTGGGCGTTGTAGCCAGCGGACAGAACTGCAGGCAGTAGTGGACTGATGGGAGTTGTAGTAGCCAGTGGGCAGTGGTTGACTGGTGGAAGTTGTAGTAGCCAGTAAACAGCAGGCAGTGGTGGATTGGTAGGAGTTGTAGTAGTCAGCAGACAGTACAGCAAGAAGTGGTGGACTGGTGGGAGTTATAGTAGCCAGTGGACAGGCAGCAGGCAGAGGTAAACTGGTTTGTTTTGTGGTAGCCAGCAGACAGTAGGCAGTGGTGGACTGGTGGGAGTTGTAGTAGCCAGTAAACAGCCAAAAGGCCAAGAACATTGTGTGTGCCCTGCATGTAGGTGGCATTACATACTCTCCATGTATGTCAAATGTGCAAAATCTTGTCCTCAAATGTTTTTATGCTAAAATTCTTGCAGTTGCAGTCATGTGCTGGCTATGGGCAGAAAGGTTTTCAATCCGTTTAGTCATTCGTATGCTTTTAAAAATGCTCTCCTTGACCTACAGCACCAACATGGTTTTCCTCAATAGTGCTACTTAACATTACACATGTTGAACCTGCCTGTACCATAAGCGCAAACTGGAAACAGACTTTGTAATACAGCAGACAGACAGTTTTTGGAGCCAATGGGACTTACAGCTGAGGCACTAGCAGCTAATCAGACACCTGTCGTGTGCTCAGGCCTTGTGAAAAAGCAACAAGATTCATCGGAAAGGAAAACAATAGAAATAGTGATGTTATAGCACTGATATTCCTTCTGCAGTGATGATTAATGGGGTTAATCGGGAACAGATTATGTAGCCCCCCTGGTTTGTTTCTGGCACCATTTAAATGCTCCCCAATCCAGCATCCTCCTCTGCCTACTGCTCCATTTTCTCTTTGCTCCTTCTGCCTGCACACCCTATTAAAACTACATTTTTCAGCAGTCCTCACTACAGAGACTGGTAGAAAGGGGTGTTGCTTGCCAGTATGACATCTTAAGAAGCTGTGGATTGATGAGCTATAATTAAAAAGGGGATGGCTGGGTTGGACAATGTTAGAAAGGGTATTTGGTTTGTCCACGTTGACCCGGGGATTTATTCTGCCATATTGGAAGGAATTTTCCCCCTGGTATGGGGCAATTGTCATATGCTTCATAGTTTTGTTTTGCCTTCCTCTGGATCAACACAGTTGGGACACAATAGGGATATAGGTTGAACTTGATGGACGTTTGTCTTTTTCAACTTTATGAAGTATGTTACTATGTTACTATGCAAGACAATACAATAGAAGTGCTGGGATAGGTTGTTGAAAGCAATAAAAAGAGTACTAAATGTCCATTGATGGTATCATTGATGACAGGACAGCTGCCATCTATGTAATAACAGCACATGTACATTAAAGGAGAACTCTGATGCTCTAAATTAATACCATAATGTAGCCTAGGCTCCTACCTTTCCAAAGATGACATTTCCACGCGAATTGGTCCAGCCGTTCGTCCGCTATGGCCGTCCGGAAATCCAGTCACTTCCGGGTACAGTGCATATGGAGTGTAGCGTAAAAGACTACATCTCCCATAATGCATTAGTGTCATTTCCTGTCCGCTCCTGCCCTCCCCCGGATTTATCGGCCAGTGGCGATAACGATGTGCGTATGTGCACATCTATAACGTAGATTGGCCAGCGGCGTTTGCTGAGCTAAGCCTATGGCAGCTCAGCAAACCCGAATAAATGAATAGATTAGCGCGGGGGGGAGTAGCCGACTCCGGGCTAGGAGGCCGGCAGAGCCCGCGCTGACTCATGGGAGGCATGAGTCACCGGGCTAAGATGGCGGCGGAGCGCTGAAAAAATAAGCCGATCGTCATCAGAAGACTGAAAACTACAAAGATTCCACCGGAGTTGTCCTTTAAAGATAACACAGCTATTAAAGGAGAACTGTAGTGGAATACTCCCCCCCTAGATCTCCTGTACGGGGCCGTGGCAGTTTGCAGGAAGCTGCGGCAGACATGCCCCCTCCATGTATCTCTATGGGATACATGGAGGTGGTGTGTTGGCCGCCGCGTCATGCGGGGATGGAACGCCCCATTCCAGCATACTGCTGCGGACCCGTACAGGAGATCAGGGGTTATATTACATTATAGTTCTCCTTTAACTGGCTACTCTCATAAAACTTTGAGCAATGTTTCCATCTGTTGTTTGACTATACACCTGAGCAGGTGTATTTATACAGAGCATTATACCTCTATGTCCCAACATAAGGATTCATTTAGTAGTTAGAGATAAGGAATAGTGTGGTTTGTGAACTGCCAAGTAACCCCGCCCTGAGGGTACACAAAGGATTCAACTCTAAGGTGGAGGAAGGGAGAGCGTAAAAATAGCAGCAAGCATTGTGCACAGTGAGATTTTGTTTAGTTTGATAGATACTCCCTTAATGTAAACCCCACGATCAACAAAGGAGGAAAAATTATAGTTCAATATAGAAAAACTTAATGAGGGATCCGTACGGGGACCTGGCATTGCTGCAGCTCTGCGGCTCATGCCCCCATCCTTATAGGTCTATGGGAGAGGCGGGGCTGCACGAATGCTGCATCTCCACGTCTCCCATAGAGATACATGGAGGGGGTGTTTCGGGTGTGACGTCATGCCGCGGCCAACCCGCCTACTGTAAGGGATGGCCGCGGCAAAGCGTGGTCCCCAGATGGGAGATTTCGGGGGTGCCCAGTGTTCGAACCCCCGCGATCAGACACTGCAGATGGCCTTTAAGGCACCAAGTTACATTATAGTGATTGTGTGAGTACAGTAGCTGGTAGTACAAGGATTTATTAAAACAGACACGTCAGAAGGAATCACTAACAGATTAAGGTAGGGAGCAATTAAATTTTTGGGGACCTCCAGCAATGTCAGCTAAAGATATATTTAACAATACATAGCTCGCTTTTCTTATGAGACTCTTATCTAACACCTGAATTTTGTCCTATAAAGACACCATTCACTGCCTGGCTTCTACCTGCTACTCTGCTTCTTCATTCAGCACATTATCGCTTTTTACGTCTGCTGCTATAAAAGCATTCATACTATGACATTCCTGTACAGTCAAGGTGTTTCACTCTTAGTTTTTACTACAATATTATAAAGAAACAAAAATCTCATTTAATAACAACACACAAGATAATGTGCAAATAATACAACCAAAACAGTTCAGCAAGGATCAAATATCGTATATCCATTTAGTGTTCAAATATTACTTTGCTTAATATCACATTATTTTTTTAATATTTTGGGTGTTTTACCAACTTCACTTTTTACTTGTGCTTAGAAGAACAATATGTCACAATGAATTTAGAAAGAGACTTGCAGAAAGTTTGTTCCAGGCACTGTCTGCCTATTCATTCATTGATTTAATCATTCATTTGTACGTTCATTCATTTATGTTTTGAAGTTGAACAGTTAATGTAGATGTCCAAACATAATAACTGTTTAAAAACCCTCACTAGTGATTTGGTAGCAGTTTACCTTAGTTTAATCCATGTGTGATGTCACAGTATCTGACAGCCGTTTGAATAAGTCCCACAATAGCTGATGATGTCAAAGAAGTTACCTGATGGAAATACTTGTGATGTTACAATAGTTTTCCTGCCTAAAACCCACTGGGAATTCATAGCAGACATCCTGCATTAAACGTTATGTCCATATAGATTACATGTAAGATTATGTCTTACTGCATTATGTTTTACTGCACCTAACCTGGCTAAAACTCACTTGTGCCCTCACATCAGCATTGTCATGTCTCATAAGAGTACCTGGCAGACATTTGTCATGTCACATAAGAGTACCTGGCAGACATTTGTCATGTCACATAAGAGTACCTGGCAGACATTTGTCATGTCTCATAAGAGTACCTGGCAGACATTTGTGATGTCTCATGAGAGTACCTGGCAGACATTTGTCATGTCACATAAGAGTACCTGGCAGACATTTGTCATATCACATAAGAGTACCTGGCAGACATTTGTGATGTCACATAAGAGTACCTGGCAGACATTTGTCATGTCACATAAGAGTACCTGGCAGACATTTGTGATGTCACATAAGAGTACCTGGCAGACATTTGTGATGTCTCATAAGAGTACCTGGCAGACATTTGTCATGTCACATAAGAGTACCTGGCAGACATTTGTCATATCACATAAGAGTACCTGGCAGACATTTGTCATATCACATAAGAGTACCTGGCAGACATTTGTCATGTCACATAAGAGTACCTGGCAGACATTTGTGATGTCTCATAAGAGTACCTGGCAGACATTTGTCATGTCACATAAGAGTACCTGGCAGACATTTGTGATGTCTCATAAGAGTACCTGGCAGACATTTGTCATGTCACATAAGAGTACCTGGCAGACATTTGTCATATCACATAAGAGTACCTGGCAGACATTTGTCATATCACATAAGAGTACCTGGCAGACATTTGTCATATCACATAAGAGTACCTGGCAGACATTTGTCATGTCACATAAGAGTACGGGGCAGACATTTGTCATGTCACATAAGAGTACCTGGCAGACATTTGTCATGTCACATAAGAGTACCCGGCAGACATTTGTGATGTCTCATGAGAGTACCTGGCAGACATTTGTCATGTCACATAAGAGTACCTGGCAGACATTTGTCATGTCACATAAGAGTACCTGGCAGACATTTGTCATGTCTCATAAGAGTACCTGGCAGACATTTGTGATGTCTCATGAGAGTACCTGGCAGACATTTGTCATGTCACATAAGAGTACCTGGCAGACATTTGTCATATCACATAAGAGTACCTGGCAGACATTTGTGATGTCACATAAGAGTACCTGGCAGACATTTGTCATGTCACATAAGAGTACCTGGCAGACATTTGTGATGTCACATAAGAGTACCTGGCAGACATTTGTGATGTCTCATAAGAGTACCTGGCAGACATTTGTCATGTCACATAAGAGTACCTGGCAGACATTTGTCATATCACATAAGAGTACCTGGCAGACATTTGTCATATCACATAAGAGTACCTGGCAGACATTTGTCATATCACATAAGAGTACCTGGCAGACATTTGTGATGTCACATAAGAGTACCTGGCAGACATTTGTGATGTCACATAAGAGTACCTGGCAGACATTTGTGATGTCACATAAGAGTACCTGGCAGACATTTGTGATGTCACATAAGAGTACCTGGCAGACATTTGTGATGTCACATAAGAGAACCTGGCAGACATTTGTCATGTCACATAAGAGTACCTGGCAGACATTTGTCATGTCACATAAGAGTACCTGGCAGACATTTGTGATGTCACATAAGAGTACCTGGCCGACATTTGCTCTTTCTGAGTGTTGCTGTGTAAGAGGGGGCGTGAAAGAGGAGTTTCAAAAACTGTGATTATCTGTTGTGCGGAGTGAATCTGTGGAGTGGGTGCGACTGCCTATAGCCCACATTCATATTTTGGGGGGAGGAGGAGTAGATTGGGCACAGGTGTATAAATCTTAGCTTGGGACTCTTATTGAGAGCTTGCTCTTTCTGAGTGTTGCTGTGTGAGGGGGCGTGAAAGAGGAGTTTCAAAAACAGGAGTTTGAAAGCAGGAGGTTGAGATCGCTGTGAGTTTTAATTTTTGAACCCACAAAGTCTACAAAAAATTTTAAGTGTAATTTTGACTGTCTGTTTTTTCCTATACATTTGTGAAATCCCCATAACTAGATGGCCTCCATGTTGGAAAATGCAGTCCAATGTACATCCTGTTGAATGTATGCAATCCTTGAACAACAGTTTGAGGGTGCATATTGTTGTGCGAGATGTGTGCTAGTTGTCCGTTTGGAAGCCCAGATCCTGCATCTAGAGGGGCGACTGGCAACAATGAGAAGCATTAACAACATGGAGAGGAGCAGGCACTCTCGGGAATAGAGGTGGGGGAGGACAGTGGGACGGAGTTGCAGGACAGTCAGGCAGTTAGCTGGGTTACAGTTAGAAAGAGGGGTAGGGGAAAAAGTGTCAGGGAGGCTAGTCCTGAACTGGCACACCCCAACAAGTTTTCCCGCTTGGCAGATGAGGGGGATGCCATTACAGAGCTAGCAGAACTGCAGCAGGATACTGCCTCTGACCGCCAGGGGGGTGTCTGCTCCAGTAAGGATGGAGGGAGGAGTACAGGGCAGGCCAGACAGGTACTAGTGGTGGGGGACTCAATTATTAGGGCAATCTGTCACAAAGACCGGGATCGCCGAACAGTGTGTTGTCTGCCTGGCGCACGAGTTCGGCACATTGCGGATCGGGTTGACAGGTTGTTGGGCGGGGCTGGAGAGGACCCAGCAGTCATGGTACATATTGGCACCAATGACAAAGTAAGAGGTAGGTGGAGTGTCCTTAAAAATGATTTCAGGGACTTAGGCTGCAAGCTTAAGGCAAGGACCTCCAAGGTAGTCTTTTCTGAAATACTACCAGTACCACGAGCCGCACCAGAGAGGCAGCGGGTGATTAGGGAGGTAAACAAGTGGCTCAGAAGCTGGTGTAGGAAGGAAGGGTTTGGGTTCATGGAGAACTGGGCTGACTTTGCTGTCGGTTACCGGCTCTACCGTAGGGACGGGCTGCACCTCAATGGGGAGGGTGCAGCTTTGCTTGGGGAGAAGATGGCTAGAAGGGTGGAGGAGTGTTTAAACTAGGGACTTGGGGGGAGGGAACCTACAGCAAAGAGGGGGAAGATAGTGTAGATAGAGAGGTGGGAATTATAAATGTACCTGGGGGTGGAGCGGAGGGAGGGGTTAGAATAGTTAATAGGATTAGGCTTCATAGGAAAATAAAACTTACACCCTTGAATCCCATTAACCCCAATAACATAAAGGATGGAAATGTAAAGTGTATGTTCACAAATGCCAGAAGCCTAGCAAATAAAATGGGGGAGCTTGAGGCCTTGATACTGGAGGAACATATTGATATAGTTGGGGTCACTGAGACATGGCTGGACTCCTCGCATGACTGGGCTATCAATCTGCAGGGGTTTACATTGTTTCGCAAGGATAGAATGAACAGAAAAGGTGGTGGCGTCTGTCTGTATGTAAGAAGTGGTATGAAAGTCAGTGTGAACGATGCCATAGTGTGTGATGATTCTGAGGATGTGGAATCATTGTGGGTAGAATTACAAAAGGAGGGAAATACTGAAAAAATAGTATTTGGTGTAATCTACAGACCCCCTAATATCACTGAAGAGATAGAAGTTCGGCTTCATAAACAAATAGAGAGGGCCGCCCGGGCAGGTACAGTGGTAATAATGGGAGATTTTAACTATCCAGATATAGATTGGGGTCCGGGGTTGGCTAAAACTACAAAGGGGCGACAATTCCTAAATTTATTGCAGGATAATTTTATGGGCCAGTTTGTGGAGGACCCAACAAGAAGTGATGCCTTGTTGGATCTGATCATTTCCAACAACGCAGAGCTGGTTGGTAATGTAACTGTGCGGGAAAACCTTGGTAATAGCGACCACAATATAGTTACTTTTGACTTAAAATGTAGAAAACAAAGACAGGCGGGGAAGGCAAAAACATATAACTTTAAAAAGGCAAACTTCCCTGGGCTGAGGGCTGCACTACAGGACATAGACTGGGGGGAGGTGTTGTCAAATACTGATACAGAAGGTAAATGGGACATCTTTAAATCAACTCTAAATAACTATACAGCTAAATATATACCAAAGGGGAACAAATATAAACGATTAAAACTAAATCCTACATGGCTGACACATGATGTTAAAAGAGCAATAAACAACAAAAAAATTGCCTTAAAAAAATACAAATCTGATGGGTCAGCTATAACATTTAAACAGTACAAGGAGCTTAATAAAATCTGTAAAAATTTAATAAAAACAGCAAAAATTCAAAATGAGAGACAGGTGGCCAAAGAAAGCAAAACTAATCCTAAATATTTTTTTAGATATATAAATGCAAAAAAACCAAGGACAGAGCATGTAGGACCCCTTAATAATGATAATGGGGAGGTTGTCACAGGTGATCAAGAGAAGGCGGAGCTACTGAATGGGTTCTTTAGTTCTGTATACACTATGGAAGAAGGAGCTGACATTGGCCAGGTCAGTGCTGGTAACACATCATGTAATGTACTGAACTGGCTTAATGTAGAGATGGTACAAGGTAAGTTAAGTGATATAAATGTAAGCAAATCCCCAGGACCGGATGGACTACACCCAAGAGTTCTTAGAGAGGTAAGTTCAGTAATATCTGTACCCCTGTTCATGATATTTAGAGATTCTCTGGTGTCTGGTATTGTGCCAAGGGACTGGCGCAAGGCGAATGTGGTGCCAATCTTCAAAAAGGGCTCTAGGTCTTCCCCAGGAAACTATAGACCGGTAAGTTTAACGTGCATTGTGGGTAAATTGTTTGAAGGACTTATAAGGGATTACATACAGGAATACATAGGGGATAATTGTATTATAAGTGATAGCCAGCATGGGTTTACTAAGGATAGAAGTTGTCAAACCAATCTAATTTGCTTTTATGAAGAGGTGAGTAGAAGCCTTGACAGAGGAATGGCTGTGGATATAGTGTTTCTGGATTTTGCTAAAGCGTTTGATACTGTCCCTCATAGACGTCTGACAGGTAAGTTAAGGTCTTTGGGTTTGGAAATTTTAGTTTGTAACTGGATTGAACACTGGCTCATGGATTGTACCCAGAGAGTGGTGGTCAATGATTCGTACTCTGATTGGTCCCCGGTAATTAGTGGTGTACCCCAAGGTTCTGTACTGGGCCCGCTGTTGTTTAATTTATTTATCAATGATATAGAGGATGGTATTAACAGCTCTGTTTCTATCTTTGCAGATGACACCAAGCTTTGTAGCACAGTACAGTCTATAGAGGATGTGCATAAGTTACAAGATGACTTGGATAGACTAAGTGTCTGGGCATCCACTTGGCAAATGAGGTTCAATGTGGATAAATGTAAAGTTATGCATCTGGGTACTAATAACCTGCATGCGTCGTATGTCTTAGGGGGGATTAAACTGTCAGAGTCACTGGTAGAGAAGGATCTGGGTGTACTTGTAGATCACAGACTACAGAATAGCATGCAATGTCAGGCTGCTGCTTCCAAAGCCGGCAGGATATTGTCATGTATCAAAAGAGGCATGGACTCAAGGGACAGGGACATAATACTCCCCCTTTATAAAGCATTGGTACGGCCTCACCTGGAATATGCTGTTCAGTTTTGGTCACCTGTCCATAAAAGGGACACTGTGGAGCTGGAAAGGGTGCAGAGACGCGTGACTAAACTAATATGGGGAATGGAACATCTTAGCTATGAGGAGCGATTAAAGGAGTTACAATTGTTTAGTCTTGAGAAGAGACGTTTAAGGGGGGATATGATAAACGTATATAAGTATATTAATGGCCCATACAAAAAATATGGAGAAAAACTGTTCCAGGTTAAACCCCCCCAAAGGACGAGGGGGCACTCCCTCCGTCTGGAGAAGAAAAAGTTTAGTCTCAAGGGGCGACACGCCTTCTTTACCGTGAGGACTGTGAACTTATGGAACAGTCTACCTCAGGAACTGGTCACAGCAGGAACAATTAACAGCTTTAAAACAGGATTAGATACATTCCTGGAACAAAATAAGATTAATGCTTATGAAGAAATATAAAATCTCATCCCTTCCCCAATATCGCGCCACACCCCTACCCCTTAATTCCCTGGTTGAACTTGATGGACATATGTCTTTTTTCGACCGTACTAACTACCGTATATACTCGAGTATAAGCCGACCCGAGTATAAGCCGAGACCCCTAATTTCAACCCAAAATCCCAGGAAAAGTTATTGACTCGAGTATAAGCCTAGGGTGGGAAATACCTCATCCCCCCCTGTCATCATCCAGACCCGTCATTAACATCCTCATCATCATCCCCTTGTCATCATCCCACACATCCCCCCTTCATCATCCCCTTATCATCCCACACATCCCCCTTCATCATCCCCTTGTCATCATCCCACACATCCCCCCTTCATCATCCCCTTATCATCCCGCACATCCCCCCTTCATCATCCCCTTATCATCCCACACATCCCCCCTTCATCATCCCCTTATCATCCCGCACATCCCCCCTTCATCATCCCCTTATCATCCCACACATCCCCCCTTCATCATCCCCTTGTAATCATCCCCCCCCCCTTCATCATCCCCACCCCCCTTCATCATCCCCACACCCCCCCCCCCCCTTCATCATCCTCTTCTCATCATTCGCCCTCAGTGGTCTTCAACCTGCGGACCTCCAGAGGTTTCAAAACTACAACTCCCAGCAAGCCCGGGCAGCCATCGGCTGTCCGGGCTTGCTGGGAGTTGTAGTTTTGAAACCTCCGGAGGTCCGCAGGTTGAAGACCACTGCGGCCTTCAACATCATCCAGCCCCCCTCTCACCCCCTTTAGTTCTGAGTACTCACCTCCGCTCGGCGCTGGTCCGGTCCTGCAGGGCTGTCCGGTGAGGAGGTGGTCCGGTGAGGAGGTGGTCCGGTGGGATAGTGGTTCCGGGCTGCTATCTTCACCGGGGGCGCCTCTTCTCCGCGCTTCCGGCCCGGAATAGATGCGTTGCCTTGACAATGACGCAAATGACGCACCTCTGCGTCGTTGTCACGGCAACGTGACTATTCTGAGGCCGGGCCCGAAGCGCTTAGAAGAGGCCTCCCCGGTGAAGATAGCAGCCCGGAACCACTATCCCACCGGACCACCTCCTCACCGGACAGTCCTGCAGGACCGGACCAGCGCCGAGCGGAGGTGAGTACTCAGAACTAAAGGGGGTGAGAGGGGGCTGGATGATGTTGAAGGCCGCAGTGGTCTTCAACCTGCGGACCTCCGGAGGTTTCAAAACTACAACTCCCAGCAAGCCCGGACAGCCGATGGCTGCCCGGGCTTGCTGGGAGTTGTAGTTTTGAAACCTCTGGAGGTCCGCAGGTTGAAGACCACTGCGGGTGGGGGAGTTCACTCGAGTATAAGCCGAGGGGGGTGTTTTCAGCACGAAAAATCGTGCTGAAAAACTCGGCTTATACTCGAGTATATACGGTATGTAACTATGTAACTATGTCACATAAGAGTACCTGGCAGACATTTGTCATGTCACATAAGAGTACCTGGCAGACATTTGTCATGTCACATAAGAGTACCTGGCAGACATTTGTCATGTCACATAAGAGTACCTGGCAGACATTTGTGATGTCACATAAGAATACCTGGCAGACATTTGTGATGTCACATAAGAGTACCTGGCAGACATTTGTCATGTCACATAAGAGAACCTGGCAGACATTTGTCATATCACATAAGAGTACCTGGCAGACATTTGTCATGTCACATAAGAGTACCTGGCAGACATTTGTCATGTCACATAAGAGTACCTGTCAGACATTTGTGATGTCACATAAGAATACCTGGCAGACATTTGTGATGTCACATAAGAGTACCTGGCAGACATTTGTCATGTCACATAAGAGTACCTGGCAGACATTTGTGATGTCACATAAGAATACCTGGCAGACATTTGTCATGTCTTTACCGTGAGGACTGTGAATTTATGGAACGGTCTACCTCAGGAACTGGTCACAGCAGGAACAATTAACAGCTTTAAAACAGGATTAGATACATTCCTGGAACAAAATAAGATTAATGCTTATGAAGAAATATAAAATCTCATCCCTTCCACAATATCGCGCCACACCCCTACCCCTTAATTCCCTGGTTGAACTTGATGGACATATGTCTTTTTTCGACCGTACTAACTATGTAACATAAGAGTACCTGGCAGACATTTGTCATGTCTCATAAGAGTACCTGGCAGACATTTGTGATGTCACATAAGAGAACCTGGCAGATATTTGTCATGTCACATAAGAGTACCTGGCAGACATTTGTCATGTCACATAAGAGTACGGGGCAGACATTTGTCATGTCACATAAGAGTACCTGGCAGACATTTGTCATGTCACATAAGAGTACCTGGCAGACATTTGTGATGTCACATAAGAGTACCTGGCAGACATTTGTGATGTCACATAAGAGTACCTGGCAGACATTTGTGATGTCACATAAGAGTACCTGGCAGACATTTGTCATGTCACATAAGAGTACCTGGCAGACATTTGTCATGTCACATAAGAGTACCTGGCAGACATTTGTCATGTCACATAAGAGTACCTGGCAGACATTTGTGATGTCACATAAGAGTACCTGGCAGACATTTGTGATGTCACATCGCTCCTTTTGGAGCAAATACCAACAACAGAAGTCCCATGTGGCTCCTAGATTTTAAACCGCTAACTTGTTGACAAGTGGTGGCCATAGACCAACTCATTCTTTTTTTTTTCTTTCAGAAAATGCACCTATTCACATGTACAGTATCCTTCATATATTTGATGCACAGGATTTTCTGCTACAGATTTCAATGTAAACTAAATGACTGAACACAGCTTCTAATCCAGCACATCAAATCTGCATTGGATACTGTACGTGTGTGAATAGACCCTAAAAAAATATCTGCGCTGCCAGATAGCCGTTTATGCCATGGCCCCGACATACAAAAGCATCGTATGTTGATGCTGCCTTCAACATGCGATGGCCTCTGAGAGGCCATTGTATGTTGAAATGATCGTATGTCGGGGCCATCGTAGGTCGGGGGTCACTGTACAAGTAACTGTGTTTCTCTGGATTTACAAAAGGAGATCTGTAAAGTTGTTTCATGGAATCCTAGCGTCAGAAGACATATTCCTGGGCTTTGTATGCTGGAACAGCTTTACTGACAAAAAGATATTCGTAAGGATTCACAGAGGAACATTGGGTTAGTAGCACTCAAACCATATGACACAAATATCAGGGTCTCTTGCTACAACATAAACATATTTCTATCTTAAGACAAATAACGGTAATAATAGAAGGGAAGACTAGATGGATCGTGAGGTCTTATTCTGCCTACAATCTTATATGTTTCTAATTGCAATAGATTCTATTTAAAAAAGAATTGGTTTTAAAAAACACTTTTAAGCCATCCCAAAAATATACAAAGATCTTAGCCCTTGTTAATGTCTATTATTGTCCATTGTTGAGTATCCCATGGCCAAAATGTATTTGTCTATCTTCAGTATATTTATCTAACATTGGGTTATCATTGCCACATGCAACATTCATGGAACTTTTCTTTGCCTTTGCAAGAATCTGTCACCTCTAGGTCATGTCACAAGCTGCATCCACTTCTGTATACTGTTAGTGCAATAAAAATAATTGTACCTTTTCTTGGGCTGTCTGTGTTTCCAAAACGTACGAAGGTACTGCCCCCTACCTTCTCAAAATGATGTTCATCACTGCCTTCCTTACCATTTCAATATATTTATCTAGTTTATAAGTTTTTTCTATGTAGTATTGCTGTATTGGTCTACATATCCTTGTAGGGTATATATGTTCATGATTTTAACTTTTGCTTGTGCAATATGTATATCTGTTTGGTCTTCTTTGTCTAACATTTGTTTATTTGCATATAATGTATTATTATTATATTATTTTGTATTGCTATTATTTTTAAAGGGGTACTCTGGTGGAAATCAATTGGTGCCAGAAAGTTAAACAGATTTGTAAATTACTTCAATTTAAAAATCTAAATCCTTCCAGTACTTATCAGCTGCTTTATGCTACAGAGGAAGTTCTTTTCTTTTTGAATTTATTTTCTGTCTGACCACAGTGCTCTCTGCTGACACCTCTGTCCATGTCAGGAACTGTCCAGACAAGGTTAAAGGGGTATTCCACTTCCCCAGCATTTGGAACATTTTGTTCTGAATGCTTGGAGCGAATGTCAGGGGTTGTGACATCACGGCCACACCCTCTCGTGACTTCACGGCCATGTCCCCTCAATGCGAGTCTATGGGAAGGGGCTTGCATCACGCCACGCCACCTCCCATAGACTTGCATTGAGGGGACGTGGCGTGATGTCACGAGGGGCGTGGCTGTGACGTCACGACCCCATTCTTAACGAATGCTGGCTGATGCACAGAGATCACTGGGGTCCCAGCTGCGGGACCCCCGCTATCTGACATCTTATCCCCTATCCTTTGGCTAGGGCATAAGATGTCTTGGGGCAGAGTACCCCTTTAAGTTCACTATTGCTCCTGTTATGGACAGTTCCTGACATGGACAGAGGTGTCAGCAGAGAGCACTGTGGCCAGACAGAAAAGAAATTCAAAAAAGAAAAGAACTTCTGTAGTATACAGCAGCTGATAAGTACTGGAAGGATAACGAATTTAAATAGAAGTAATTTACAAATCTGTTTTACTTTCTGGCACCAGTTTATTTGGAAAAAAAAAAATGTTTTCCACTGGAGTACCCATTTAAATAAAGGTATATTTCTACATATTTTCTTATTTTGGGGGAATGTGCAACTTTTTCTATACATTACACATTGTCTGTGGTGTCTAGTACTGATAAAGGATATGGCTCTAGAGTTTACAATGGCCATAGAACAAGACAACAACTAGCAGTAGTGCCAATGACCGTGCAGCGCTCCAGTTATTTTCTTTTGAAGAATTTGGAAGTCTTTGGAGCCCATGTTTATCTGTAATTCTTAGTGCCCAATAACTACAGTATGCACATTTCAAGTTGGCACCAGCGATCAAGGTCAGAAGAATCGCTAATGGGAATACAATAATAGTATTATTCATACCTGGGTGATAAAAACAAAATCTGTTCCAAGCCCCAACCAGGTGCCAAGCTTATATTGTTATATTTAACCGTTAGCATGATGGTGGTTAGTCACTTCAAAGCACTTGGTTTGTAAGAAGCCGAATTGTTCTTACATCTATAATTGACATCTCCCGAGGAGAACAGAAAAAGAATGTGCAATAAACTGTTTATTTCTGTTAAGTCATCACTTTAAACATTTGCGTACCTGTGTGCTAGTAGAGTTACACTTAATTTTCTTCCCTTGTAATGTTAATGCTGATGAGGTAGCCATTACTGTATGAATGTGTCAGGGTACTTGCACTTTAAATTTCAATGTAGATGCTTTCCATTGCTGTGCTAAGGATATGTTGGGAAGTGTATGTGTTTAGTAGAGACTAGTTCTATCTGTTTAGTAGAGACATAAAACATGTACATAGGCTACATACATGGAGAAAAATCAATGATATGTATACTAAATGGTGACTCAAATATTTAGATATACCCCCACCTAATGTAGTACAGTGGCCCCTCGACCTACGATGGCCCCGACATACGATAGTTTCAACATGCGATGGCCTCTCAGAGGCGCACGCCGTCCCGTCATCCAATAGGAACGGCGTGCGTAGCGACGTGATGGCGGCGACGGAGAGCACGGTTGCCGGGGAAGCAGAGGCCTTGCCGGAGCATCGGGGACACCCCAGGGACGCGGCGACAGCGATGGACGGCGACATCCAGGGCAGGGGTGACGGTCCTGAGCGGTGGGGACAGGTGAGTACAACTTTCTCTAACAGTGGTCTACAACCTGCGGACCTCCAGATGTTGCAAAACTACAACACCCAGCATGCCCGGACAGCCAACGGCTGTCCGGGCATGCTGGGTGTTGTAGTTTTGCAACATCTGGAGGTCCGCAGGTTGTAGACCACAGTCCTATACTTTACATTGCACGGATCCCTCAACATACGATGGTTTCAACAAACGATGGTCCGTTTGGAACGGATTACCATCGTATGTTGAGGGACCACTGTACTGCCTAGAATGGTAGTACTGCCTAAACAGTTAGAGAAAAATATATCAAAGCTTTAATGTACAGAAAGGACAATACATTTAAAACCACATGATTACAAAGGAGGAAATCAGAACAGAAAGGCAGCAATCCTGGGACATGATAGTTATAACACCGTAGTAAAAAATATATATAGCAAAAGGGAAAGGTATATATAACACAACTACTGGGTTATATATGAATATTGCACAAATCAAGTAGAAGAGCGAGCTGGGCAGAGAAAAAGTGCCCAATATCATGAATCTAAATCACAGTAGTGCAAAGGACCATAAAACAAACACAACACAATGCTTGCCAAGTACTAGAGGTCCCGGCGCCCCTACACGTGTTTCGGTCCGCTGAGATTCATCCGGGGGTCGCTATTTCTCTGCCCAGCACTCTCTTCTACTTGGTTCGTGCAATATTCATATATACCCCAGTAGTTGTGTTATATATACCTTTCCCTTTTGCTATATATATTTTTTAATACGGTGTTATAACAATCATGTCCAAAGATTGCTGCCTATCTGTGTCGATTTCCTCCTTTTTAATCATGCGGTTTTAAATGTATTGTTATTTACGTACAATAAAGCTTTGATATATTTTTCTCTATCTATTTATGAGTAGCTCCGTTTTTTGTAAATAACTCTGTTTAGCAGAACCTTATTGGTGTAAGCTGCCATCCTGCTAGAAGAAACAGCTATGTTTTTTTTTTACTATCATACAAAATTGTCTCTATCCTTAACCCCTTAAGGACCAAGGACGTACAGGTACGTCCTGAGTCCTTTCCCTTTCTATAACGCGGGGCCACGACGGTACTGTATGCTAAATTCAGGTATTATCGCTATATAATACTCATTCATGCTAATAAATCCCCCTCAGCGCACCCTATATATATTTTGAATAAGATGTTCTACCCGTTGTCGGTAACCATGGTTCCCATTTCCAGTTTTCATGGAGTAAGCCATGATTCGATTTCTTGATGAATGACGTTTAGCAGTTCCTCCCCTGTGTGACTCAGTTCACCAAGGCAAACCATGTTAAGAACAGAATATGAACCCAGAAGAAAAGATAGATCCGACACAGCCCTATATGACTCTGAATGGAAACTCCTGATACAACGTGATTTGGTATAGCAGGTATGCAATGTCCAATGGGGGGTGCTCTTACGCCAATAGCACAGGTAAAAATCACAGAAAGGAGTTGTAATAGCAGAGCAACTCACCCGGTGTACTGGAGGTGATTCAACCGAAGAACATCGCGGTCAAGCGAGGAAGCAGCGGGATGCTGAAGATGTTACGGGGGGAAGTCAGACGTCGGGCCACAGCCGTATCGCACCGTTTGGTGCTTTGACAGGTCGCTGGGGATCAATGTTCCGAACGCTGGGTGCGGGCTTCCGTGTTCACGCCCACCCCCTTGTGACATCACACCCCGCCACACAAAGGTACACCCCGCCCCCTCCATGAAAGTCTATGGGAAGGGGGAACGACGTCCGTCACAACCCCTCCCATAGACTTGCATTTGAGGGGTGGGACGTGATGTCACGGGGCAGGACGAGGGGCACGAGGGGTCGGCCGTGAACACAGAAGCCCGCACCCAGCGTTCAGAACATTGAGTTCCAGATGCTGGGGAGCGGAGTAACCCTTTAACAGGAACAAAATGGTACACTACATAGATGTACGTACGTGGTTTGCATTTGTGAGGGGGGTACAATATGCTCCACTACTCTTAAAACAATATTTGTCTACAACAGCAGCAAGTGTGTACTTTTGGCTGGCCTTTCACAGTAACTAGGCCTTTTGGACTATAACAGGAACAAAATGGTACACCACGTAGATGTACGGATGTGGTATGCACTTATGAAGGGAGTACAATACACTCCACTACACTTAAAACAGTATTTGCCTACAACACCAGCAGGTGTGTACTTTTGGCTTGCCTTTCACTGTAACTGGGCCCTTAAGACTTTAACAGGAACAAAATTGTACACCACCTATGTACGCATAGGTTACACTTAATAGAGGACAATACGCTCTGCAACCTGTATTAGGCACTAATAGCAGGTGATTATGGCTTTTATTGCTCTGCTCACCCTAATTGGCTGGCTACTATTATCTTTTCAGTTGTTGTACACACCAGTGCTGCATGCAGCACACAGTCGCTGTGTAGTACACCCAAAATTGCACTTTCTCTCTCAATCTCTCTCCCTTCCCTATCAGTTCTTCTAGGCTGGATTTGGGAATGAGGTGAATCGCTGCTGTAAAAATGCTTTTCTGTGCAACACACACTACTCTCTGTCCCTCTCTCTCGGCAATAGAACGCTGATGTGACTGGCCGCAAGATGGCTGCCGATTATATAGGGCTGTGACATCACAGGGGTGGCTGGCTGCTGAAAGGCTGCATGCTGCATGTGATTCCGGGTCATCCCGCCAACCCATGTCCTGACATGTGGAGCCGCCATCTTAGATGCCCTGGAGCCTGGACCACACTAAATGGAGTTTAATGAAGCGCTTCGTATGATCGAATCGCGGCAATATTCGGCTTAGTTGCGAAGCAAATTTTACCTGAAATTCGTAACAAATTCGGATTAGTCAGATTCGATTCGTTCATCCCTAGCCAGGAGCAGTGGATTTGTTTCTTGCCCAGTCTTCTGCCCCCAAACCTAATGTGGGAGATGCGAAGGTGTGATGGCCTGACTACCAGTAGTAAGGGCAGGGGAGTTGGAATACTTCCACTTGGCGGATGTTTTAAAGGGTGAAATATATACGTGTGTTTTTTAGAGTCTTTGTGCATTTATTTGAAGCTGGGAAAATTTTGAAGGGGAAAGTATGTGGAAATGTTTCCCAAGGACAAGCACACGGATGTAGCTAATTGGGTAATAAGTGACCCTTATCAGCAGATACAAATATGGGGGTTCAGGATGTGGTGAGATGCATGGACTCTCACATTGTTTCTATAAGGGTAGGGGTGCAGAGTAAAAAAAAAAAAAGGGGGTAAGCCCAATGATTTGGACAAAAAATGCTGTCATACCCAAGGCTTAATCCAAATAAGCATGGCATAAAAATGTTACAGGAGGGGCTTGCATCAGGTTTTTAGGATACATTTTTCATCCTTAGGCCAAAAGGGGAAGTACACATGATATCTTTTGTTTTGGCACATTTGGAATTGATAGCAGATATGCTAATAAAGGCGGTCTTCCATAGCATAAGTCAAAGCCCTTCTGACTTTCTTTCAATTTTAGACTTGCCCCACTGGGTTTGATCCCAAAAAAGAACTGTACAAGTTTCAGCTCATTCATTATCTTTCGCTTCCAACAGGGAAGTTCAGTAAATGAGTGAATTGACATGGCACTTTGTTCTGTGCCTTATACTGTATCTCCTTCTATGTGGTGTTGGTCTGGGTCAAGAAGTACAGGAAGGGGACCTTTTTGGCCATTTGCACAACAAGGCTGCTTTTCAACTTTTGACAATCCAGACAGTATTTTATTTTTTTTAGGATGTTTGTGGTAAGGGGAGTACTTTGTGGATCTATGCCTTTCTATGAGCCATTCCATCTCCTCCATCAATTCACAGCCTTTAGTACATTTCTTGAATGTGGGGTGAAGCATGGTGCTTTATTACGTGGTTGACTTCCTGTTTCTTGTTGCAGGTTTGCTCTATCTTGCTGCTGAGTATGAAACAGATAGCAGGTTGTTTTGGGGTCCCTTTGGCACCTAAAAAGACTAATGGGGATGAAATATTTTAATATTAGTATAGGTTGCCAGATGATAAATTGACGGAGTTGAAAGGGCTTCCAGTCTTTGTAAAGGTGGCTCAATTTTGCATGTGTTGCTGATGTGAAGTAAAGAATTTATATTGAAAACATATATATTCACTGCTATAACAAAAAACAGCAATGAAAAATGCATGCACAAAAGAATATATATGATGAATGATAGAAATGAAAAAACACCAATAACACGGCAACCTAGTAGTGAAGCACTATGTCCGATCTGTTATTCAGACCTGAGGTGGACCTGGTTTCTCATTTAGTTATCCAACTAGAAGGGGATGTGGCTTTGTGGGACTGGGCGTGATTTGCAAGCCAGACCGATGCACAAAAAGGGTAGATGATAAAAGGGGTGGGGCTTAAAATATGGGCATGTCTTTGTGAGATGGGGTGTGGCTTGCAAGCCAGATTGACACATTCACCAGGAGACGCAGAGCGGAGCTTGTGGAGTAAGGTACTGGAAGTCCCATATACTTGCATGGGACTTGAAACAAAAACCCATCTTGTCTATAAGGGTGTAGGTAAGGGTTAATTTAACTATCATATCTTTTTATTTGACATATAAGTATTATGTGTACCAGGTATTATTGAAATATCTCCAGCCGTACGGAAGTTATTTGGGAACATACATTTCCCATTGATTTGCATGGGACTTTAAACAAAAACCCCGACCCTCACAAATGGGGTTGTTATGGGTGAAATCACCTATCCTATGTTTGTTGTTGACATATAAGTAACATGTGTGCTAAGCTTCATGTTAACATCTTTAGCCGTTTGGACGTGATGCTGGAACATACACACATACACACACACACACATTGAGTTTTATAAATATAGACTAGCTAGCATTGCCCGGTTTTTCCTTCCTAATCCTTATTGTGGAGGAAAATCAACAGAGGAAGCTTTTGACTTCATATCCCGTCCTCATATATTGTTGTCATATCCCAAGCCCATATCCTGACCTCCTATCCCGACCTCCTATCCCAACCTTCTATTCTGTCCTCATATCCCGTTGTCCTATCCCATCCACCTATCTTGACCTCCTATCTCAACCTCCTATCCTGACCTCCTATCCCGTCCTCATATCCCGTCCTCCTATCTCGACCTCCTATTTCGACCTCCTATCCCGACCTCCTATCCCATCCTCCTATCCTGACCTCCTATCCTGACCTCCTATCTCGACCTCCTATCCCGTCCTCCTATCTCTACCTCCTATCCCGGCCTCCTATCCTGACCTCCTATCCCAACCTCCTAAAAAGTGCTGAGTCAGCATAGCTTGGGCAGACCAGCTAGTACAGACAGTGTGTGATTGGCTGGTAGCACAGATACTGTGATTGGTTGATGGGAGCGTAGGTGTGTGCAGTCCCGCTCCACTCATGTACCCAGCTTTTCCTGATTCCTGCAAAACAAACCTACGCTCTCAGCTTTTCCCCTATTCCTGCAAAACCTACAGTTATGTACTCAGCTGTAGATTTTTTAGGAATTGTTAAAAGCTCAGTACATAACTGTAGGTTTTGGAGGAATCGGGAAAAGCTGAGTACATAACTGTAGGTTTTGCAGGAATCGGGAAAAGCTGAGTACATAACTGTAGGTTTTGCAGGAATCGGGAAAAGTTGAGTACATAACTGTAGGTTTTGCAGGAATCGGGAAAAGCTGACTATATAACTGTAGGCTTTTCAGGAATCGGGAAAAGCAGAGTACATAGCTGTAGGTTTTTCATGAATAGGGAAAAGCTGAGAGCGTAGGTTTGTTTTGCAGGAATCGGGAAAAGCTGGGTACATGAGAGGATTAGGGTTTGTAAAGAAGTGTGTCTAAACAGTGGAGCGGGGCTGCACACACCTACGCTCCCACCAACCAATCACAGTATCTGTGCTGGCAGCCAATCACACACTGTCGGTTTGCCGGAGCTCTGACTCAGCACTTTTGTTTTCATCTGAGGCATGAGAGAGTTTAGGTTGACAAAGGTTTTGCCTGATGCCTGACGGAGGAGGGAGGAGGCGGGATGCAGTTTTTGCTGAAGGATGAGGGAGGTACGGCTGAAAACTGACAGTGATTTGTCTGACGGAGGAGACGGGACGCCGTTTTGGCTGAAGGATGAGCGAGGTACAGCTGACGGATGATGCTGTCCTAAAATTGACACCGTAGTAGTTACTTGATTTACAGGATGGCATTGTCGAAGCACTGGATTTGTGGAGAACTAACCATGTGGCAGGAGTCATTCATTGTTGCTGTTGCAAGAGAAGGAGGGGTATTTAAGAATAATGTAGGAGGTGGTCAAAGGCCAGTTTTAATGTGAATGTTACGGGTAAAAACAGAAGAGGATAAAGAGACAATCAGGTTCTTACTAGATAGTTCGAGTCTGGGTTTTCTACCAAGATAACAATTTTATAGTTATTTATGATTTTATTATGATGTTATCCATTATATTATGTTTGAATTACCATGGTTATAACATGTCTATGGCTGTTCTATCAATTTAAGTCTCCTTCATGATTAGGTTGGGTTGGGAAATGGTGGGAGGAACCAAGCTGTCATATGTAAACGTGGTTACCAAATATCAGCAGTGTCCTGATAAAAACAGAATGACCAACGAAGAATATAACAGTTAAAATTCCTTTATTACTGTTGGTATTGTACTTGAATAACATAGAAATCAATTCCATTCAGAAAATATTCCACACATCACATGATATCATTTAGGATATCACGCAGAATGTTCCATAAACGCATTTATAAAAATATTTTTAGTACAGGTTTCAGTCATAATAAATTATTCTAAGTTTATTATTAATATACAATATACAGACTAAAGGTAATCTGCACAGTATGGCAATATGTTGCAACCTCTGCTGTATGTTTAGTAGCAAAAAGATAACTTGGAATCTAGATGTGACTCTTCTATTACGGAAGTGGCACTAACTTTCCTCCAGGACGTGGGTGACATACTGTATTGTCAACTGTTTAGAAGATGCCAGATGACTCCTTCCAGTCTTTCCTATATGCCATTCCAGGTCTACCCCAACTCTTATATGTGCCAGACAATGAAGGACTTCTAACAGGAGCTGCGGGGTAAGGAATCGGCACTGGCTGGAATGACCACAGGTAAGGAGTACGGTTTATTCTAAAACAATGCAACGCGTTTCACCGCGCATGCGCGGTGAAACGAGTTGCGTTGTTTTAAAATAAACTGTATTCCTTACCTGTGGTCGTTCCAGCCAGAGCCGATTCCTTACCCTGCAGCTCCTGATAGAAGTTCGTCATTGTCTGTTACCTATTAGCAGGAGGCCTGCGGACAGAACCTTTATCCTCACTCACCTAAACCATTGTGGTGTGTGAGTTTGCACAACAATCTGCGGTAAGCACAATCTTCTCTTACCGGGGCCATCCACTGGTGGTTTTTCACTATGGAGCACCTTCTTGTGTTTTATTTACTCTATGTGCCCGGCTCCCTAGTCAAGATTTGCCATGTTCCAGACCACACCTTTTTTTAGATCTGTGCTAGAACAGAGCGGTCTTTCGTGTAAGGCTCAACTGCATACCACACTTCGTTAAGGGTTCAAGTATTGACATACAGGGAGGCTACCTCCAATAGATGGCACGTAAACAAGCTCTACTTTTATTGGAGGAGAACTACTTCCCTTTATTTCTGGGGAGCATTGCATGGCCATAAGACTCCAGCTTGGTGGTGTCCTCAAGGACACATTATCCACAACTGTCTACTATCCACTGCTCTCCTAACTCCTTCCCAAAATTTGCTATACAATGATGTGATGTTTTTCCTGTTTCTAGGAACTCCCGTGGACAGCTATAACCTGTGAGAACTCAGCAGCAAGTGTTAAAATCCTGTGCCGCACCACCATGGGGGAAATAAAGTATAACACAGTCCCTTTTAAACCACCCACCACATGTCCACGTGACATGCAGCCATATTGATTCCTCCAGGGCAAAGATGTTCTTTGTATCCTCTCTTCATTCTTAGAATTCTCTAGAATTTTCCTAATGGGGGTATTTAAAAAAGTCCTAAACCAGACTTATTTAAAATCTGTGTTTTTCAAATGAATCGAAGTAAAACAAATAATAGATTTATTATACTATCTGGCCATACGTATCTAGAAAAAGATAGGTATTCCATTTAAAGCACTTTAGTACACAGCATAAAGTAATTTATAATATATAACTGGGGTAAGCTTAAACAAATTCTTAATGCAACTTTCAATCCACAATTACACAATATAACCAACTACAGCTCTTATACCATCTCCATTATGCCCACCATGGGAGTCTTTTATATAACCAAGCACACTTCAAGGCGTGAAGGCCACTTTACGTAGAGATGTGTCAGCTCCTGGTTATTTCTTCTTCTTCTCCTATTGTGACATTTTGAGTAACAAAGTGCTGTACGATGATTCATGGTACAGTATGTTAGATGCTGTTTGTGCGTCCATGTTTTATAAATACCCCTTCCCACACTACATAACCCATTATTGAAATTTATTCTTCTATTGTGTCACAGTGCAAGTTTATCCTCTTCCTCCTCTGTACATATGAGGTCATTGTTTTGTCTCCATCTGTTAAAAAAAAGGTTAAGGTTTAAAGAATAACCTCAAAACACAGTTATTCCCTGTTCTAGGCTTCTACCTTAGCGTATGCTAATGCTTCACTGCTCACAACCATACCTGGTATAATGCAGTTACATAAATAGCATAAAACATAGAAAAAGATTTGAGGAGATTGATAAAAAGTATTTCATTTTTCAATATCACATAATAACCAAGGTTATTAAAGGGGTTATCCAGGAAAAAACTTTTTTTTATATATCAACTGGCTCCAGCAAGTTAAACAGATTTGTTAATTACTTCTATTAAAAAAATCTTAATCCTTTCAGTACTTATGAGCTTCTGAAGTTAAGGTTGTTCTTTTCTGTCTAAGTGCTCTCTGATAACACGTGTCTCGGGAACCAGTTTAGAAGAGGTTTGCTATGGGGATTTTTGCTTCTAAACTGGGCGATTCCCGAGACACGTGTCATTAGAGAGCACTTAGACAGAAAAGAACAACCTTAACTTCAGAAGCTCATAAGTACTCAAAGGATTAAGATTCTTTAATAGAAGTAATTTATAAATCTGTTTAACTTTCTGGAGCCAGCTGATATATAAAAAAAAGTTTTTTCCTGGATAACCCCTTTAAGTACATGCCATGTGCTCACCAGTTGTCAATGGATATCATGTCTATAGATAGACAACATGAAACACTATATACTATTCCAGTATATATGTAGCAAGAGAATAGTCACATTGAGACTTCAGAGAAGTACCATATTTGTAGAGCTAGTAGTATCCAATCAGATAACAATATAGCCATTACATAATGTATACACCCACAAGTTAAAAATATATATTCAGCCAACCCACTAGGAGGAGCTATATGCTTTTAACTTCTTAAGGACGCAGGGCGAACCTGTACGCCCTGTGCCCGGTCCTGGTATTTAAAACGGGGTCACGCCGTGACCCCGCATCATACCGGGTCAGTCCCAGCAGCTTAAGAGAGCCAGGACCCTGGGCTAATAGCGTGCTCAAAGTGATGCAGCTCAGTTGGGCTGATCGGGAATATTGCGATAAAATCGCGATGTCCCTATCAGCTAGGACACGAGCGGAGGTCCCCTTACCTTGCTCTGTCGCGTCCGATCGGCGTTTGATTGCTCAACCCCCTATAACACTCATCCATGCAAAGCTGTGGCTTTGCAGGGATCAGTGTGAAAGGTCAGTGTGTGCAGTGTTATAGCCCCCTATGGGAGCTATAACACTGCAAAAAAAAAGTGAAAAAAAAGTTAATAAAGGTCATTTAACCCTTTCCCTAATAAACGTTTGAATCACCTCTCTTTTCCCATAAAAAAAAAAAAAACTGTGTAAAAATAAAAATAAACATATGTGGTATTGCTGCATGCGGAGATGTCCAAACTATAAAAATGGCATGTCAATGGCGTATGCACAAAAAAAATTCCAAAGTCCAAAATAGCGTATTTTTGGTCACTTTTTATATCATGAAAAAAATTTATTCAACAGCGATCAAAAAGTCCAATCAATACAAAAATGGTACTGATAAAAACTTCAGAACACGGCTCAAAAAAGCCCTCATACTGGTCCGTACGCAGAAAAAATAAAAGTTATAGGGGTCAGAAGATGAGAATTTATTAACATATAAATGTAGTTATGATTTTTTTCAGAAGTACAACAAAATCAAACCTATATAAGGAGGGTATCATTTTCACCATATGGACCTACAGAATAAAGATAAGGTGTCATTTTTACCAAAAAATGCACTGCGTAGAAACGGAAGCCCCCAAAAGTTACAAAATGGCATTTTTTCTTCAATTTTGTCGCACAATGAATTTTTTTTCCGTTTCGCCGTGGATTTTTGGGGGGCAAAATGACTAATGTCACTGCAAAGTAGAATTGGTGGCGCAAAAAATAAGCCATCAAATGGAATTTTATGTGCAAAATTTAAAGCGTTATGATTTGTAGAAGGTGATGAGGAAAAATGAAAATGCAAAAACGGAAAACCACATTTGTATATTTATGGATAGTAGACACATGATCAATTAGGATAAACATGCCCACATTTATAAAGGACACACCTTCAATCATGATGGACACACCCATCATTTGAGCATAAGTTGCTCCAGAGAAAGCCAGGATAGAAGGAGGAACGGACAAGGGTCTCCAAGGAAGTCCTGTACAGCCCTCCAGCACAAGGAGGATGACAGCTACAGGAAGCTAACAGAGGCGGCCATCTTAAAAGGACATTTCCAGATGGATCCACCATGCTGGATCAAGTACTTAGGAAAAAAATCCAGCTGGTGAGACAAGATTTATGGACATGCCTACATAACCCTCCTACATTATTACCTTATGCTAAGGACTGCCTTTATATGAAGATTTCTTGTTTTATGTACTGTCTGTCATGATGTCAAGAAGATTACAATAAATGTATGTTTTTCATACAAACAAAGAGCTCACTTTCTCCATGGTCAGAATGGGTTATAATTTAGTGTTCCGGTTAGATTTAACAGAGATTTATCAAAATCTGTCCAGAGGAGAAGTTGCTGAGTTTCCCAGAGCAACCAATCTGATCACTTCTTTCAGTTTTGAAAAAAGCTCCGGAAAAATTAAAGAAGCGATTTGATTGGTTGCTAAGGGGCAACTTAGCATCTTTTCCTCTGGACAGGTTTTAATAAATCTCCCCCCATTATATGCAAATTGGCAGAAAACAGTATAAACACCAGAAGCACATGGGTAGCAAGGAACTGTCTGGATGACACCCAACCACAGGGATCCCAGTAAGACACTACACTAACTTCTCCAACTAAGCTGGTCTACCACACTTACTCAGCCGAGGGCACCGAAGCTTGAATTTATATATTTGTAAGGTCCTTAACTATAAAAAGTGCGTATTTGCAAGTTCAATGCATGCAAAAACAAGACATCCCCAGATGTTATAGACAAGGCAACAGAAAGGATTCTAGAACTACATATTTATGACTGTTTTTAAAAGTGTAATCTCCTACCTCCATTTTGGTATATATCCATGGCAGGACTTCTGTAACACGAGTATACACTCCAGGTTTATTTGGTTGTCCACAGCCTGTGCCCCAGCTTGTCACTCCAGCCAAGTACCATCGACCATTCTGTGCACAAACCAGTGGCCCTCCACTGTCCCCCTAAAAATAATAAACATACCATATATAATCATATACACTGCACAAAATGGCTATACTTTTAGGTTATATAAACTTTCATTTAGTTAAGAAAACCCTTTCCAGACATGTGGAGAATGCCTTCTAAGGCTGCATTCACATTACGTTTGCTTGCTACGTATATTTATATTTTATAGAGTGCTCATGGTTATGGGGCCTAACTGCTTTTACCTGTAGTTTTATAGCAGAGATTGTACCTGCTTCATGGATTTATAGTATGAAACACTGAGTCTTGTATCACAAGAGACTGCTTTGTGGGGATTGTTTGGCTAAGGGAACATTGGAGGCACTGGAAAAGGCTACACGTGGTCTTCTATTTACAGTACGCACCTGACAAGAATCTTTTCCTCCATTGAGGTCCCCAGCACACATCATTCTGGCACTTATGGCACCATTGTAAACATTAAAACTGTTACAGACTGAAGTGCTGATAATGGTAATTTCTGTCTTCATCAGCACGTTGGATGTTTCCTCTGCAACAAAAAAAAATACAAGATTAAGACACATAATATATCATCTTAGTCAAGCAGTAAATCTCATGCATTGCAGAGAGCATAAAGTTAGAGAAAAACATATCTAATAATACCCTTTTAAAATGATTTTTGGACAGTAATAAAGTAATTTATAAAATATATTTACAGTATGCAGTGGTACAAATGTCGAATATCAACAAATTCAGCAGTTATACACTCAGTGAGCCTTATTTTAGGCATAATGCAATGTTAATAGTCACAAACAAAACTCAAGTGGGCTGTACCACTTAAAGGGGTACTCCACCAGATAACATCTTATCCCCCATCCAAAGGATAAAGGATAAGATGTCTAATCACGGGGGTCCTGCCATCTTCGCGGCTGCACCCCAGTCATCCGGTGCAAGGAGCAAACTCTGCTCTGTGCTGGATGACTGGCGACTACAGCCGTCACGCCCCCTACATTCATCCTACATTCATGTCTATGGTAGGAGGCTAGAAAGCTACGTAGTAGCCTTAACGCCCCCTCCCATAGACATGAATGGAGGGGGTGTGGCGTGACATCCCGAACACGGAAGCTCCAATCTTCTGTTTCCCGGACGCCGCCGCTGCCGGCTCGGAGATCGCGGGGATCCTCAGCGGCGAGACCCCCGTAATTAGACATCTTATCCCCTATCATTTGGATCAGTTATCCAGTTTGTAAAAGATGTCAGTATCACACGTTTAGTATCACACATTTGTAAAAGATGTCAGTATCACACGTATTGGGATCATTTTTTAAACGTGTAATACTGACATCTTTTACAAACTGGATAACCACAGACATGTGGCCTATTATTAATTTTGTTAATTCTACTTTAAGTATTATCATATTTTAGATTGTTTTATTTTTTATGTATTTTTGCCATTTTTGATTGAATATTGCCTCTATCTATTTGTGTTTCCGCTGACCCACAAGGGCCCTGTGAGTCACGGTACACATATTACATTTTAACATTGTGTAAATTCATATATAAATATAAATAAATTATTTACCATTTATTCTAGACCCTGAGCCTCAATTTCTTTACTATTAATTTACAAATCTGTTTAACTTTCTGTCACCAGATGATTTAAAAAAAAAATGTTTTCCAGTGGGATACCCCTTTAATGATATGTATCCTTTGTAGTTGAATACACTGTGTAACGATAGCACCTGGCCAAGCTGTGCATGTTCCTCACTTGTCAGTAAGGAACAATAGGTCCAGGCCAATTAGCCGCTGAGGAGGAGTATTTAAATCCTCCTCAGACTTCAAGCCTGGTTTTTGATTTTTAGTTCAGCTTTGTTCTGTTTTAATGCCACTCCTGTCTGT